>NC_138768.1:39300541-39745541 GCF_965119305.1 Pelophylax lessonae | reverse complement strand
CTTGACGTTAAACAGATTGAAAATTGCCCCTGTGAGTTTTTTTTTTTTTTTTTATCAATGTGTCTCAATGCGTTACATGCTTTACATGGTGTTGCAACACAGATGCATTGTGGAGGTGAATTGGGGTGCTGTCCAAAATGAACGGCACTGCAATGCACCAACACGAGCACAAACTGCAAGCATAACTGCAAGCGCAGTACCATGTATTCTATCACACTTCTTGCAATATGCTGATTTGAATCAGGAAGGAACTCAAAGTTCGGTCAGACCGAACTTTGGTTCGGGCTTTTGTACCGTATGAATGCCCAAACAATTATCCATTCGGTGGGAGCCAAATGTCATGTATAATAGCTGTATTATTTCCACCTGTGCTGGTAGAAAGCTGGAAAGATGACAGGTACCTGCTGTCCATGGTTGTTAAGGATGCTGGCAGGTTCAGGCACTGGCGAGTCCTTAATGACCAGTGATGTCACAGAACCTATTCACTTACATGGCAGGGAGTCTCCAGCTATGTAAGCAAAGGGCAGGGTTATTTTAATTTAAATGATGAAAAAACTCCTCCCCTTTTTCATACCTAGCCCTTTGGGTCTGGTGTAGGTTTTGGGATGGTACCCCACACAAAAAAAAACAAAAAACACATGTGTGAGGCAGTGCTGTATCCTGGCCTAGGCCAACAAGGCCCAGGCCTAGGGCGGCACTTTGCAGGGGGGGCAGCAAAAAAAATATTTCATTATTTGTAAAATGACTATGGACTTCCTATTTATTATACAAATAAGTGAAATAATCCTATAATTACAATCAGTGGCAGCAAACACAAGTCCAAATATCTTAAAAGAGCAATCTTACTAATCCCGTCACATAGGGCTGTACTAATGGGCACTGATAGGCTGCACTGGTGGACACTGATGGGGCTGCACTGGTCACCACTGATGAGGCCACGCTGATATGCTGCACTAATGGGCAGTAAAGAGTGGCACTGATAAGGCTGCACTGATGAGCCTGAACATATGGGAACTGATAAAGCTATGCTGATGGGCACTGATAAACTGTGGTTATGGTCTGTGGTTTACAGATGACAGGGTGGGTCATAAACAGGAAGGGGTGTGGCCTTTACAGGAAGGGGTGGGTCATATTTAAATTAGGGGGTGCATAAATTTAGTCAGGCCTAGGGCAGCACAAAACCTAAATACACCACTGGTGTGAGGTCCTCCAGGAAATCCATACAAGACCCTTCTGGTCCAATATGAATTTTAAGGGGGGACCTCAAAAAAATGCCTGATGGTTTCCTTAAAAATCCATACCAGACATTTAGTGTGAGCATGCAGGATGGCTGACCAGGAAAGTGGGGAAAAAAGCATACAACCACATGCCCTTAACATGTGGGGTGTACCTTGGCAGGGGGACCCCCCACCAAACTATCTTATCCCCATGTTTATGAGACCAAGGGACTCTACCTTCCCAACCAGTGGTTGTGGGGGTCCTCCAGCTGGGGGCTTATTGGAATCTGGAAGCTCCGCTTAACAGTAAGGATGCAACCAGATACCGCCCCCTCATGTGAATGAATATGGGGTACATAGTACCCCTACTCATTCACAAAAGAAAGATGTAACATAAGAATAAAGACACCCAAGTGTTTGAAAAGCCCCTAGTTGTAAATCCCATGTCAGTTACGTCTTCCAGCAATGTAGACCCACATTATTCACAATGCCTGCCCACCCAGTGATGTCATTGATTATATTGATCATGTCCATATATGGTCAGTGACATCACCTTGGAGATCCTGCCCCTTGTATATAACAACGGTCATCCACCAGACTTATCATTTGGTGATTGGCAAGCAGGATGTGTCTCGGTGGTGGTGTTTTACTTTTCATTTTTGCAGGTCAGCAGTCATCTTGATGGATGTGGATCTGCTGATTAACAGGAATATTCTGGATTATGAGATTGAGGATGGATTTATAATGAGGCTCATTTTTTTTGGGATGACAATGTAATTAATAATAATAACAATTGTCACTCACAGGAGGAAAAGTTTTGAGGCCAATAAGGACATCATCCTGTCTGAAGATGGCCACTACTGACTTTAGTGGCCTTAACATGTGACTTTTTATGGGTGATGACTGAATGCCTTGTCCGCATATTTTAACATGGTGTGGTGCTGATACTGTATCTTGGGCTTATATGATGACAGTGCCAGTCATTTTGTCATTGGCTCTATGGTTGGTTGGTTGTAAGGAGTGAACTGGATTATCTACCCCATGCTCCCATGCAGCTGAGTCTGTTTCTCTCAGCTGATCTGTCAGAATGGAGCCGATGCTTCCTGTATAGTTCCTGCTCCGTTATGACAGTCTGAGTGAGTCACAGGCAGAGTGATATCAAATGCCCTCCGCCTGTGACCAATACAGAAAACATCACCTCTTCCTCCAGCATGGCTCTGCTACACTTCTCCTAGCCAGCATTTCCCACCAGCAGCACACACAGCAGTACCAGCCAGAGCCAGCAGTACTCAGAGCAGTACCAGCAGTACACACAGCAGTACCAGCCAGAACCAGCAGTACCCACAGCAGAACCAGCAGTACTAGCCAGATCCAGCAGTACCAGCCAGAGCCAGCAGTACCAGCCAGAGTCAGCAGTACATACAACAGTACCAGCCAGCAGTACCTACAGCACAGTACCAGCCAGCAGTACCCACAGCAATACCAGCCAGCAGTACATGCCAGCAGTACCAGCCTGAGCCAGCAGTACCCACAGCACAGTACCAGCCATCAGTACCAGCCTGAGCCAGCAGTACCAGCCAGCAATACCTACAGCACAGTACCAGCCTGAGTCAGCAGTACCCACAGCAGTATCAGCCTGAGCCAGCAGTACCATGCAGCAGTACTCACAGCACAGTACAAGCCATCAGTACCAGCCTGAGCCAGCAGTACCCACAGCAGTACCAGCCAGATGTACCCACCAGCAGTACCAGCCAGCTATACCCACCAGCAGTACCTGCCAGCAGTTCTTTTCAAAACTTACCACCACAAAAAAGTCGTCTGTGCTCCAGACTGACCGATGCAAACCTGGAAAACCTGTTACGAGTAGCAACATCATCAATACCAGCTAACATCACACACTTCACCAAAGAGAAGCAGTTGCAGCCATCACATTAGGGGTGAGATAATTAAATAGAATAAAATAGAGATAATTGCGCTAACTTTAAAAAATGTAAGCAGCTGACATCGATCACTGAACTAAGGAGGGTGATAAATCAATAAATACAAAAATATGTGCAGCGCTAGAAGAAAAAAATTCCCAACAAAATAAATTGTCCAATCGCAGGAAACATTCCACAAGTAACGTAAACAATTGATGGTGAGAAAAAGTTCACCCTTTAATTATAACCAGCCACGCCCAGGACCCAGTCATGAATGGGATTTTCCCCGGCAACACAACAAGGGAAAAAGGGGTGCGGATCCAAGCGAGGTACCAGAGGGGGGTGGCGGATCCAAAGAAAAAAGAATAAAAACTTGATTGGATCCGGTATCTTCAACCTTAGCAAGGTGGAACTCAGTCCTGATGAGCTATACTCCTTGGATAGAGGTTTGAAGTTCGCTCCACCCAAACCCATTAACAAATTTAGTACATTTATCGATGTCCACAAATATGTACGCAAAATAAATGTACAAAGGTACATTCTGTCAAAACCCAGAACAGAAGTACCACATGAATATACCTCTTCTATTAAACATTCCGGATTATCAAATCCATCTTTATTTAACCCCCCTGGTCCGGTTGCTCCATCAGTGGCGGTGTTTAAAGATTTGGTGTTTAAAGATCTGGCTGAGTTAGCTGTTAAGAAACCCTATATACAGCCTCAACTGAAAAAGGGTCTAAAATCTCTGTGTGAACAGAAAGACCTCATAGTGCGCCCTGCAGACAAGGGCGGCGGCATCGTCGTCCTTGATAAACAGGACTACTATGATGAAATGGGTAGAATCCTAGGCGATCAGGACACCTATATTAAAATACAAAATAACCCTACTACTTCTTTTAAGAAGGAATTGGTGAGACTGGTGGAGAAAGGCTATGAAAGGAACTTAATAAACAAGAAAGAAAGGTCTTTTTTGGTTCCCACAGCCCCTCGCATCCCAGTCATGTACTATTTACCGAAAGTACATAAAAACCCGGTAAATCCTCCTGGTCGCCCTATTATTAGCGGCATCAATTCTATTACATCACGTATTGGCAAATACATCGATTTCTATCTACAACCGCTGGTTATTGAAACTCCTTCCTTCATTAAGGATACCTGTGATGTTATCAACAGGCTGAAAAATATCAAGTTAGAAGGTGAACATCTGATGGTGACAGCAGATGTCACCTCTCTCTATACTTGTATCCCTCATGATCAGGGTTTAAATGCTGTTGACCATTTCTTAAAGACAGATAAATCTATCTCTTCTTCACATCGAGATTTCATTCTAGATCTGTTGATATTTGCCACCGGGAGGAATTACTTTTGGTTCAATCACCAATACTTTTTACAACAAAGGGGTTTTGGCCATGGGGGCGAAGTTCGCCCCTAGTTTGGCCAACCTCTTTATGGCCAAATGGGAGGAGGATGTCGTCTTTCCTTATGACGCACCCGAGCTGGTTCTCTGGGTGCGTTATATAGACGACATCCTCCTCCTGTGGAAAGGGGACACCTCATCTCTCGAGACATTCATGTCATTCTTGAATGATAACACGAGAGGTATTCATTTGTCTTTTGAATATAGTTCCACCAATATCCATTTCCTAGACCTCAATATTTCCATAGTGGACAATCAGTTTGTCACCAGTACTTTTTTCAAGGACACAGACCGTAACTCGTACCTGCCTGTTGACAGCTGTCATCACAAGGCTTGGTTGGGTGGAATACCTAAGAGTCAATTCATCAGACTTAGGAGGAATTGTACTCATGAACATGAATTCCTCCAACAAGCCCAGCTGCTAAAGGATAGGTTCTTAGTTAAGGGTTATAATTCTGATGCTCTTGTGTCCACTATAAGGGAAGTAACCCAGATTGATAGAGCACAATTACTTTCTGGGTCTAAAAATAGAAATAAAACAAAAAACCAGTCTGATTTTGCTAAATGGTCCTTTTTTACCAATTTTTCTATTCAGCATAATTCCATCAAGAGAATTATATCCAAACATTGGGATGTACTTAGAAATGACCCCATTTTGGGTACCGTTTTACCTGTACGACCCTCGGTCACTTTCAGAGGTGCACCTGCATTAAGAGGACAATTAGCTCCCAATGTACCGGATGAACCAATTAAACCAAAAAAATTTTTTGCTGATCTTATTGGTTTTTATCCCTGCCGGAAGTGCAGAGTGTGCGAATATAATTGTGATAAAAGAAGGAAATTTACATCCTTTCAATCTTCTGTCACAGGGAGTCTTCACCATATCAAATTTTTCGCCACTTGCATAACTACTCATATTGTTTATTTGTTAACGTGCCCCTGTAAAAAGCAGTACGTGGGACGCACTATAAGGTCCTTTAATGTGCGTGTTAATGAACATATTACGAGCATTCTCACAGGCAAGGATAAGCATACTGTAGGTAAACATTACCTTCTTTATCACCATAAAGATCCCACTGGCACTTTATTTCAGGTCATAGACCAGTATGTACCTCCCTGGAGGGGTGGCTCAAAAATTCGTGGTGTCTCTAGGAGAGAGACATACTGGATCTATACTTTGAAGTCCTACCATCCTTTTGGGTTGAATATAGAGTGGGATATAAACGCCTTTATAAACACAGCTTAGCGTACTAAATATCCCACTCCCATCTGCCTTTCTGGCTATCTTTAGCCTTATATGTTCCCTTTATCCTCATTCGTTCTTTTATGTGATTTTATTATTTTTATTCACGATATTTTTAAAATATTTTTATTATATTTGTCTTTTGGCTGTATACATCATGTAGTTATGTAATAAAAATATTTTTTGTTATAGATATCCTGTATTAAGGGTCACCTAATATGGAGATAGACTATGGACTGTATATAGACAAAATTTGTTATTATGTCCCTTTAACTGTGGACAATTGACATTTTTGTTTTTTTCAATATACTGGTTTCTCAATAAATGAGCCCACTATGTTGATATATTATGGTTTAGATAACTAAACCGATTTTTTCCTTTCCCCTTTTTGTTGGCGCTGTTTAACTATAACGTCATCTTTTTATTCTCCCCCTTTTTTTGTTCTCTTATTGGCGATATTCACTACTCGCTGAATCGGCCAATCTGAGCTGTCTCCATTTCTGTTTTGTTGACCTGGTGCATTGATATGCTCCAACTTCCGGTAAGGTGGTCCGCCTTGCCGTGCTGACATCACTTCCGCCCAATCCCGGATGTGATGTCGGCATATCCGGTCTTACACTTCAGATGGAGGCTTGGGGTTGATGATGGTTAAATGCCGTCCCCCCTCGATGTTTTGACGCTGACATCACTTCCGCCTATTCCCGGATGTGATGTCAGCACTTCCTGTCTTACAATTCAGAAAGAGGCTTGGGATGTACGATGGCTAATGCCATCCCCTCCAGGCATTTCATCACTTCCTGTTTCCCCTTATGATTTAATAGACTTCATTTTTGGCGCTATACCATAGTGAGGCTTGGAACGCACGCCGGTTTTACTTCCGGTTTCCATGCAGTCCACCGCCTACTTCCTACAGGTGTACCCAATTAATTCTACCTCTATATATATATGAACACTGGCTACCTGCTGACTTTATCTTTTGAAAAAGGCATTTATGCCGAAACATGTAAAGAGGACTTGGTCAGCCCAGCTGTTTTACATCTTATATGCCTGTCTTTCACGGATGTCTGTAAGTGTATCAGCTTTATTGATATTAAATTGATTTTAGCAATATTACGCTATATGTCCCTCCATTTTTTTCGGTTTTACCACCCACCATGTGGAAGGGGAATCTCTGAACTATTCCATCTACCGGAGATTTGCATGGTTGCCGTTGGAATCGGTGAAAAATCTGTGGGGACACTCCATCATTTTTAAGCCTGTTTGACTCCTACACTATAAGGTGTTTTGGGGTCCCATCCATCTGGTGAGCGCAATATATTTCTACCTTCACTGGTGACGGGATTTGCTGCACTTATATATGATTTGCACCATTATATATTGGACTTTTTCTCACCATCAATTGTTTACGTTACTTGTGGAATGTTTCCTGCGATTGGACAATTTATTTTGTTGGGAATTTTTTTCTTCTAGCGCTGCACATATTTTTGTATTTATTGAGATAATTAAATGTTTGACCAAATATAACAGGCTAATTTTTAAGGTGATAATTTTGTACGGCCCCCAAATGGTTTTATAAATACCCAAATGGCCCTTGGCAGAAAAAAAATTCCCCGCCCCTGATGTATGGGATGATACGACTTCCACTGACATGAGCAAGAGTCATCAGCCCCTGCCAAATGGCCAACAAAAGAAAACGCCTGATGCAGAAGAAGAACAAGAGAAAATAGTGGAGACATCTAAGTGAAAAGGGGGAACATGAAACTTGCATGACTGGAGGAAAGCACACTAGGGGATAAGTATGCCATAATGTGCAATTATGCTATGCTACTTGCACAATGTAGCAAATGTTTTAGGGAAATGATGCAGATTTATTTCAACTTTAAAGAGGAATGGAATTCTTGAAGCTGTGCTCAAAAATAGGTGAGAAAAGTGGAAAGATAGCATTGGACCCATGGGGTTATCTTACTGGTATTGCTCCTAAGGTATTGATGTTATAAATTAAATGGTTCGTGGGCAGGAGGCTTCTACGCCCCAAAGGATCTCCACAGTCTGCTTGGCTTGTAGTGTATTGTAATGAGAATTGAAATTGAAGCACCACACCACAGGGAGACTTTTAAGGGAATAAAGTTGTATCTGGACCTTTTAGCAGTGGTGTAGCGCTTCAATTTTAATTCTCAAAAATAGGTAGGCAGAGGGCAAGGGACTAGTCATCAGTCTCCCTGCAGCTGATATTTGCCAATTACTGACTTACCATGCCTTGTTCTGCACTGTGTCTCTATGTGGAGGTAGCCATCTTAATAGAGGCAGGGCTTGGTTCCCCATGTCAGAGCCTACAGTAAGAAGAACAGCGAACAGCACAGTTGTGAAATTACTAAATCGCATTCCAAATCTGCTAAAACTAGCAGCCAGAGGCAGTCTTGCCTGATATTCTGCAATAAGGATGTTGGCACATGAATGCCTTGGCACCGTCATGTGCCAGGAAGTACACTGTTATTTAGAAGAGAAGAAATTTATATATATAGAATAAATTTCAAATAAAAGGTATTTCTAGTTGTAGAATATATCTAGATGTAGCAGTATCCTCATAGGAGCCACAGTTAATTGTTTTTTTCCCCCAGATGTTAGTGCAGAGCCAGCCAGGTTCACAGCATTTTCTCTCTCTCTCTGGCTCAATTTGAAGTCTAGGGGATGTTTTTTATGCTTTTAATTGCTGTAAAACTTGCATGGGATGAGGGAAACATTGAAAATGAACTGATTAAGAAGAGGACACTTCTCCTTCTCTGACACAGTTTCTGAGCACTAGGGCAGAAATTAAGTTCCCACAGAGGTCCCTCTTGACAGGACTATTTCACGGGGGCTCTGCACTCAGGTCAGTACTCACAATTAAACGGTATCACCAAATAACTCCTAATATTCACTGGGCACTCTTCAGTGAGGGAGAAAACAAGGCTTACAATACCACAAGACAGCTGGACACCTCTTTCCAACTTTCATCGGGGAATCTCTGGTAAGCTCTCCAGGACCTAGAACGAAACCCATTAAATAGTCCCCCAGTTGTGCCGTTGTGCCTCAGATGGGACCTTGTTGAACATACAGCAGTGTTTCAGTAAACTGCCCTTGGGGGTAGAGCCCCCTCAGGCAGGAGACTCCTCTTGCGGAACTGATTGCAAGACCCACTCAACTCCCGCTTCAGGCTTCATAATATTTATTGGCTCTCTGGCTGTAAAACTTGCCTGAAACACTGGAAATACCAGATGCATCGGTTAACAAGAGGACACTTCTCCTTCTCTGACACAATTTCTGAGCACTAGGGCAGGAGAAGTAACTGAAATTAAGTTCCCACAGAGGTCCCTCTTGACTGGACTATTTCACAGGGCCTTCTGAAGAAAGAAGAAACTGCCCACAGTCACTGCGGCTCTGCGCTCAGGTCGGTACTCAAATTAACAATATCACCAGATAACTCCTTCTGATATCCACTGGGTACTCTTCAGTGAGGGAAAAAACAAGGCTTACAATACCACAAGACAGCTGGACACATCTTTCTAACTTTTACCAGGTAAACTCTGGCAAGCTCTCCAGGGCCTCGAATGAAACCCATTAAACAGGCCCCCAGTTGTGCCTCAGATGGGACCTTGTTGAACATACAGCAGTGTTTCAGTAAACTGCCCTTAGGGGCAGGACGCTCCACTTGCAGAACTGATCCCAAGACCCACTCAACTCCCGCTTCAGAATATTTAATGGCTCTCCAGCCACCTACTAGGCACACCTCCCCTTGGATTGGCTGGCCCCATAAATATTCCGTCTGCCCATCTGCCTTTCCACTCACTTTGATTAAGGGGCCCTCTAGAATGCAGGGGGAAATAATTAGACCAGCAGCCTGTGAAACATTGAGCAGGCCAAAGTAATCAACCACTGCTCCACTGGCTACAGAGGAGCCAAACTAAATTTGCCTCACAACTTATACCCTAACTATGCTACATAAATGTTCCCTTTACCATAGCAAATCCTCACTTTTTAAAATTCAGTTCCAATTTAATAAATGACTACTACTGAAAAATATATAACATATTTAAACATATTTAAATAAAGATAGGCAGAAATCTGTTATACTCACATATTTATGAGTTTTTATTCAAGTGGCAAATCATAAAATTTGTTTGATTTTTTTTATTTTCTGTAGTAGACATCTATTTTGGGTCTTTTTTATGAGTACATCAGAACAATCGGGTGAAAAACCAATCACGTTTTTGGGTTGTTGGCTCTGTAGGGAGCCTATACAAACACACACACTCTATGTATTGCTGTACAAACATTTTTACCTGCTTAAAAGGAATCCAATCTCATGGAGATGCTCCGAGAACCCAGATTTTAGGCATGCAAATTAATTAAACAATGTTGCATTGAAGAGCTAGTTATTTTCCAAGAGCTGCTCGCTCTCTCGCCAAGCATCTGCTTATACTTAATTCATACGTCTTTCTAAGTGTAAGCACGTCGAGGCTGGAGCTCAGCAGGAGTTGTGCACAGCACTGTTTAAGTAGCTTTTACATCTGCTGCTATGTCTGATGTTATACAGTTCAGTGGAGGCAAGGAAATGGTTCTCAATGCAATGTTCTGGAAATTGGGTACGCTGCCATCTGTAGACATATCTACTTGTTGTGAGAGGAAATTACTAAACTGTAGACAATGCAGGTTGACTGTGCATTTCCGTCTGTCTCAAAGTTGTAGTAGCAGAAAAAAGTCAAATCTCCGTCTGATTGTCCCTAGGAGGGAATAAATTCATACGACTTTGACTTTTAGAAGTACTCGTGAAGATCATGCCTAATGGGTTTTTGTATATTGTATTTTTTTTTAACCCAATCACCTTTAAGGGTAAGTGGTATGGGGGCTTGGTGGTTAGATTTGCTGGCTTGCAGTACAGGTGTCATGGAATTCAATTCAGGTTACTCAAACTAATGGCGCTTTTTTTTGGGCAACACCTCTTTTCTAGTTGTCCCATTCCCTTTTGTCATGGAATTCAATTCAGGTCCAGGTGAACCTTTATGAAGTTGTCACATTTTTTCAGTATTTGTATGAGATTCCTTTTCGTGCTTCTTTCCACTCTATCCAGGGACCACCCCACAAATAATTTCTCCAGCCACTCAAACTAATTGCAGTAGTCCATAAAAACAAAGCAACAACTATAGGCACAAGATACTTCTGTGGGCATGTGATGAGCTAGGTCCCAAGTCTTCTATCTTCACAACAAAGTGATGGTCCTTCTTCACCTAGGCATTGATATCATTTGTTGTCCAGTGGGAAGGTTCTCTTAAGCTCCAGAAGATTGTAGTGGCCTTATGACATCACAGCAGGGTGACATGTCAGCAATGGGCACATACTGCAGTACTGGATCACCAGTCTCTACTTCTGGAAGAAGCTTCCGTGAGGATCATGCGGTGGAGGACTCAGGTGGTTGAAAATGGTCTTGGACATTATTTGCTTAGGATTTAATGCCTAAAGCTGGCAATACATGAATTCCTCAATCCATGCTATACAGAGCAGATTGCAGCTATTGTATTGTGACAGTTAAGCCTCGTACACACGCAACGATTGTTGGCCGTGAATTTTCGGCCAACGTCCGATCGGCCGAATGTCGGCTTGTTAGTATGATGATTCCGACAACCGACTGCGACTTTTCGGCCGAACAAAATCTGGTGTGCATGCTATAAAATTTTTGTTGGCTGTCACAACGGCCGATTTTTCGTCAGTCAGTACAGATTTCGGCAGACAAAAAAAGACTGGGCATGCTTAGAGAAGAAAAAACACACGGAAAGTAAACCATCACATGACATCACTTCTGAAGTTGGTTGTTGTTGGCCAAGAAAATTTGTGTGCAGTCTAGAGCACATTTCAACAAACACAACAACACTGGACAAAAGACGGCCGATCGGTTGGCCAACAATCGTTGCGTGTGTACGAGGCTTTAGCATTGCCAACTGAAAGATCTTAGGACAACTGGATTTCAAAGAAATATCTTTGGGCAATTGGATTGTACCTGCACAATCTTTACATTATTTGACCATTATACATAAGTAAAATTGACTTGACTTTGCTCCTCTAAAAGTTTGGGAAAATGTGTGGGTTTTCTTTTTATATTTACCCTATAGAGGACAATACAAGTCTGTGGGGAAATGAAATAGATGATTTAAGGTAGTTTTGGTTGCTTTTTAAAGCTTTTTTTTATTTTTTCACTTTATTTTGTTGTTGAATCATTTAAGACAACATGAAATTTGTGGTTTTGTTAGGCTACTCCAAGTTTACCTGATGACCCAGCAAAACAAATATTTTTAATAAATGTAGGTAATTTAAGTGAATGATCTTGAATGTTTTAGTGAGATCCGAAAAGTAGTAAAAATATATAATATAATAACATAATATGATATAAGCTTGGGGCTTCTCTTTTGTTTTTCTACTTTTAAATTGTTTGCATTATTCTTTAAGTTTGCCTTGCACAAAGCAAAATTAGAGGGCAATTTAGAAGAACTTTTGATGAACACTAAACCACTAATTTTGCTGTGAAGTCAAGTTATATTAAATTATTCTCTCACCCCTACTGACCATCTTCACTTCAACATGTGTTTACCTTCCATCAGTTTGCCTCAAATTTTACCTTGTAACACAGCAGTGCAAAAGTAAAAAAATAAATAAATAAAATAAATACATAAATAATTTAAAAAAATCTATTTGAGGGCATTTCCTTCTTTGTTTTTTTTTTTTATTATTATTTTTTGAGTATTCTTTAGACAAATGGAAACAACAGAACTGAAATAATATGATAATTTTACAGGTCCAGTAACCTTTCAAAAATTTTTTTGTATTTTACAGTTATTTAATGTTATAATAAAGAGTAAGGAAAAAATGTGCATCTCTTTAAATTTTACAAGTCAGGCCCTATTTGTTGTTGAAAAAAGCAAAAAGCAAAAAAAAAAAAAAAAATAACAAACAAAAAACAAAGACTCAGAAAATGTTCCAAAGCCATTTTTTTGTACATTTTTTTATTTTTGTTATTAACTGCAAATCATGACTACTGATATAAAATATTTTAAATATACTTTAATACTTTAAAATACTTTTTTTTTCCTTGTGTACCCTGGGGCAACATTAGAGGACACATTTGGAGACATTTAGGTGAATACTAAACCTCAAAGTTTACAGAAAAATAAAGTTCTACAGAATTATTCTCCTATACTTAGTAGATATCTTTATTTCAACCTGTGTTTATCTTCAGCAGCCTCACGATTGCATCAGTTTGCTTTGCTTTAAAGCTACAGAGGATTATGGGAACAAATGCCGAGGCACATGACCATTACAGCTGGGCAGATCTATCCTACTATTAGAGCCGGTTCACACTGGGGCGACTTGTCAGGCGACCTGGTCTCCTGACAAGTCGCCGTGGGTCGCCTGCCATAGATTAGCACAGGACCCGTTCTAATAGGAGCGACACAAGTCGCTCTGACTTAGAAAAAGGGTCCTAAGCTACTTTGGGGCGACCTGGAGCGACCTGCATTGACTTTAATGATATGAAGTCCGTGCATGCCGCTCCAAGGTCGCCCGGCAAAGTCGGTTTGCGCCTATGTAATCCGGCTCTTAAGCAGTCGCAAATGTGATTGTTTCCTCTGGACAGAAAAATAAATAAACCATAGCAAAACAAATAAATAATTGCTATCTGCAGTAAGAAGAATGCTCCTTTTCTAACCCAATTGTTACTTGTCAAAACCATTTTGCAGTAGGCAGGAACTGTAGCATATCTGTGGCACAGGAGACACATGCCGATGCATTAAGGAATTGTATTTATCACTGTATCAGAAGACAGTCAAGGTAGAAATGTTTCTAGTTGTGTAGAGTTTAACAGTGAACCAAGAGGAAAAAAAGCAAGACCAGTGTATCTGTACGAGGTCTCATTGCAAGTACTGGAAAATAGTTTTATAATGGATGAGTTCTGCCACTGAATTTAGTTACACCCGATTTAGTTTGGACTTCCTATCCACTACCATATTAGGTCAGGTGGCACTCGAAATGGTGTATATGTTTTTATTTGGGGCTTGTGTAAATGGGATTTTTACCATTGGGATATTCCCATTGCAACAGTTTTTTTAAGGGGAGTGCTAAAGCAGCTTGAGCCAGCTTGATACAGGTCAGAAGATGGTGAAACGCGGGTCAGAAGTAGTTCAAAGAGGGGGGGGGGGGCAAAAACACCCATTAAAGTGTTACTAAATCCTGGAGCCTTCATTCACTACATCTGGTCTCCCACAGTACACAGAACATGGAAATGCAATTATTTTAGCAAATATAAACTGCTAAATACCTTTTCTCATCAGCAGTATACAGCAGTCTTGTGACTTCTCTCAGTATCGGGTTAAAGCTTGTAGGAGAAGTTTTCATTATATTCTGACTGTCCTATGAGCAGAGGCTGACTGGCAACTTTTGGCCCAGGAGGCAAGTACAAACCAGAGGCCCATGGTGCAGTGACTTGGCCACCCTCCCACTCTCCCTCTTCTGTGCCTCCTCCTGACCCCCATTCCAGGCTGAAGCTCCGCTCCAGGTACTCTTTACTCACCGGCCGAATCCAGGTTCTCAACTTGGCCAGCAGGGGGCGGTTTGGGGGAGCTGAGACAGCTTGGTCCCCCAACTTCCCCTCTTACCAGCCTCCTCCTGACCTCTATTCCAGGCTGAAGCTCCGCTCCAGGTACTCTCTACTCACCGGGCTAATCCAGGTTCCCGAACTGGCCAGCAGGGGGTGGTTTGGGGGAGCTGGGACAGCTTGGTCGGGGCTTGCTAGGGGCTAGTGGTGGAGAGTCTCCAGTGAGGCATGGAACCAGCCTCTGCTCAGACACAGTTTACACCATCCATGCTGGAGGGGAGGCCTGCGCTCTGTCCTTGTCTTCATCCCACACTCAGTAGGTCAGCAGTGAGGATTTTGAACTTTTCTTCACCAGGAATCCTTTAGGCATGTCTGTGGCAGAAGCGGCGCAGCCTTTTTACGGGGCATCAGAGCAGCCCGGGGGGCACTTTCCCCCCTGCCCCCTTGCCCAGTCCTCCCCTGCCTTTGAGGCTGTGAAACAATAAAAAATGTAGCTGCACTAAACATAGATAATGAATAAGCAAGTGTCCATGAATTGTGAACAACTCGTGCTCTTCTGAACAATGCAGGTGAATTCCTTGATGAACATCTAGTAACAGTGAGTATAATTGATGTGCGATTTGATGCACCTCCACCGATATTGATATAAAATGCCTCTTTACCAGAGGTCTAGACAGGCGTGATAAAGAAGTATAGAAGATCCAATCAGCTTCCTCTATTATATTGCAGGTGGTGGTGCTGTCATGTCTGATGGTAAAGTTTACTCCATATTAGGGCCTATGAAGGAAATATAAAACAGCCACATAGTGTAAAACTGCTTAACAGTTTATTAAAAGAAATCAGTGCTAAATACTTACAGAAATTCAGTGAAAAATAGCATTAATAGATCCAAGACATCCTAGAAGTTGATCAAACAGTTTACAGGGTTGGCGCGTGTGGTACCTCATGCACATGGACTCCACCCAACGCGTTTAGTTGGAATTAACGTCATCTGGGACATTTTTCAAAATGCTGTTTGGACTCTTTTGCCTTTGACCCAATCTGCTCTGTTTAGCAACCCAAATTGTTTCTAAACCCAGGAGCCTGCAGTCACTACATCTGGTCTCCCACAATACACAGAACATGGAACTGCAATTATTTTAGTAAATACACATTAACCACATTTGCTGACCGCCTACCACATATTTACTGTGGCAGGTCACCTCTATTGCGTGAAATCATATACCTGCATCTCATTTTGTGCAATAGCCACTGGGTGGCAAGCGCACGCTGCCAGAGTCAGAATCCTGCACTGATTGGACACAGGAGATGCCAATCAGTGGGTCCGTCAGATCCGATGTCCGCCAGCCACTTGTGATCATTCCACAGAGAGGCGGAAGTATGATCTGCCCATGTAAACAAGGCAGATCGCCATTCTAAAAGGGAAGAAGAGATGGAGATCTTGTTTTTCTGCTAAGCAGAAACACAGATCTCTGTCTTCATCCAGAGCAACCCCCACACAGTTAGAAAGCACCCCCTAGGGATACATTTAACCCTTTAATTGCTGCTAATGTTAACCCCCCTGCCATTGTCATTATTACAGTACCAGTGCATATTTTTAGCACTGATCACTGTATTGGTGTCACTGGTCCCCAAAAAAGTGTCAAAAGTGTCAGTTAGGTGTCTGATCTGTTCTGCCACAATGTCACAGTCCAACTAAAAATTGCTGATCGCCGCCATTACTAGTAAAAAAAATAATGAATTAAAAATTCCATAAAAATATCCCATCATTTGTAGACACTATAACGTTTGCGCAAACCAAACAATATATGCTTATTGAGATTTTGTTTTCACGTAGCAGAATAAATATTGGCTAAAATTGATGAAGAAATTCAATTTTTTTTTTACATTTTTTTATTACATATGTTTTATAGCAGAAAGTAAAAAATATTGTTTTTTTTTTTTTCTCAGAATCGTCACTCTTTTTTTGTTTATAGCGCAAAAAATAAAAACTGCAGAGGTGATCAAATACCATCAAAAGAAAGCTCTATTTGTGGGAAAAAAGGACATCAATTGTATTTGGGTACAGCATTGCACAACCGCGCAATTGTCAGTTAAAGTAACATCACAAAAAATGGCCTGGTCATTAATGGGGTAAAACCTGAAGTGGTTAAAATACGATGACAATATTGTCAACCGAAGATAACACAACTTCCCCCTTCCTGCATTAAAGCAATGAGACCTAGACGCAGCCATACATCAGCTTTTGCTAGAAAGAATAAACACATATTTGTTCATGAAGAAGATAACATGGAAATAGGCTCGAGTGCATCCACAATGGAAACATTAAAGTGAGATGCAAACTTTAGCATTCAGTCTTCCAGATGCAAAGAGGTTTCTTACTAAATGGACACAGATGCAAAGACTGAACAAAACTGTCACCATCCAGATTGCCAGGCTTACTCCCCACCATCACACATAATAGGAACCAAATAGTTCCACCTCTTAAAACACATTTTCATAAGGTACAATCCAGTGTATAGAAAAGAAGAAAGATACGATGTAAAGCATACAAAGCGACATGCCTCCATCCCTAAATAAACATACAAACACATTGCAATGGTCATGGGACTTTAAATGAGGCACTTAACCACTTAAGTCCCGGAAGATTTTACCCCCTTCCTGACCAGGGCCTATTTTGCGATTCGGCACTGTGTGACTTTAACGGACAATTGCGCGGTCGTGCGACGCTGTACCTAAACGAATTTGACGTCCTTTTTTTTCCACAAACAGAGCTTTCTTTTGGTGGTATTTGACCACCTGTGCGATTTTTACTTTTTGCGCTATAAACAAAAAAACATCATCAATTTTGCAAAAGTAACAATATTTTTCAAATTTTTTATATGAAATTTCCCCCCCCCCCCCCAAAAAAAGTAAAAATCAAAATTTTTTAACATTTTGGGCCAATTTTTTTTTCTTACCATATGTTTGATAAAAAAAATCGCAAAAAGCGTATTTTGACCGGTTTGCGCAAAAGTTATTGTTGTTGTTTTTTTTAATGCGTAATGACGGCGATCTGCGATTTTTTTTTGCGGGACTGCGACATTGCGACGGACAGATCGGACCCTTGACTGACATTTTTGACACTTTTGGGGTTACCAGTGACATTTCTACAGTAATCAGTGCTATATATATGCACTGTTACTGTAAAATTACACTGGCAGTGAAGGGGTTAACTTTTTTTTGAGAGGGAGGGGTTATGTGTGTCCCTATGGGGCGTGATTCTAACTGTGATTGGCTGTGGCTTGAGGTGTAGGAACAGTGATCAACGGTCCTACATAGTAGAACCGTATGATCACTATTCCTACACAGGGGAGAATGACAGGTGGCTTGTTTACATCAACCGCCTGCCTTTCTCCCTCTTCACCGACGATCGAGAGTGACCGGCGGACAATCGGGTCCGCCGGTCACACGCGCGGGGGGGGGTCCGTGACCACGCGGGAGCAGGAGCGCGCCTCCGGTGGTGCGCGCTCGCTCCCTAGACCCTCACCGGCTAGCGACGTAGCCCTATGTCGCTCTGCCTGTAAGGGGCTGACCTCCGACGTAAATAGTCGTGCGGCGGTCGGCAAGTGGTTAAAGCGGAATTCCGCCTCCCCCTCCTCCCCCCTCCAAAAATTAAAAGTCAGCAGCTACACATTCTGTAGCTGCTGACTTTTAATATTAGGACACTTACCTGTCCTGGAGTCCAGTTTGCAAGTTCACAATGCAAGTTTATGAGTAGGCCAACTCATTAAAAAAAATGCTTTCCCTGAGGACCTGATACCTTATCTCAACTGTGGAGAAACCTAGTAACTATGGCAGTCAATGTGTATTGGTATGGATATTGTAGTGTCAGGAATCAGTTCACCTGCTGGTGGCGCTGAAGCTCCCTGATCCTGTTCCTGATCCTCTGCCTGCCCCCTTGCTCCTGTTCCTGTGTACCCTCTCCCTGCTCTGGCTTGTTCCTTGCTCCCTCTGCTCGATCCCCTGTGCATGACCCTGGCTCTGACATTGGCTACGCTCCTCAGCCATATCCTACAGTCTGTATATACAGTATTTGGCTTAGATAGTTGCTCATTCTTTGTTTGTTCACTCCTTAGATTCTCTGGTTTTGGTTGATGTTGTTCTGGTATATTGGAGGTTTATATTGTTATTATTAACTTTATTCTTAATAAATTACATTAGTTTATATCAGATTTGTGCCTGGTGTTCTCCGTGCAAGTCCACACATTTCTGGTCACGCCTTCTTCACGGCATACCAGTAATCAGTATCCATGACATGTAGTCTACACCAGTGAAGTGTGTGAATGGGTGACACAGATGTCAGAAATTGCCAGGACAGTTCCACATCTTGGGTCCTCTGTTCCACTGATAATGTGTCCAGTGTCATTACCCTTGATTATAATATCAATCTCAATTTAACCACTTAAGCCCCGGAAGATTTTACCCACTTCCTGACCAGGGCCTATTTTGCGATTCGGCACTGCGTGACTTTAACTGACAATTGAGCGGTCGTGCGACGCTGTACCTAAACCAATTTGATGTCCTTTTCTTCCCACAAACAGAGCTTTCTTTTGGTGGTATTTGATCACCTGTGCGATTTTTTGATCATGCGCTATAAACAAAAAAAAGAGCGACAATTTTGCAAAAATAACAATATTTTTCACATTTTTTTATATGAAATCCCCCCCCCCCCAAAAAAAAAGTGTAAAAATCAAAATTTTTTAACATTTTTTTCCAATCTGTTTCTGTCACATATGCTTAGTAAAAAAAAATCACAAAAAGCTTATTTTGATTGGTTTGCGCAAAAGTTATTGCGTTTACTAACTAAGGGAAAGATTTTTGTCATTTTTGTTGTTTTTTTTTTAAACGAGTAATGGCGGCGATCTGCGATTTTTTTTGCGGGACTGCGACATTGCGGCGGGCAGATCTGACCCTTGACTGACATTTTTGACACTTTTGGGGGTACCAGTGACATTACTACAGTAATCAGTGCTATATATATGCACTGTTACTGTAAAAATGACACTGGGAGGGAAGGGGTTAACTTTATTGGGGAAGGAGGGGTTAAGTGTGTCCCTAGGGGCGTGTTTCTAACTGTTATTGGATGTGGCTACTGGTGTAAGAACAGAGATCAACGGTCCTACATAGTAGAACCATATGATCTCTATTTTTACACAGGGAAGAATGACAGGGGGCTTTGTTTACATTAGCCGCCTGCCTTTCTCCCTTCACGGCGGACAATTGCGAGTGACCGGCGGCGGACATCGGGTCCGCCGGTCACACGCACGGACTTGTTAGGGAACAAGCCAAGGCGGGAGCGCGCCTCCGGGGGCACGCGCTCGCCCGCTATTGGCTCACAAGCTAGTGACAGGCTAGTGACGTACCGATACGTCACTTTGCCTGGCCGGGGCTGACCGCCGCAGTATATGTACTTGCGGCGGTCGGCAACCGGTTAAGTGTAGCTAAAATCAAAACTTTTTTAAAAATTTTTTGCGTAGAGTGGAGAGGGATTAGAACACCGGTCAGGTTTTATAGCTGTCTAAGTCCCCATTGGGGAGCTTCACCATCTCTGTTTGTCCTGTTTATTATCTAAAATGAAAGTTCAATATAATCCCACATTTTTGGGTTGACATCAGAACACATATAGAGGGGGAATCTTCCAATGGGGATACTAGGTCTGGTGACAACCAGGGATTCCCTCATTTTGGAGGAACTTTCTCTCACTTCCTGTTTTGGCTATGGGGTAGAAGGTTAAAATGGTTGTAAGCTCAGAAGGTTTTTATTATCCTAATGCATTCTATGCATTAAGATAAAAAACCTTCTGTGTGCAGCAGCCACCCCAGCTCCCCCAAATCCGTGACTCTCCCTCCTGATTGGCTGAGACACAGCAGTGACGCCAGTGGCTCCTGCTGCAGTCAATTAAAGTCAGTAAGCCAATCAGGAAAGAGAGAGGGTGGGGCCGAACTGGGGATCCATGTCTGAATGGACACACGGAGCTGCTGCTTGGCTTGCCACACCATCACAGGAAGCTGCATTAGGTGGACTTCACTGGCAGAATCGACAGGTATTAGTGGACTTTGCAGGGGGATTATAATTAGGTACATTTTTTTAAAATAGGAGGCCATTGTTTAACCACTTCCTGCCCTCCTACCGTCAAATGACGGCAGAGTGGTGCAGCTCTCATTCTGGGATGATGTCATATGACGACGCCTTAGAATGGCTGCTCTTTACCCGTGTGATTGGATGTGTCCATCAGTGACACCAATCAGTGCCCATTGGTGATGCCAGTCAGTGCCCATCATTGTCTGCTCATCAGTGATGCCCATTAGTGCTGTCCATCAGTGCCACCCATCAGTGCTTCCTATCAGTGCCCACTATTGTTGCCTATTAGTGGCCATCAGTGCCAGCTACCAGTGCCCATTAGTGCCACCTATCAGTGCTCTTTAGTGCGGCATATTAGTGCCTCCTCATCAGTGCCACTTAACCTCCCTGGCGGTATGATTCTTTTGGATTTTAGGTGCTGAAAACATTATTTTGCATGTAATTCTTGTGAATGAGCAGCCCAAACCAACTGTATATATTTATTATATATATTATATATGTATATATATATATATATATATATATATATATATATAATGTATACAGTTGGTTTGGGCTGCTCATTCACAAGAATTACGTATATATATATATATATATATATATATATATATATATGTATATATACATACATATATAATATATATAATAAGTGTATACAGTTGGTTTGGGCTGCTCATTCACAAGAATTACGTATATATATATATATATATATATATATATATATATATATATATATATATATATATGTATATATATATATATATATATATATATATATATATATATATATATATATATATATATATATATATATATTTACATAAAAAGTACAGTAAAACTGCAGGAAAGGGCACTGGGGGGCAATGTAATGTGAATTTTTTTATTTTGAATGGTATGTTTTACATTTGAATTTGCCGCCGGTTCCTCCCCCCTGTGAACGTCACGTCGCCGGAGACGGAAGCCGGGGCTCGCAGACGATTGGGAGGAAGCTCCGCCGCCGCATACCGCACGCATACTTCGCTGGATCCTGGAGAAAAGGTAAGTAAAACCTCTACCAGGATCCAGCGATCTTCCTAGCGCTACCCCCAGTGTGGCTCGGGGTTACCGCTTTTGGCTCTAAAATCTAACCCCGAGTCACGCTCGGGAATACCGCTAGGAGGGTTAATCATTGCCCCTCAGTGCCGCCTCATCAGTGCCCATTACTTTCCATCAGTGCAGCCTATCAGTGCCCATCGGTGCTGCCTCATCAGCACAGAGCAGTGAAGGAGAAAAAATACTTATTTTCAAAATTTACTGACAGAAACTAAGAAAAACTTTTTTTTTTTTCAAAATTTTGTAAAAAAAAAAAAAAGAAAATCAGCAGTGATTAAATACCACCAAAAGAAAGCTCTATTTGTGTGAAAAAAAATGACAAAATTTTAATTTGGGTACAGTGTTGCATGACCGTGCAATTGTTATTCAAATTGTGACAGCACTGAAAGCTGAAAATTGTCCTGGGCCGGAATAGAGTGAAAGTGGCTGGTAGGCAAGTGGTTAAAGTGTTACTAAACCCACAACAGTAAAATCAGTCTGTATATACAGTAAAGCATGCTTGTTACACTCACTACGGAACCTAAGGGGTTAATCCTCTGCATTGTGTAAAAAGGCTGTTTGATCCTGTCTTCTCTGATCATCCACTTCTTTTACTGTCCCCAATCCATCTGCTGATCCTTGGAGGCACTCTGTACATGCTCAGTTTGGTGTGTATTGCTAAAGAGTTTTTTTTTGGGAGGGTGCACGTGATCAGCACAGGGTAAATCAGCACTGTCCAGACAGAAAGTCAGGGGTCACGCAGCCTCATAGGACAGTCAAAGTAGAATGAACACTCTTCCTGCAAGCTTTAACCAGACACTGATAGAAGTCACAAGACTGCTATATACTGCTGATGAGAAAAGGTGTTTAGCAGTTTATATTTACTAAAACCAGGGCTTTTTTTCTCAGAAAGTAGGTGCAGGAACTCCCTCCTTCTGAGTCACCCCTTGTTTCTGCCCCGACCCATCCCCAAGCACATCCCTTGGTCCCACCCTCTACCCACCTCCCAGTACCGCCCCTTTTAGAGAACACAGAACCAATCTGTGTATCATTCTGTGGTGCTAAGTAATTTGTATTTAACTTGTTAATTATAACAAGAAAAGCAGCAAAATAGATCCCCTGCAGCCAGCAACAATAGATCATCCACACAACAATGCCACCCTAAACAAAATACCACCCCAGCAACAATAGATCCACCCCAGCAACACTAGACCACCAGCAGCAACATTCGATTCTCCAGCAGCCAGCAACAATAGACCTCTCTCTCAACAGTAGATCCCTCCTAGCAACAACTGACTCCCCAGAAATGTAAGATCCCTCCCAGCAACAATAGATCCTCCTCCAGCAACAATAGACCCCCATGCAAAAATAGATCCCCACTAGCGACAATAGATCTCCCAGTGGCCATCATCAATAGACCATCCAGCACACCTTGCACTTAAATACATTCAGTGTTGGAGGTGCCGGAACTGCGTTCCACCTGAAAAAAAGCCCTGACTAAAACGATTGCATTTCCATGTTCTGTGTAGTGTGGGAGACCAGATACAATGACTGCAAGCTCCTGGGTTTAGTAACACTTTAACTTTAAGAATTTTTGATTGAATTGAAGTCCGAAAGTGTTTCACCATCCAGACATTTCTAAACATTGACGATACCGAAGTACAGATTGCTGCGCTGGTGATATATTTTATTTTATTTTTTTTCCCACAATAACAATACTTTACTGCATCCCTGGAACACTGAATGCTAGATAATTTAAATTACAAAAGGCAAGTAGTTATTATTTTACCCCAAAGATATAAGGTCTGGTTAGGAGTTTGCACATTCAGCATTGTCCAAATTCCAGAGTGTCCATTTTTTTTTTTTTTTGCTTTGCATTTCAAAGCCTAGACCGGAATGGAAAAAGCTGAGCAAGGGATTTTTTTAAGGGATAAAGATTAGTAATACAGCCTTGCCTTGTGCTGAATTACCACCATATGCATTAAATAAATATACACACTGCAATGGAAGGGATACATAAAGCATGCATTTTAATTCATTTCCCTTCCGTCACTTTTTATACCATCAAAATTCGCCCTATCTTGCATTTTTATCATTGTAATTACCATTAAAAAGTGTTTTAAGTGTTCAATTTTTTTTAAAGGTTTTATTGATGTTGATGATCATTTTGCACACCCTCTGTGATGTATATATATATATATATATATTTTTTTTTTTAATATATAACATTACAAGAGATTTTCTATTTAACAAAGTACAAAAAAAGGGTTAAATGTTAAATTGAATTTAAATAGAAATTTAAAACGTCTATAGGGTAGGCTGCTGCTGCATAGTAAATTATTTAAATGAAGAGATGATAGCAGATGACAAAGTTACAAAAAATAGAGGATAAGTTTAGAAAGGGTTTTTTTTTTTTTTTTTCTGAAATTGCTCATCTGTGTACGGCAAATACAAAAGTTCATTTAAAGAGACCCTGTCTCATTTCTTTTTTTTTTTTTTTTTTTTTTTTCTTTATATAAATGTTATTAGTTTTTTTTTTTTTATTTATTTATTTTTTTATTTATATAAATGTTATTAGTTTTTTTATTTATTTTTTATTTATATAAATGTTATAAGATTGCAAAATACAAACCAATTAATCCAAAAAATGTGTTTAAAAACAAATCTAGACCATCCCTCCTTCCCCCTATCGTTCTTCAGTTTCCTTTTAAGTTCCCTTTAACCACTTGCCGTCTGCTCACTAGAGCTCTACTGCGGCAAAGTGGTTTGTTATCGTCTGGCGACGTAGACCTACGTCGCCAGACACTCCCCTTTCTTGGCGGCGCGCGCGTGCCGCCGGAGGCTCGCTCCCGCTGTGTTCAGTCACAGCGGGAGTCGGGCCAGGGGAGGAGCGGCGGCGATCACTGCTGCCCTTCCCCGATCGTCGGGGAATCGAGTGTGGAGATCCGCCTGCTTGTGTAAACACAAGCGGGAGGATCTCCTAAGTGACAGGCAGGGTCAGATTGCAGGGTTCAGCATGAGCTTTGAGCTGGACTTGAACATTGGCTGTTCGCTCGTTCATTGAATGAGAAATAAATGGGCATCTTCATGGGAACTTCGAGTTCCTGCATTATCATGGATTCTGACCTCTGATTTCAATAAATCACCTGCTGGCTGGGGGATTCAAACTCCTCAGCCATGTCATTGCAAGCCTGGTTTTCTACCATCTACGCCACCATTAAGCCTGCTTAAGCTGATCACACTCTCCTTAACTTCTATCTTATCCACTGTGTGTAGGGTGAGATAGGAGTTAGTTAGTTAGTTAGGCAGGGAAAGTATGTTCAACCTAAGCATGCTTGATGGTGGCGTAGCTGGTAGAACACCAGCCTTGCTAATTGCAGGGTTGTGGGTTTGAATCCCTTGGACAGCAGGTGATTTGTAAGTGGAATTCTATAGTTAATAAGTACATAGTTTGTTGAGATCAGATAGTGCAGTGATACCACAAAGTTATACATATAATACACACACACACATATATATATATATCAGTTCAGTATTGCTGAAAAAAACAGTGTGGGGTCCCCCCAGTCCATACCAGGCCCCTCGGGTCTGGTATGGATTTTAAGGGGAACCCTGAGCCAAAATAAAAAAAAATGGCGTGGGGGTTAAAATCCATACCAGACCCTTATCCGAGCACACAGACTGGCTAGCCAGGATGGGGGTGTAGGTGAGTGAGCACCCCCCCTCCTGAACCATAGCAGGCCACATGCCCTCAACTTTGGGGGGGGAGTGGGTGCTTTGGGGAAGGGGGGCTCTGCCCCCCCCACCCTAAAGCACCTTGCCCCCATGTTGATGGGGACAGGGGTCTCTTCCCAACAACCATGGGCTGTGGGGGTCTGCAGGGGGGAGGCTTATGGGAATCTGGAAGCCCCCATTAACAAGGGGCCCCCAGATCCTGCCCCCCTATGTGAATGGATATTGTGTACATTGTACCCATACCCATTCAACAAAAAAGTGTACAAAAAAAAATGAAGACAAAAGCCAGGTTTGGAAAAGTCATTTATTAAAAAATTAAAAAAATAGTGTCCCCCAATGATCAGTCGCCCGCCCGTCAGAAAAATAGAAAAAAAAAAAAAAGAAGCAGATGCTCCTTCTTCTTCGGACGCTTCCTGCACTCTGATCTGCTTTGATTTTGACAGCTCTTTTATAGGGATCTGACGTCACGAGTTCAAATATTCAGTTCCAGCTTTCGAGAGTATGCGCCCCTCTATTGTCCTATCAGCCCATGCCAGAGGGTAAGAGTTAATGCCTTTCCCAATTGTTTGGTTTTGTCTGGTTATCTTTGGGTCTGACCCACTGGTCCAGTGATATAAAAGAGGGACAGTGGTCTGGAGCAGAGAGACCAAGTGCTCATAAGATAACCATGTAAGGAAGAAGATTGGAGAACCACACCCGGGAAGAGCAAAGGAATGTCACTTGCTACTGCCATGATTTAGAAGGTCGTCAAGACCTTGAGTGTGCCCCGAAGATTCCAGCACTGGGAAATGCTGTCAATGGATCCCATTCAACATACAGAGACTCTGCCTTTGCAGGTGTGCAGGGAAGCATATAGCTTGAGTTAGTAGGGATGTAGGAAAAATAATGTTCTTGCATGTTGCTCAAGTAAAGCTTTGAACCTTTGTTCCTGTCTGGCCTAAAGTTACTTAATGGGTGTAATGCAAGTAATCAGCACACATGGTCTGTTGTTTGGGTCACTAGACACACTGGGGTATGGAGATGTCAGTACCAAAGTTAGTGTAGTGTGCACATAAAAATAGTTACCTATGGTTAATTGAAGTCTACCAAGTCGCCTGCCTTTAGGCATGTGCCTGGGGCAGGTGGGATAGCCATTTTCAGGAGGGAAATGTTGTGGATGCTCTCTCCATGAGTGGTCTGCATCCCTTTGCAACAGCGGGACCCCTTAACGTTACTGGGAGTAAGGTAGTGGTGATACGCTGGACGGGTGCGTATGAACAAGGCTCAGCATGTCCCTCCTCAATGCAATTTACAGAGAAGGTGTACATTGTCACAAGGACCCAAGAGTTAAAGCGGAGTTCCGGGCACAAAATTGACCTAATCGATTTTGTGCCCATCTGCTGGATCTTCTTCACCTGAAAAGGAATTGGATAGTTAGTTATATATATTTTTTTTTCACTCACCTTGTAATTTTAGATAGAAAATACTCACCTATTCTGCACTTCCTCCCTCTGTGCCGCGGCTCCTCCGTCACTTCCTGTCTTGCGATGATTCCTGGGAGCTGAACGTCATCGCTCCCAGGAATCAATGCGATGGCACCGGCCCTGCTCGTCACTTCCGGGGCGACGCCGCATTCACTGCTAAACAGCTTCTGGGCATGCCCAGAAGCTGTGGAGGAATGCGGCGCCGCACCGGAAGTGACGAGAAGGGCCGGTGCAGGCGCATTCTGGGAGAAGAAGACACGGAAGAGGACGCAGAAGAGGGTTGCGCCGGCTTCAGCTGCCCACAACAGAGATGGCAACGCTGGAGAAGAAATTTTATAAGTGAGTATTTCTTCTTGCAGGTAAGTGCGAACCGGGACAGATCAGAGGCTAGCCATTGTGGAATGTACTAGCCCTGACTGTCCCGGGGGTATATTTAGTTAAAAAACGTTTTCGTGCCTGGAACTCCGCTTTAAGTGGAGAACAGTTATGCAGCAATTGTTCACAGTGTACGTTCATCTCTAAAAGCAGAGGCCCCTCCGTAAGATTGAACATCCCCGCCCACAGCAGCCTTAGCCAGGTCCCAGGGCATTGATGAAAATGGCACAGAACAATGGTAGGACCATATGTAATACAGTGATCCTATCTCAAGTGCCTAGCATAGCCCAGAAGAACCCACCCCTGGGGTTGTCATCCCATGTGACCCATGCTTGGCGACCAACAAGTTAATGGGAAAACACTACCTCACCTGCAAGCTCCTCATACTCCTTTAGGAGCAGTCAAAATTATCTTTAAATTTTGTAAGCTGACCCATACGACTTTGTACTCAGAACGAATTGTCATTTGAATGGAGTACATGTAGCTATGATAAGAGTCAAAATCTCCTTTGTTAGCCTCCTCCACCCACTTTAAGAGCAGTCAAACGTCTCTTTGAATTTCATAGTACTCTGCTGCCAACAAATGGGTTATTGGAAGGTGGTGTAGGCTATTTAAGAAGTTATAGAGGACATGGCCTTCTTGTCTGAACCTGTAACTCTCTTAACCAAGTGCTTGCGGAACTGATAATCCTATGAAAGATCAATAAATGTCTCAAAGCCAAAGTGAACTTACAACCTGCAGACTGAGTTAGTCTGTTGTACTGCCACAGACACATTTTTGACAATGACAATACTTCAACTTTCCTTTAACATTCTAGTCGCCTTCCCAGCAACACCTTAACTAAGTCATATAAATGTTGATTGTCATCTGTAAGCATAAAAGTGCATTTTGATGAGACGTCTCATCTTTAAGCACACTGTACATTCCCGACAGTACACTTTCGAAACTGAATACTAACTGTGTTCTTCCAACCTACCCTTTTTATTTCATCCATAGCCTTGTCAGAAGTTAACCAAAGTCATTAATAATACAATAAGCAAAAAATGTGCTACATTTAACCCTAAATTATAACGTACGCAGAGTGTTCCAACACCTCCGAGCTTTGATTTACGAGCTGAGTTTGTTCTATGCAAATTTTTGCGCGGCGCCTAATCAGAGGGAGGAGGAGACGTAAAGAGGGGCCTGGAATTTTTTATGAGCTTCACCCATTTGCCTTAATTTAGAATTATGAGGCCGAGTTTGCAAGAGATGAGCAATCACCTCTCGCACTCCTCCCATATAGCCAATCCATTCTAGAACACAAACATCCTGAGCAATGCAGTGCTGTTTACTACACTAGCTATGATAATTAGGTGAAAGCTAAATTTTTTGCTGATGCATTAAAATAAACACACTGTAATATAAAAAGATGGAAGCGTGCTATTGTTTTATTTGCCTCTGAGAGCTCAATAGTGGCACTTCAGCGCTCAGCATCTTGAAAGCTGATTACTTATCCTAGAAGCAGATATAAAAAAATAAAAAAATACATTATTTTCACTTAGTAATGTACATATTAAATTTTCATGATTGCAGGCCCTGCTCTGGAATATACATATTTTTTTAATATGGGCTTAATAGGAAAATGGGTAATAAAATTAACGTCCTTCAACTTTTTCATCAAGATGTAATGGTTAAAGTGTATCTCTAGTAAAAGCTTTTCTATCTAGCGTAGGGCAGGGATGGATCTCTTGTTGGGTCCTGTTAGGTCACTTTCTGTGTCCATGCTGGAGAGATTCCGCCTCCTTCCTTTTCGTATTCAGGATTATTATGATAGTACAGAAAATTAAAGAAAATCCTAAATGTTATCATTCTAACCTGAGCAGGAACGATAGATCATTTTCCAATAGGGGCACCTGTTCTGTTGACAACTGTTCTGGTTTGCCCTTCATTTTGTAGAAATTTGAAATTTATCTCCTGTAGTGTCTCTGGGAAGGGAAGTGATGGGATAATCTCAGCAAACAAGCATTAATAAAAGCCTGAAACAGTTTTTAAATTGTGACGGGTTGAACAAGCCCCCCCCCCCCAATTTGGTTCGCACCAGAACTTCTGAACAGAGGAAAACTTCGGACCCGACCTGCAATCTCTATTTACCACTTCTGGACCAAAAGGATTTGCTCCCTTAATGACCAGACCATTTTTTGTGATTCTGCACTGCGCTACTTTACCACCGGAGGATTTTGCTGTCTTGCGTCCAGGCCACTTTTTGCGATTTGGCACTGTGCGACTTTAACTGACAATTGCACAGTCGTGCGACGCCGTACCCAAACGGAATTTACGTCCTTTTTTTCCCACAAACAGAGCTTTCTTTTGGTGGTATTTGATCACCTGTGCAATTTTTACTTTTTGCGCTATAAACAAAAAAAGAGCGTACATTTTGAAAAAATAACAATATTTTTCACATTTTTTTATATGAAATTTCCCCCAGAAAAATGTAAAAATCAAAATTTTTTTACATTTTTGGCCAATTTGTTTTCTGCTACCTATGTTTGGTAAAAAAAATCACAATAAGCGTATTTTGATTGGTTTGCGCAAAAGTTATTGCGTTTACTAACTAAGGGAAAGATTTCTGTCATTTTTGGTGGTTTTTTTTAACGAGTAATGGCGGCGATCTGCGATTTTCTTTGCGGGACTGCGACATTGCGGCGGACAGATCGGACCCTTGACTGACATTTTTGACACTTTTGGGGGTACCAGTGACATTACTACAGTAATCAGTGCTATATATATGCACTGTTACTGTAAAAATGACACTGGCAGGGAAGGGGTTAATTTTATTGGAGAGGGAGGGGTTAATGTATGCCTGGTGCTTACTGACATGTGTGGGGGGAGGTGACTGAGTGACACAGGCACAGATCGCAGGTTCAGCTATGCTGAACCCTGCAATCTGTCACTGTCTGTCACTTAGGAGATCCGCCCGCTTTGTTTACACAAGCGGGCGGATCTCCAAACTCGATTCCCTGACGATCGGGGAAGAGCAGCGGCGATTGCCTCCCTTGTCCCAACTCCCGCTGTGAATGAATACAGCGGGAGCGAGCCTCCGGCGGCGCGCGTGCGCCGCCCACAAGGGGAGGAGTGCAGCGACGTAGGTCTACGTCGCTGGACGATAACTAACCACTTTGCCGCAGTAGAGCTCGAGTGAGCGGTCGGCAAGTGGTTAAAATAGTGATGGGCCAAATACCCCCCAGTTCGGTTCGCACCAGAACTCTTGAACAGGGGAAAACTTCGGACCTGACCTGCAAACTCTATTAACCACTACTAGACCAGAAGGATTTGCCCCTTTAATGACCAGACCATTTTTTGTGATTCCGCACTGCGTTATTTTAACTGGCAATTGCGCAATTGTGCAAAGCTGTACCTAAATAAAATTGATGTCCTTTTTTCCCACAAATATATCTTTCTTTATGAAGCATTTGATCACCTGTGTGATTTTTATTTTTTGTGCTATAAACAACAAAAAGAGCGACAATTCTGAAAAAAAAAAAAAACAATATTTTTCACTTTCTGACTTTTTTTTTTTGTTTGGCACCCAACATGGGGCACGAACCCACGGCCCCAGAGATTAAGTCTCATGCTCTACCAACTGAGCTAGCTGGGCCACTTTCTGCCTTTTAACATCCCCCCCCCCCACAAAAAAAAAAAAAATGTATAAATCAATTTTTTTCATCCTTTTAGGCCAATTTGTATTCTGCTACATATTTTTGGTAAAAAAAAATCTCAATAAGCGTATTTTGATTGGTTCTTGCAAAAGTTATTGCGTCTTCAAACTAGGGGAAAGATTTATGTCATATATTTTTTTTTTTACTAGTAATGGCGCCGATCAGAGATTTTTAGTGAGACTGCAACATTGCGGCGGACAGATCGGACCCCTAACTGACATTTTTTACACTTTTGGGGGGACCAGGTACATTACTACAGTAATTATTACAGTAACAGTGCATATTTTTAGCACTGATTACTGTAGTGATGTCACTGGTCCCCCAAAAGTGTCAAAAATGTCAGTTAGGGGTCCGATCTGTCCGCTGCAATGTCGCAGTCCTGCTAAAAATTGCCGATTGCCGCCATTACTAGTAAAAAAAAAAAGAAATAAAATAAAAATGACATAAATCTTTCCCCTAGTTTGTAGTCAAGATACATTTTGGGCAACCAAATCGAAATACGCTTATTGGGATTTTTTTTTTTCTACCAAAAATATGTAGGAGAATACAAATGGGCCTAAAATTATGAAAAAAACATTTTTTTTACATTTTTTTATTGGGAATGTTATATAGCAGAAAATGAAAAATATATATTTTTTTCAGAATTATTGCTGTTTTGTTGTTTATAGCACAAAAAAAAAAATAAAATTCAATCAAATCAAAAGGGAAAAAAAGGACATCAATTTTATTTGGGTGCAGCGTCACATGACAGCGCAATTGTCCGTTAAAATAACGCCAAATGCAAAAAATGGCCTGGTTATTAAGGGGAGGGGGGGGGGGGTAAATCCTTCCGGCCCAGAAGTGGTTCATCTAGACATGCTGTACAATGCTCTTTGACCCCATTCTTGCACTAAATCTGTAAATTAACATTCTTTGATTGATGATTCCCCTTGCTGGTTGTTAGAGGGAGAGCATGTGTTCCTTAAAGTGGTTCTAAAGGATGAAGGCTTTTCACCTTAATGCATTTTCTGAGTGCAGACTTAAGAACAAATAGAGCCAGCTCAGAAGTGAGCCTGCACAAGCTGCTTGCTATTGGAACACTTGGCAGGGAGGAGTCAAGTGGGGGAGGAGCCAGGAGTGCCAGCAGAAGACCTGAGAAAAGGAGGATCGGGGCTTCTCTGTGCCAAATCCTTGCACTGAGCAGGTAAGTATAACATGTTTATTATTTTTTAAAAAAATAAACATTGATCCTTTGCAATCCTTTTAACCACTTGCCGACCGCTTACTATATATATACAGCGGCAGGGTGGCTCTCCTGCGCAACGCGCAGGAGGCTAGGGGGCGATCGCGCACCGCCGGAGGTCCGCTCCCGCCCCTACTCGGCAGCGGGGAAGCCGATGTGTGTGTTGGACAGCTCCGATTGCCGCCTGACACTCTCGATCATTCCCCGCTGAGAGAGAAGGACGGTTGGCTGTTGTAAACACAGCTGACCGTTCTTATCCCTGAAATGATCACAGAGCTCCTGTGATCCTTCTATATAGGAGCACAGGTCTCTATGGTCATTTCACAAGCCACGCTTCCCCACAGTTAGAATCACTCCCCTAGGCTCACATTTAACCCCTTGATCACCCACAGTGTTAACCCCTTCCCTGCCAATGTCATTATTACAATAACAGTGCATCTTTTTAGCACTGATTACTGTAGTAATGTCACTGGTACCCCCAAAAGTGTCAAAAATGTCAGTTAGGGGTCCGATCTGTCCTCCGCAATGTCGCAGTCCCGCAAAAAATCGCAGATCGCCGCCATTACTAGTAAAAAAAAACAATCAAAATGACATAAATATGTCCAGTAGTTAGTAGACGCGATAACTTTTGCGCAAAAAAATCAAAATACGTTTATTGAGATTTTTTTACCAAAAATATGTAGCAGAAAACAAATTGGCCTAAAATGTTAAAAACATTTTTTGGGGGGAATGTTATCTTTCAGAATGTGAAAAATATTGTTTTTTTTTTTTTCAAAATTGTCGCTCTTTTTTTCAAAAATTTAAAATCGCACAGGTGATCAAATACCACCAAAAGAAAGCTCTATTTGTGGGGAAAAAAAACATAAATTTCATTTGGGTACAACATCGCACGACCGTGCAATTGTCCATTAAAGTAACGCAGTGTCGAATCGCAAACTAGAGCCTGGTCAGGAAGGAGGTAAAATCTTCCGGTCTTAAAGCTGTTAAAAATACGCTCATTGGGAATTTTTTTGTCAAAGACATGTAGCTAAATATATTTTGGCCTAAATATATGACAAAAATTTAATATATTGGATATTTTTTAACAGTCAAAGTAGAAAATGGCAATTTTTCGCAAAATGTTTTCTCTTTTTTTATTAATATCGCAAAAAATAAAAAGCGCAGCGGTGATAAAATACCATTAAAAGAAAGCTCTGTTTATGGGAAAAAAAGGACGTAAATTTCCTTTGGATACAGCATTGCATGACCGCGCAATTGTCAGTTAAAGTCGTGCAGTGTCAAGTTAAAAAAAAGTGGCCTGGTCATTGAGCAGCCAAATCTTCCGGGGCTAAAGTGGTTAAAGTGACATTAAAATTATATTCAAGAATGTAATCTTAACTCAAAAATGTCCCTTCTATTGCTCCCAGCCTCATCCAAATCTCCAAATTCTTTTTTTTTTTAGCTGCTGTGATCCATGGCTGCATTCTTTCTGCATGGTATGTAGAAAGTAGCCACGCTTTATTGCTGGCTCCTGTGATGGTCTATGAACTATGGGATGCGTAGTGTGCGTAAAGCAGTGTGCATGACCACAACTAATGTGCTCTGCTTGTTCCAAACAAACAGGAGTGGGGAGGGTGTGGGGGGGGGGGCATTGGGTAGCTCACAGAAAATGTTACAAGGAGGAATAAAAACACACACAAAACAAAAATCAATTTAATAAAAATCTAGACTACCGGGTCATTAAGTAGTGGATGTGTATGGATTATTTTTGCTTAGTGTCGCTTAGCGTTAGATTTACTAAAACTTGAGAATGCAAATCCTGATTTAGCTGGTGCATGGTAGCCAATAAGCTTCTAACTTTAGCTTGTTCAATTAAGCTTTGGCAATATAACCCGGAAGCTGATTGGTTTCTTTGCAGAGCTGCACCAGATTTTGCAGTCTCCAATTTTAGTAAACCTCCCTCAAAGTGTCACTTTAACCACTTGCCGACCAGCCGCCATCGATATACGGCAGGTGCCCACAAATTGCCGAACCTGTACGGCGGTTCGCGGGAGCGATCCAGCGGGGAAGCATATTCATGGGCCCTGCGACTGCGATTGTGGCCGCGCACCCGCAATTGCTCCCCGTGAAGAGAGAACAGCGGTCTGCTGTTGTAAACACAGCAGACCGTTGTTCTCTCAGGAATCAATACAGAGCGCCTGTGCTACTCCATTTTAGGATCACAGGTCTCTGTGTTGATTCCACAAGCCCATCGCCCTCACAGTTAGAAAACACTCCCCTAGGCTCACATTTAACCCTTTGATCGCCCTTGGGTTAACCCCTTCCTAGCACTGATGGGACTTTGTGTGAGGCCAAAATATATTTAGCTACTTTGTGTGAGGCAGATCACTTTGCAACAACATAAGAAAAAAAATAAAAAAGAACAATACGTAAAATTACAAATTTAATATAGAATAATTGAGCAATATTCCATAATCATAACACACACTGACAATTTCAATATATGATACAAATATCTACAAAAAAAGCTAACATATAAAAATTAATTATTACAAAAATAAATACATATTGAGCTGAAACATGAAAAATGAATACATAGGAATAGAAAATAAAACTACATAATTAATATGAATATAGCAGACAGAGAAACTGGACACACTAGAACTCTACGCGTTTCGTGGGTCACTACTGCTTCATCAGGAGTTTGATGCAGAGGGTATCTATAAATAAAAGTAAATATGAGAAAAAAAAACACAAATGTATCAGTAAACTCACAAATCAGCTCTAAAGGTGACAACAGTATCTAAAGAAAAGAAATAATGAGGGGGGAGGGGGGAACGCCGATTAAGCACCTTTTCCGGGGCTGTGGCTCAGAGTCCGCTACAAATCCGGGGGACAGCAAAATAGCAGGGCAGGTTATGGAATATAGTCCATGGAGTGGACAAAGTGTATGGGCACATCTCGCCCCCATTGACCTAAAGAAATATTTATGAAAACATGTGTATATTAAAAATGTTATAAAAAGAATATGAATGTTGGGGGGGGGGGGTAATAATAAATATGACCGACAGTTGAAAGGTGAAAGCTCCAAAAATAGGAGATATGAAAATAACATTATCTCTTTAAAGCTTCTATAAGATTTTGGGTTTAGATTTTTTTTGTATCAGTTACAGGGATAAGACAAACCATTTAACATTAGTAGGAGTGCTTACAATGATCAATTTTATTTATGTATGTAAAAATTTTATTCCAAAAAAACCCCCAAAAAACCTGTTTGCTGTAACTGCTTTTAAAGTGGGAATTGGAGTTCAGCCTATTAGTTAGTGTAATTAAATCTGCTAGTCCATCTAACACTCCCCATCCCCCTAGACTGACAATGGTGCTTTCCAAAGGTGCCCCTTTGCTTCTTCATCTAGAGTGGGGGCGATCTAATGCAGGAGGTGGGTTACTAACTAGATTATGAGGTGCAAACAGAGAGAAAAAAGCCTAATAAAAGAAAAGTAATGCAGCCACCACATCTAATGATTGATAAGCTGCAATATATTACATTTTTGGTTTTGGATTTAATACCGCTTTAATCTTGAAATGTAATTCCATTAAAACTAACTTTTTGGGTCAGCAGATTACCTGCACAAAAAAAAGAACCTTCATGTATGACAAAACCTCATTCCTCTTTCTCCATGACTGGCTTCCTCCAGAATAGATCAACTTTTGTAGAGCAGGAACGGCATAGATTAATCAAAATTCAGCCGGTCCTTGCTAAACCGGACACATTTTGCTCCATCTATGGCCAGCTTAAAAGGAGGGGTAAGTAGTACAAAAGGTAATAATTGTGGAGAGTATGCTTCCGGAGAAGTACTGGTGTTACATAAATGTGGGATAGGCATCCCTGAAGAGATGATTCTCAAGGGATAACCCAAAGATAGTCAGAGCAGTGGCAGCTGGTGCTCCATGGGCCGGTGGAGGGGGGAACCACAAAACACCCCCCCCCCGACCACACCAGCTCCATCCCCCCATCGCTGGGTCACTCCCCCTGGACTGGAGGGCAGGAAGCAGCGGTGGCAGCTTCCCCCAGCGGCGGCTTCCCCTGTGTCTCCTCCCTCCACCTTGGCCAATAGCATGACCTCTTCTTTCGGCCAATTGGGAAACGGGTCTCAGGACCCGCTTCCTGATTGGCTGGGAGGAGCATCAGTGTGATAATAGCAAATATTAATTTGCTATTGTCACACAATGGGGTGGGCTCAGGGCACAGTGCTCTGCGCCCCGAGCCCACCCTTTTTTGAAGCCTATTAGAGCCTCTGGCTCTAATCATGTGCTTAAAAAAAACCCATTGGAATCCATGCGTCCGGCGCTCTGCATGTAGATTAGGTGGCCGGACGCATGGATGGGGGGGGGGCGGCGCCCCTGCGCCCCCAATGGACAGGCCGCCACTGAGTGAGAGTAGGAGATACCTGGACAGATTGGGGTTGGAAATTCCAGAGGGTGGGGGAGGCTCTGAAGAAGTCCTAGAGGCAAGCATTGGAGGAGATAAAAAGGGACCTAGAGAGCGGGAGGTCTTGGCAGAAGTGGAGAGGACAGTTTGGGGATATTTTTTTTCAGTAGAATTTGGTAATCTAGCTGGGGACAGATTGTGGGTGGCTTTGTACTATATGTTGTTGGTAGTGTTTTAATATGTATATATTGGACTTTGGGAAGCCATTGGAGGAATGTTCACAGTGGGGCGGGAGCTGCAGATTGGTTAGTAAGGTGGATAAGTCTAGCAGCAGCAGCAAAAGTAAAATTAGCTAAGAACCATGCAATGTATTACACTGATTTAAAGGAATTTCAGATATAAGTATTGGCATTGGGTAAATGTGTGATAGGCTTCCCCAAAGAGATGAGTCTCAAGGGATCACCTAAAGATGGACAGAGTAGGAGATACCCGGACAGATTGGGGTTGGAACTTGCAGTATTCGATGTGGAGGATAACCAATTTGTGAATTACAGTAGTAGCCTTGTTCATGACTTATGGCATCACCAGCAGAGTCTTTTCTGTAGAATTTGATTCTTTTTTTCTATATCTACAGGAAAAAAGCAGGTAATGATCTGCAGTAAAATTAGCTAAGAACCTTGCAATGTATTACACTGATTTAAAGAAATTACAGATTAGAACCAGGATCATTTTGCATATCTTACTTTGCACTTTATGAGGTCCATTGAAGCTTCAGTATTTTGTAAAATATCTCAGCTTTTCATTAATTACTCTCCAGCATAAACTTTTAAGTGTCATCTCAAATGTTACATAATGTCAGATTCGATTGCTTCCAGTAACATCAGTCATTACCTTAATGATCTTTGCGTAATGGTTAATTAACAATTATTTTTGAATTTTATTAGTTTTAGGTTGGTCATGCACTGCATGTTTTTAGTGTGCACTGGGCATACAAATGTTCCTCAAATGAAAGTCAGTGTAATTAATTATCATTTCTTTAATCCGTAACTGAGGTTTACTCTTAATAACTTTTAAAAGTCACAGAAATGTAAAAAGTAAATCCTTTAAACTGTTTGAAATATATATAACCATAAAATTTGGATTTACCATAACTTCCTGTAATAATGACAATGGTCAACAAGACAAATATAGAGTGTAAATCAGTCTAGTGGGGGACACAGGCAGCAATATAAACCTAGCTGGGGTTCTGACCCCTCACCATTTAATCAAAATGTGCTCCTTACTCATTCATGCAGATAGGAGCTGGTATCTGGGAACCCTCTTATGTTTAATGGGCGCTTCCAGATTTCAATAAGCCCCATGCAGACCCCCATAACCAGCGGGCAAGGGTTGTGATGAAGGGTCATGTGGTCTAGTATGATTCAGGAAGGGGTACATGATCACCCCCCTCCAATGGCGGCTGGTGCTCAATTTTCTTAGGGGGGTGGCCAGGGTTCCCCTCAGCCAGACAACCACATAACTCCCCATCGCTCGATTGATTGATCGCTCAATCGATTGCCCACCAGGCCCCGCCAGCCCCTGCACTTACCCCATGCAGGAGATAGCTCCTCCCCCTACGTCTTCTCCTGAGTCCTGGGGGTCGCTTCTCCTCCCGGCCGATCAGGAGTTAGGACTCATGGCCGATCGGGTCTTAGGACTCCCGGCCAATCGGAACTCTGACCTGCTTCCAGACCAGGACCAGCTTCCTGAGAAACAGGAAGACATTTGCAAATATTAATTCGCTAAAATAACACAACTGGGTGGGCTTTGGGTGCAGTGCTCTGCGCCCTGAGCCCACCCTTCTTGAAGCCAGCTCTAATCATGTGCTTCTAAAAAAAAAAAAAAAACAACCCATTGGAATCCATGTGTCTGGCACCCTGCAGGAGATTAGGGGCTGGGCGCATGGATTAGGAGGACAGTGCCCCTAATGGATGGGCCCCTGCCTTTCCTGGCTTGCCAGGCTACATACTTGGATAAGGGTCTGGTATGGATTTTGGAGAGGGCCTCACACTTTTTTCTTCTTGCGTTTTGCATGGGGGTCTTCCTTAATATTCATATCTATAGGGTCCTGAGGTTTACTCATAAAAACATCACATTTTTTTTTCTTTTTTTTTTTCGTTTTTATTTTTCTTTTTTACATGTGCGGGGCCCCTCTTGACATCCAGACCAAACTCTTCTCATCAAGGTTAAGAGTCTGGTATATATTTTTGGGAAAACCCATCACATTTTTTTTTTTGTGAGTCCCTTATTACTATTTATATCAGGCCCTCATCTATGATAAGGTGTGATATAGATGAAAGGCATTCCTGATCATTTTTTTTACAAATAGAACAATTAGCCCTGGAGCTGTCATTTACATTAACCAACGGAGCTTCGAAAAGTTTTACCCCCTACATGACCAGGCCATCTTTTGCTATTCGCCACTGCACTATTTTAACTGACAATTGTGCGGTCATACAATGCTGTACCCAAATGAAATGTAATGTCTTTTTTTGTTTATAGCACAAAATTGAAAAACCTCAGAGGTGATAAAATACCACCAAAAAAAGGTCTATTTGTGAAAAATAAAGAACATCAATTGTATTTGGGTACAGCATCGCACGACTGCGCAATTGTCAATTAAAGCAACGCAGTGCCGAATTGCAAAGAATGGCCTGGTCATTAAGGGGGTAAAACCTTCCGGGGCTGAAGTGGTTAAAGTAGTTGAACAGCCTCCAACACCAGGGAGGGGGTAACAATGTCAATGACATCTAGATGTGGCAAGTAATTGAAGGGTCATCTTGTCAATTATTCTTCATCTTCTTAGAGAAAAGGCCACCTATCAGAGGTCAGATAGTAAATGAACCAGTGGCGAACATTGGGCCTGTTTTTTTGGCAACAATTTTGGCATTATTTAGGATAACAAGTAAGTAATGTATATTTTTTCAGGACAAACAAGGCTTTCTTTTTGTGATCTTTTCTTGAAAAAATTGTTTATTTTTTTTATAAAAGTAAAAGCAGGGCTTTTTTTCAGCTGGAACTTGGTGGAACCACCTTTGGCTCAGGCCCTCTGCTCCCTGCTCATCACTATCACTTGTAATTAAAGAAGTCTGGCTTTTGTATTTACAAGTGACAACTTGTCTCCCAACAGCTCCCACAGAGCTGATATCCTGAGCGGCTCACACTGAGTGCAGGGTAAGGACAAGGGAGATGCAGGTGCCTAGGGATGATCTCCCTGCAAGTGGTAGATGCAGAGCAACCTTCGGTGTGCAGGGAGCCGGCTGGGTACAACATAATTAAGACATGGGGAACATGGTGGAACTTTAAAGAAAGGAGAAGATGGGAGCAGTAGAAAGGAGGTTACAAGCAGAGGTCAGAGCTGAAGAGGGGTGAAAGTGAGATGTGGATAGGAGATGGTAGAGGTACGCAGCTGTGGAAGAAGGCAGATTTCTGCACTCTGTGTATAGCGCTCCACTGAACTCTGCACTCTATGTGTAGTGCACCCCTGGACTCTGCACTATGTACGTAGCGCACCCCAAACTCTGTGCGTAGTGCACCCCTGAACTCTGTGCTCTGTGTTAGTGATCGACCGATATAGTTTTTTTTCCCGCCGATACCGATATTTTGGTCATCGGATATTGGTATCGGCCGATATCTGCTGATATTTTCGGACATTCAATTTTAAATGTCTACAGGTACTGTGGTGGAGGGATCTGGGGGTCTAAAAGACCCCACACCCCTCCTCTGCACTTAAAGCATTCAAAACGCCAAGTTTTCCTGTTTTGAATGCTGTAAGATTTTGAATTCGGCACCGAATGACATCACTTCCGGGTACTCGACGGAGCCGAATTCAAAGAAATGGAGACTCGGTCAGACGGCAGCCGTGCAGATGGAGACCCAGCAGACGGCGGCAGTGAATGTAGGATGCCCGGGTCTCCCGGTGGGACAGGAGTCCCAGGCGAGCCTCGGAAGTCAGCTATGGACACCGGTACCGGGGTGATGCCTCTAGCTACAGGCATCACCCTGGTACATGCACTTTCCCGAAATATTGGCAATATCGGTAAATCAAAAGCCGATTCCGATATCAGGAAAAGTCCATATCAGCCCTCCATATAACGGCTTTGCCTATAATCATTCGCTCCCTACACTGTGTATAACATGCCCCCCAGCCCTGTACTCTGTAAACATTGCACTCCTGGTATTTGTTGCCCCATTTAAGACACTTCCATTGTTGGTAAAATGTGACCACACCCACTATTTGTTTCGGTTTGGAGGGTGTTTGGGAGGGAGGGTTTTTTTTTTGGGGGGGGGGGGCGTAGTTGAGTTCCTGCACCTATTTTATGAGGAAAAAAAAGCCCTGAGTAAAAGACAATAAAAATAACAAAACATGCTTTTGAAAAAAAAGTTAATAAAAAAGTATAGTTTTTCTTCTATATTTTTTCTGTTTATAAAAAATACTAAAACTATGAATCTGGCACAAAGCGTTGCAAAGATAAATACAAATAATATCTTCAATTCTGTGATTTTTTTTTTTTTTTTGTCAACATCACAAAATTAATGAATAAAACCACAAAAGTTTCAACAGCAATGATTAGAAAAACAGAAACAAACCAAAAAATCAGTAGAAAAATAATAGCTACGGAAAATAATAGGAACAACAGTTCATTAGGGCTAATAAGGGCAAACTAAAGTTTAATAAGGGGTTACAATAGAAAAAATAGAATTACAAAAAAAATAAGTCATTTTTTTTTTTTTGTCAGTTTGATAGTGCTGTTTGAATCTGCTTAGATTTGATTTAGGGAATGCATTCCGTAAACACGTCCATATTGCAAACTTTAAGTCAATGGGAGATTAATCCTAAAATTATATTATCTCTGTTTTCAAGAGTTATAGTTAGGGGATTGTAAAGAAAAGGCACAGGAAGCTGGCTACCAACGTTTGCTTTTTTTTTTTTTTAATATTCAGTCTATAGGGAACAGCTCGTTTTATAAGGTTTGAAGTGAAGATTTTTTTCTTTTCGTTTTTTTGATGTATGAACATGTGTTTTTTGGGCATGTGCATACCCAATATCAATTAGCGGTTTAAACTGCATGGAGTGGAACTTCTTAAATTTAACTGCAGCTATGTTGTGTGGCTGAGCTGCGTAAATTGTAGGGTTTGATGGACAGAAATACAAATACTTTCACAGTTAAACAGCTACCATTTATGTATTTCAACAACGTGTACATTTTTGGTGTTTTTTTTATAACCACTTAAGCCCCGGAAGATTTTACCACCTTCCTGACCAGGGTTTTTTTTGCATTTATTTACTGTGTGACTTTAACGGACAATTGCGCGGTCGTGCGATGCTGTACCTAAACAAATTTGACGTCCTTTTTTTCCCACAAACAGAGCTTTCTTTTGGTGGTATTTGATCACCTGTGCGATTTTTTGATCATGCGCTATAAACAAAAAAATAGCGTAAATTTTGCAAAAATAACAATATTTTTCACTTTTTTTTATATAAAATTCCCCCAAAAAAATGTAAAAATCAAAATTTTTTAACATTTTCGGCCAATTTGTTTTATGCTCCATATTTTTGGTAAAAAAAAATCGCAAAAAGCGTATTTTGATTGGTTTGCGCAAAAGTTACCGCGTTTACTAACAAAGGGAAAGATTTTTGTCATTTTTGGTGTTTTTTTTTTAAACGAGTAATGGCGGCGATCTGCGATTTTTTTTTGCGGGACTGCGACATTGCGGCAGACAGATCGGACCCTTGACTAACATTTTTGACACTTTTGGGGTTACCAGTGACATTACTGCAGTAATCAGTGCTATACATATGCACTGTTACTGTAAAAATTACACTGGCAGGGAAGGGGTTAACTGTATTGGAGAGGGAGGGGTTAAGTGTGTCCTAGGGGCGTGTTTCTAACTGTGATGGGACATGGCTACTAGTGTAAAAACAGAGATCAACGGTCCTACATAGTAGAACCGTCTGATCTCCATTTTTACACAGGGGAGAATGACAGGCTTGTTTACATTAGCCGCCTGCCTTTCTCCCTTCCCGGCGAACGATCGCGAGTGACCGGCAGACATCGGGTCCGCCGGTCACATGCACTAACTTGTTGGGGAAGCGCTCGCCCGCTATTGGCTCACAAGCCAGTGACAGGCTAGTGACGTACCGGTACGTCACTTTGCCTGGCCGGGGCTGACCGCCGCAGTATATGTACTTGCGGCGGTCGGCAAGTGGTTAAGGTTTTTCTGTGTTTTTTTAATAATAACGCATACAAACAACAAATACATAGAAAAGAAAATAGTAAAGCACTAAGATCACTAAATGAAATCAACTAAATTACATCTCTCTTAAAAATAAAAAAAATGTAAAAAAAACCTCTAGATTAAGAAAAAAAAAAAAAAATTTTCCCAAGCTGATTTCACCTAAAAATAACAACCACGGAAGTTTTTAAATTCTCAACATGCCTAGCCACTGGAGAGTGCATAATATGCAAGCTTTTACTTGGTTCTAACAGTTGTAGGCCTATTTATAAAACTTATCCAAAGTTTTAGTAGAAGTTAACTCTAGAATGTGTAAATTGGGGGACAAAGTGGGTGAATCTTGGGTGAAAACATTTATAAATAGACCACATGGTGTGAGCATCTCTCTCCTCAAAGACACAAGATTGTAAAAATATATACAATTTATACTCAGAGCACAATGGCAACTTTACTATGACTGATATTTGTAATTATGGATTCTCTTTCCATCAGCATAGTGGCAGTAGTAAAGCCTTGAACCACGCTAGCCATCAATAATTTGGCAAAAAATTAGATTTTTTCTTTTTTTTATAACAAACAATTTTATTCGGAAATGCAAAAGCATGTGCAGTACAAAATAGGAATACTACAGATATCATCCAAGAAGCCAGAAATCGCAAGGATCAATTATAGTTGTGATACAAGATGACAGAAAAAATAGGTATGAATACTGAACACAGAATAGACACATATGCATACAATAACCAGTGCTGGACCGGAAGGATTTGCCCCCTTAATGACCAGGCCATTTTTTGCGATTAGGCACTGCGCTACTTTAACGGACAATTGCGCGGTCGTGCGACGCTGTACTTAAACAAAATGTTTGTCCTTTTTTTCCTACAAACAGAGCTTTCTTTTGGTGGTATTTTATCACCTGTGAGATTTTTTTTTTTTTGCGCTATAAAAAAAAAAATAGCTCCAATTTTAAAAAAAAAAAACAGTTTTTTTTCACATTCTGCTATATAACATTCCCAAAAAAAAAAAAAAGAAATTAAAAATCAATTTTTTCATCCTTTTAGGCCAATTTGTATTCTGCTACATATTTTTGGTAAAAAAAAATCGCAATGAGTGTATTTTGATTGGTTTGCGCAAAAGTCATCGCGTCTACAAACTAGGGGAAAGATTTATGTCATTTTAATTTTTTATTCATTTATTTTTTACTACTAATGGCGGCGATCTGCAATTTTTAGTGGGACTGCGACATTGCGGCAGACAGATCGGACCCCCAACTGACATTTTTGACACTTTTGGGGGGACCAGTGACATTACTACAGTAATCAGTGCTAACAATATGCACTGTTACTGTAATAATGTCACTTGCAGGGAAGGGGTTAACACCAGGGGTAATCAAAGGGTTAAATGTGAGCCTAGGGGGTGCTTTCTAACAGTGAGGGGGATGGGCCTGTGGAATCAACACAGGGACCTGTGTTTCTAAATAGGAGAAACACAGGAGCCCTGTGTTGATTACTGAGAGAACAACGTTCTGCTGTGTTTACAACAGCAGACCGCCATCCTCTCTCCATAGGGAGCGATCGCGGGGGCTTCCCCACTGGCGAGTTAGTGGGAACCTGCCGACCTGCCACCGTATAACTGCGGCAGGTTGTCGGCAAGTGGTTAAATTTTTTTTTTAGACTAAGGAGGGGTTAAAGTGATACTAAATGCACATTGTTTAATTTACATTGCCGGTCCCATGCATCAGCTTCCCCTGTGGCGAATGGGGGCAGAAGCGTGCCTTTGACGGCACACACGCACACCCAGGATCGCTCTTGCGAAAACCGCTGTACAGGTATGGCGATTTGCGGGAACTTGCCACCGTATATCGACGGAGGCTGGTCGGCAAGCCGTTACATTGTAGAATAAAAAACTCAAAATAATAAAAACAGACAAATAAATACTGTAAGCAACACAAAATACTAATTCTAAATTTGTGTGCAGCAAAATGTGTCAGTTTTCCTAATTCTTAATCATAAGTAATGACAAAATTATTTTTAAATCAAAAGGCTCATACCTAAAATGTAAAAAAAAGGGAAACCTGCTGTAAAAGGGGTGAACAGGTGTGTGTGCGCACAATAGTTGAAATTAAATATGGCTCCCCATTAAATACTTTGCAAACCTAAAAGTTAGTTTCTCTCTGAAAGATCAAACTCAATTCAACGATTGCTAGGGGCGCCGATTCATATTGCGTTTATCGGGTCATTCAGGAAATGAATTGAAGTCTTATAAAAACTTTTCGTTGACTCCACTTCCCTGTTTACAAGCCTTCTGCAGACATGTTTTTATGATGTGGAACAGTATGAATTTAATAAAAAAAAATAAAAAATTATCCTGCAACAGACTGACAAATTATTGTCTTCCTCTGATGAGTCGCTCATGCCCTCGGCTAAAAGCCATAGCCATATGCAGTAAGTCGGAGACCTGGCACATAATTATCCGTGCAATATCGGTCGGATCTTTAATGTTTACTAGGGTTTGCTGAGGAAAACAAGTAAATGACTCAAGTATCCCCACGGTGGTTTGGAATAAAATGAATTAGACTTTTAAAATGCCGTAAAGAAGGCAATATGCTTTATAAGGAACTTTGACTCTGCAACATAAGTATCTTTTATGTTTATAAAAATAAACTTTGTGTCAAAAGAGAATTATGTAGCCTAATGAAAAAAGTCGGTTCAGACCAACTGTATTTGTTGCAAGGCCTCTATAAATGGCTATTCATGTTCGAAGAATGCACAAGCACACTATGGCCTGATAACTCTGCTGTGGCACATAAATGAAAGCATATATAGTGGGTATAGAAAATAATCACATTCCCCCTCGCCCCTAAAATAATCACATTTTGTTGCTTTGCAGCCTGAAATGAAGACAGAGTTTTTTTTTTTTTTTTTTATCCAGCTGTATTTGTAACAACTTATAAATGCAACTTCAGGCAAAGCTAATCACCATCTCAATGGCACAAAAAGCCATTTGACATTCAACTGGTATCAGTTGTGGTCATTTCAATTAGCTCAGCGTTAAAAGAGCTTTCCTAGATCATTTCAGTCCTTGGTAATGCAACTGTTTTTGTTTTATCCAGCTGTATTTATAACAACTTATACATGCAACTTGTAACATCCAAGTGAAAGATATAACACCAACATTTTAGGAAAAAAAAAAAAAATCAAGAACAAAATCACTGAGTTGGAAAAAGGATCACCCCCCTCCTAAAAAAGACTTGTAAACTCGATCAGGCAAAGCCAATCGCCATATAAATGGCACATAAAGCCATTTGACATTCAACGGGGATCAGTTGTGGTCATTTTGATTAGCTCAGCATTAAAAGAGCTTTCCTAGATCATGTCAGTCCTTGGTAGTGAAACTGTTTTTGTTTTATCCAGCTGTATTTATAACAACTTATAAATGCACCTTTTAACATCCAAGTGAAAGATATAACACCAATATTTTAGAAACAAAAAATAAAAAATCAAGAACAGAATAACTGAGTTGGAAAAAGGATCACCCCCCACTAAAAAAGACTTGTAAATTCCATCAGACGAAGCTAACCACCATCCTAATGGCACACAAAGCCAATTGACTTTCAAATTTGACCAGCTGTGGTCATTTTGATTAGCTCAGCATTAAAAGAGCTTTCCTGGATCACATCAGTCCCTGGTAGTGCAACTGTTTTTGTTTTATCCAGCTGTATTTATAACAACTTATAAATGCAACTTATAACATCCAAGTGAAAGATATAACACCAACATTTAAAAAAAATAAAAAAATCAAGAACAGAATCACTGAGTTGGAAAAAGGATCACCCCCTCCTAAAAAAGACTTGTAAACTCAATCAGGCAAAGCTACTCACCATCTCAATGGCACAAAAAGCCATTTGACATTCAACAGGGATCAGTTGTGGTCATTTTGATTAGCTCAGCATTAAAAGATCTTTCCTAGATCATTTTAGTCCTTGGTAGTGCAACTTTTGTGCTATCCAGCTGTATTTTATAACAACTTATAAATGCACCTTTTAACATCCAAGTGAAAGATATAACACCAACATTTAAAAAAAAAAAAATAATCAAGAACAGAATAACTGAGTTGGAAAAAGGATCACCCCTCCTCCTAAAAAAGACTTGTAAACTCGATCAGGCGAAGCTAACCACCATCTTAATGGCACACAAAGCCAATTGACTTTCAAATGTGATCACCTGTGGTCATTTTGATTAGCCCAACATTAAAAGAGCTTTCCTAGATCATTTCAGTCCTTGGTAGTGCAACTGTTTTTGCTTTATCCAGCTGTATTTATAACAACTTATAGATGCAACTTTTAACATCCAAGTGAAAGATATAACACCAACATTTTAGGAAAAAAAATCAAGAACAGAATCACTTGAGTTGGAAAAAGGATCACCTCCCCTCCTAAAAAAGACTTGTAAACTCAATCAGGCAAAGCTAATCACCATCTCAATGGCACACAAAGCCACTTGACGTTCAAATGTGATCAGCTGTGGTCACTTTGATTAGCTCAGCATTAAAAGAGCCTTCTTGGATCATATCAGTCCCTAGTAGTGCAACTGTTTTTGTTTTATCCTGCTGTTTTTTAACAACTTATAAATGCAACTTATAACATCCAAGTGAAAGATATAACACCAACATTTTAGAAAAAAATAAATAAAAAATCCAGAACAGAAATCACTGAGTTGGAAAAAGGATCAACCCCCTCCTAAAAAAGACTTGTAAACTCGATCAGGCAAAACTAATCACCATCTCAATTGCACATGAATCCATTTGACTTTCAATCAGCTGTGGTCATTTTGATTAGTTCAGCATTAAAAGAGCTTTCTTGGATCATTTCAGTCCCTGTTAGCGCAACTGAAGCAAACAATCAACTATGGGTGGCAAGGCACTGTCAAATGATCTCCAGGAAAAAGATGTGGAAAAACACGTCAGGAAATGGATACAAAAAAAAAGGCTTTATCAATGCCTGGAAGCACAGTGAAGTCTATTATTAAGAAGTGGAAGGTATTTGGTACAGCACAGACCCTCCCTGAATCAGGATGTCGCTCCAAACTGGATGAAAGAGCCGGGAGGAAACTGGTCAAAGAGGCCTACAGCAGATCTGAATCAGTTGCAGCAATTTATGACAAAGAGTGGTCATTGTGTGCAGGTGACAACAATATCACACACTCCCCACAAATGTGGCTTGTATGGGAGTGTTGTAAGAAAAAAGCCACTCCTAAAGAAAGGCCACACGCAGTCACCACTGAGCTTTGCTGAGCTTTGCCAAAACGCACCTTGAAGATTCTAAGGGCCACATGGAAAAAGGTGTTATTGTCAGATGAGACTAAAATCAAATAAATTGGCCACAACACCAAACTATATGTCTGGCGGAAATCCAATACAGCTCACCATCCAAATAATACCATTCCTACAGTAAAGCATTGAGGTGGTAGCTGACCAGTTTCATCCTGACTCTTTTATCCAGATTGGAGTGACGTCCTGATCCAGGGAGGGTCTGTGTTGTACCAAATACCCTCCACTTCTTAATAATAGACTTCACTGTGCTTCTAGGCATTGATAAAACCTTTGACATTTTTTTGTATCCATTTCCTGACTTGTGTCTGTCCACAACATTATCCTGGAGATCTTTTGACAGTGCCTTGCCACCCATACAGTAGTCAGTTTTTTGCTTCAGTTGCATTACTAGGGACTAAAATGCTCCAGGAAAACTCTTTTGATGCTGATCAAAATGACCACAGGTGATCACAGTTGAAAGTCAAATGGCTTTGCGTGCCATTGAGAAGTTTAATGGCTACACCTGATTGAGTTTACAAATAATTTTTTAGGAGGAGGGAGATTCTTTTTTAAATTCAGTGATTCTGTTCTTGATTTTTTTTTTTTGACATGTTGCTGTTACAGTATATCTTTCCCTTGGGTGCTATATATTGCACCAAGTAAATACTGTTAGGTAAAACAAAACCTCTTTCTGTCTTCATTTCAGACTGCAAAGCAACAAAATATACGGTAATCACTTAAGGGGGTGATTTTTTTTTAATATATATATATATATATATATATATATATATATATATATATATATATATATATATATATATATTAATTGTGGATAATATATTATATATGTTAATTGAGGATACACACAACTTTTTTTGTTCCTTTGCAACTATGTAGAACATTGGGACTTCTAAAGGTGTAAACAAGCAACAAAAATACGATTAAAAAGTATTTTTATGGTTCCTTTCAGGAGAACGGGTGGCATTCTTTGGGCCCTGGGTGGACGATGGTAAAGCCAGTTGCAGCAAGCTCATGAGGGGGGCAAGCTGTTGCTCTTTGAGACTTTGAGGGGCCAACATGGAGATTCTCAAATTAACTTCTGGAGATACCGGCAGCTAAACCATGTTTTTGAAGTGCATGGTCACTCTATAAGGGAAATTACTTCTCTCATATCATTTGAACGCCTTTTTATACCAGACGAACCTATACCACATATGGTCTCTTAGCTTTACCAATTACTGGGCCCTGCAGCCTCTGCCTCTAAGCATGCATATGTCCGGGCCTAAGAAAGGGATCTGGTGCAAGAGTTTACTGATGCCCAACTGACCCCCCTGTACCAACTCACCCACTTAAGTTCTACTGACTCCAAAATGCAGGAGACAAATTATAAGATCCTGTCTTGGTGGAACAGGGTACCTACCGACTTGACCGGGATATATCCTTTGAACTCTGAGTTATGTTGGAGGGGCTGCAGAGGAAGCAGTATGCTTTTGCATCTATGCTGGGAATGCCCCATGATAACACCCTTTTGGGAGGGTATCAAGGCTCGGATCAAGGCTATCCTGGGATTTGACATCCCCTTCTCTCCAATCCATTTCCTACTACATGTCCCTCACTATGCCGATTAGTCGGTATCGGAGGAGTGTGCTGCCCCAATTGTTAAACGCAGCCATCTACTGGAAACAATCTCAAATCCCTGGTCGGGCGGAGTGGGTGAGAGAGGTGAATGAGATCAGGGAAGCTAAAGACTGGATTGCAACTTGTAGGGGCACCTGAGATGGTTTTGACGGGACCTGGCTACCATGGCTAAATTACATTAGTGACCCTGATCAAATATCCTCTAGCCTGGATTTGGCACTGCTTGAACTGGCGGAACCATCCATTCGGCAGCCTATACAGTCCCAGAGGTACAAATGCCGATACACCCTTTACAACGGATGGGATGGAGGTTAACCACTCACTTCACTTAGGATGAAACTTCTATACTCGATACCAGTTGTCTGGCATCACTTGAGAGAATTCAATTATGATCCTGATTTTTCTCCTCTTCTCTTCTTTGCTAATTCTTTTTTTCATTCCTTTTCTACTCTTCTCTTTTTGACTTTGTTATACTGTTGGAAATTCGGTTTAAATGCCTTCTCAGCGTGCTCTGACTAGACAGATGGTGTGGATTCCTTGCCACTAGAGGGGAGACAACCTCTCATGAAGATGCTTTTGTTAACATTCTCCCCTATTTTCTTACCCATGATGCTTTAAGCGTGCTCTAGGTTTCTCCGACCTGATCGGTGTGTTGGGGGAGATCAGCTGGAGCCTGGAGCTGATGCACAGCCTGGTGAAGAGCTTCTGCAGACTAATTTAGTTCTTCACCAACCTGGATAGTCCACGATGGGACGTATGTACCATTGTCGAGACTTCCCCACTATATTGGTCAGAGTTACTGTTACAGAAGTCATCCTGAGTTTTGCAAGAGTGCACACTTGAGTTGTAAATGACGTATGACTGCTTAATTCCTTCTGTTTCATAAGTGTTCAATTTTATGTTGCTGAGTACTTATATGTGAAATTGCATGTCACCTTTTTACAGCTGGACCTGACTCTCAGAAATTATTTGTTGTGCTGTAAAAACTGTTCTAAATAAATATATATATGTATGTGTGTATGTATATATATATATATATATATATATATATATATATATATATATATATATATATATATATATATATATGTGTATATGTATATATATATATCTATATATATATATATATATATATATATATATATATATATATATATATATATATATATATATATATATATATATATATATATATATATATATATATCTATATCTATATATATATATATAGATAGATAGATAGATAGATAGATAGATAGATAGATAGATAGATAGATAGATAGATAGATAGATAGATAGATAGATAGATAGATAGATAGACAGATGTACTTTATATATATATATGGTGTTCTTAAGTTAAGATGTATCTATAATAACTACTTCAAAAGGAAATCTATGTAATTATTTTTTAATATTTAAAATGAATATATTATTATTTAATAAATAAATAAATATATATATATATATATATATATATATATATATATATATATATATATATATATATATATATATATATATATATATATATATATATATATTTATATTTATTTTTTTTATTTATTTTTTTTTTATTTATTTATTAAATAATAATATATTAATTTTAAATATTAAAAAATAATTACATAGATTTCCTTTCAAAGTAGTTATTACAGATACATCCTAACTTAAGAACACCATCTACATTGTATCTGTTCCATTATTTACCTACCATTCTGACCAGTGGTTCAAAGTAACCATTAGAAGACAAACAGTTTGTGTCATACATGTGAAGTGACAATGGCAGACAGTTATTCAACGCATTTCACTTTTAGGCTTCATCAAGAAGCATCAAGAAGGTGCAGTAAGGTAAAGATTTGTCCTTGAGGCCTCTTTACCAGAGAAATTGAATCGGTTTTATGGCCATTTCAATCATCAAAATAAGGATATTACTGTTGGGTTCCAAATACTGTCTGGGGATATGCCTTTTAAAGTCTCTGCTCAGGATGTGAATTTGGGGTTGTTGAGGGTTAATGAGCGAAAAGCTACAGGGCCTGATAACATCCCAGGGATTGTTGTAAAGAAATGTGCCTTCCAATAGGTAGATGTCCTTGCAGACTGTCATGGTCTTACCTTCTTGCTGTTCTCCTTCGTTTGACATGTGCTGGCGGCCATCTTGGTTTCTGGGTTTCTTGTAGCCTCCCACCCTGCGGCTCCTCCTTCCCACTGGGAGGAGCTGGATGCCTAGCTCATATATATAGGAGGTCTGTGGCTTCAGTTCCTTGCTTGGTCCTCCTGTGTTCACATGCTTCTAAGACTGCTGCTGCTTCTGGTCCCTGATCCTGGCTTCGTCTGACTACCCTGCTGGTTCCTGATCCTGGCTTCGTCTGACTACCCTGCTGGTTCCTGATCCTGGCTTCATCTGACTACCCTGCTGGTTCCTGATCCCGGCTTCGTCTGACCACCCTCCTGGCTCCTGACCTCTGGCTTCGCAAGGACTCTGCCTCGGTTTCGCCATCCGTTTGGACTTTTGCTTTACAGCTTGATTTTCAATAAAGCCTTCTTATTTTCACTTATCTGTTGTTGTACGTCTGGTTCATGGTTCCGTGACATTAGGACCAAGCCATGAATTCTGACGGTACAGGGCCATCCTCGCTACCCACGCTGGTTGCCAGACTTGATCAGCAGGATCACCTGTTGGGTCGGTTCGCCGTGGCGCTGCAAACCCTGCTTGAGCGCACGGCTCATTTCGCTCCCGTTGCCGATGGGTCGGTTGTCGCTCCTGGGCCCGCTACTACTGCCGCTCCGGTTGTTGCGCCAGAGTCTACCCCGACACCTGTTGTTGCGCCTGCGGTGTTTCGGGGTATGACCGGTTCTGCCCCCCTTCCACAGCGCTTTGGGGGAGAGCCAACTCAGTGCCGAGGTTTCCTTAACCAGGTGGGCATTTATTTCGAGTTGCTGCCACATGCCTTTCCTACTGAGAGATCAAAGGTGGGCTTCTTAATTTCGCTGCTCTCGGACAAGGCCTTGGCCTGGGCCAGCCCTTTATGGGAGAACAACAATCCGGTGGTTGCCGAGTTTTCCGGTTTTGTTGCTTCTCTTCGGAGGGTATTCGATGTGCCGGCTCGTGCTGCCTCTGCTACAAAGCTCCTTATGTCCATCAGACAGGGTTCACGATCCGTAGCTGAATACGCCATTGAGTTTCGTACCCTGGCAGCAGAGGTGGGCTGGAATAATGAGGCTCTGGTCGCCGCTGCTCTCATGGTCTCTCGGATGCCTTGAAGGATGAGGTTGCAGCTAAGGACCTACCAGTGGACCTCGAGTCTCTTATTTCTTTCTTGATTTTGATTGACACCAGACTCAGGGAGAGACTTTCCTTTAAGGAGAGTCTGCGGAGGCCTCCTAACAGATTGGCGCCTACCTTTGCTGTCCCACCCGTGCCTCCCTCTCCTCCCACGCCTCCTGGGGATGACTTGGCTGGGGGTGAACCCATGCAGCTGGGCTTTGCTCGCCTGTCCGAGGGGGAGAGGGTACTCCGAAGACGCGAGGGTCGATGCATGTACTGTGGTCTCGGTGGGCATTTTCGGTTGGCATGTCCGAACCGTCCGGGAAACGCTCGCACCTGAGATCCTGTCGGGGGCAGATCTTGGGTGGAGTCTCCTCGTCCCCGGTTTCCCGTGTTGACAAACCACTGATCACTGTTGTCCTCTCCTGGGTCGGGGGCTCAGTGACGACCCAGGCGTTGGTGGACTCTGGTGCTGGTGGTTTGTTCATTGATAGTGTGTTCGCTGCCGCCAATTCCATTCCTCTGCAGGCCCGAGGTTCTCCACTGGCTCTTGAGGCGATAGACGGCAGACCCCTTCTGCCGCCACACGTGACTCATGAGACCCTTCCAGTGGGGATAGCCATTGGTGCCGTTCACAGAGAGTCGGTCTGCTTCCAGGTTATTTCGTCTCCACACTACTCGGTGGTCTTGGGGTACCCCTGGCTCCAGAAGCATAATCCGACTTTCAAATGGAGATCGGCCGAGATCCTCTCGTGGTCACCGCAGTGTGGGGCTAGTTGCATCCATGGGCCTGTCAAGTTGCTGTGTACTTCCTCGGACTCTCTGTTGCCTCCTGAATACGAGGAGTACCGGGATGTATTCGATAAGGTGCGCGCGGCTGCCCTACCTCCGCACCGCCCATACGATTGTGCCATCGAGTTACAACCTGGCGCCGTTCCTCCTCGTGGCAAGGTCTATCCACTGTCGGTAGCGGAGAATGAGGCCATGGAGGAGTACGTGAAGGAGGCGCTTTCACGCGGACACATTCGCAAATCCTCGTCCCCGGCAGGGGCTGGATTTTTCTTTGTGAAAAAGAAGGGCGGTGAGTTGAGGCCTTGCATCGATTACAGGGGTCTCAATCGCATCACGATCAAGAACGCTTACCCGATACCCTTGATTTCCGAGCTGTTCGATCGCCTTAAAGGGGCCACGGTCTTTACCAAACTCGACCTCGACTCGACTCGGCATATAACCTCGTAAGGATCAAGGCGGGCGATGAGTGGAAGACCGCGTTTAACACCAGGATCGGTCATTATGAATCCTTGGTTATGCCCTTTGGGTTGTGCAATGCGCCCGCAGTCTTTCAGTAATTCATTAACAATGTTTTCCGTGACCTGTTGCAGCAGTGTGTGGTGGTCTATTTGGATGACATCTTGGTATATTCTGAATCCATGGAGACCCACATTCTGGATGTCAGACGAGTGTTGCAACGGTTACGAGAGAACTAGCTGTTCGGTAAGCTTGAGAAATGCGAATTTCACCGATCCCAGGTAACCTTCTTAGGTTACATCATTTCCGCTGAGGGGTTCTCCATGGATCCTGAGAAGGTTTCGGCTGTCTTACAGTGGCCCCAGCCCAGTGGTCTTCGCTCCCTGCAGCGCTTTTTGGGCTTCGCCAATTATTATCGGAAGTTCATCAGGGACTTTTCCATGCTAGCCAAGCCTCTCACGGATCTGACCAGGAAGGGCAGTAATTCCCAGGTCTGGCCGCTCGAGGCCATCCGAGCTTTTGAGGCTCTAAAGTCCGCCTTTGTGTCGGCTCCGATTCTGTCGCATCCCAACCCTGGGTTGCCCTTTGTCCTCGAGGTGGACGCGTCTGAGACGGGAGTAGGTGCCCTTCTGTCTCAGCGTAGAACACCAGAGGGTCCTCTGCTTCCTTGTGGGTTTTACTCCCGGAAACTGTCTTCCGCGGAGTGCAACTATCAGATTGGTGACAGGGAGTTATTGGCCATCGTGCAGGCCCTTAAAGAATGGAGGCACTTGCTCGAGGGTTCGGTGGTTCCGGTCCTCATCCTGACGGACCACAAGAATCTGACCTACCTTTCTGAGGCCAAGAGATTGACACCACATCAGGCCAGATGGGCTCTGTTCTTGTCACGTTTTAATTACGTGGTCTCCTACCTACCCGGTTCCAAGAACATCAGGGCGGATGCCTTATCACGGCAATACTCCGACCTGTCCAGGGAGGAGTCGATTCCGACTTCGGTCATACCTCCGAATCAGATCCTGGCCGCCATTCGCACCAGCCTGACCTCTCCCCTGGGTGAGCAGATTTTGGCGGCTCAATCTGGTGCTCCCTCTGGGAGACCCAACGGCAGATGTTTTGTGCCTGAGGAGTTGCGCACTCGGTTGTTGCGAACCTACCATAACTCCAAGACCGCGGGGCATCCTGGAAAGAATCAGCTGTCCTGGGCTGTTTCACGTCTGTTCTGGTCTGGTCTGTTCTGGCCTTCCCTACGTTCCGACATCGCCGCATATGTAGCGGCATGCTCCGTTTGTGCCCAGAGTAAGTCCCCTCGGCACCTTCCGTTGGGCCTTCTGCAACCCATAGCCACCGGGGAGCGCCCATGGTCACACCTGGGGATGGATTTCATTGTGGACCTACCTGCATCCCGAGGCCATACGGTCATTCTCATGATTGTGGATCGATTTTCCAAAATGTGCCACTGTGTTCCTCTCAAGAAGTTACCCTCTGCACAGGAGTTGGCCACGATTTTTGCCAGGGAGGTCTTCCGGTTGCACGGTTTGCCCAAGGAGATTGTGTCGGATCGGGGGAGTCAGTTTGTGTCCAGGTTCTGGCGCGCCTTTTGCTCCCAGTTGGGGATTCATCTCTCCTTCTCCTCTGCCTACCACCCTCAGTCCAATGGGGCCGCAGAACGATCCAATCAGGCCTTGGAGCAATTCCTTCGTTGCTATGTCTCCGATCACCAAGACAATTGGGTTGACCTCCTGCCTTGGGCTGAGTTTGCCAGGAACACGGCGGTGAACTCTTCCTCTGGGACGTCTCCCTTCATGGCCAATTATGGGTTCCAACCTGCCGTGTTACCGGAGGTATTCTCTCCCCAGGATATTCCGGCTGTGGAGGATCACCTTTCCGTCCTACGTGCTTCTTGGGTACAGATCCAGAAGTCCCTTGAGGTCTCTGCGCAGCGCCAGAGACTCCAGGCTGATCGCAGACGAGCGCCTGCTCCTTCCTACCCGGCCGGAGACCGTGTATGGTTGTCCACCCGCAACCTCAACCTTCGAGTGCCCACTCCCAAGCTGGCGCCTCGCTTTGTTGGTCCCTTCCGAGTGCTTCGCAGGGTAAACCCGGTAGCCTATGCCCTTGCTCTCCCTCCTGGCATGCGGATCTCCAACGTGTTTCATGTCTCCCTGTTGAAGCCACTGGTGTGTAATCGTTTCACTTCCTCGGTTCCTCGGCCCCGTCCGGTCCAAGTGGGCAATCGTGAGGAGTATGAGGTGAGCAATATCCTGGACTCACGCCTGGTCCGCGGTCGGGTGCAGTTTTTGGTTCATTGGCATGGTTATGGTCCAGAGGAGCGTTCCTGGGTTCCCTCCGCAGATGTCCATGCTCCTGCCTTGCTCCGAGCCTTCCACGCACGCTTCCCTCAGAAACCGTTCTTTTCTCCGCGGAGGAGGGGCCCTTGAGGGGGAGGTACTGTCATGGTCTTACCTTCTTGCTGTTCTCCTTCGTTTGACATGTGCTGGCGGCCATCTTGGTTTCTGGGTTTCTTGTAGCCTCCCACCCTGCGGCTCCTCCTTCCCACTGGGAGGAGCTGGATGCCTAGCTCATATTAAGACATCCTTAATATTTCTTTAAAGCAGGGGGCAGTGCCCTCTTGCTTGAAATCATCAATAATTGTTCCAGTCCTAAAGAAATCCAGTATTACCTGCTTTAATGATTATCACCCTGTGGCCCTGACTCCCATTGTAATTAAGTGCTTTGAGAAATTAATCATACATCATATTAAACAGGATATTCCCCCAGGGTTAGATAGCTACCAGTTTGCTTTTAAGAAACTAGATCTACAGAGGATGCTATTGCATTGGCCTTGCCTTTGTCAATTAAACTTGTTGCTAAACTGAACCTTTTGGTATTGAGCCCAATGCTTTGTAACTGGATTTTGGATTTCCTGGCTGATAGGCAGCAGAGGGTAAAAGTGGGTAATTGTTACTCATCAATGCCTTCCCTTAGTACAGGGGTGCCACAGGGATGTGTGCTAAGCCCCTTTCTGTTTACTTTATACACTTATGATAGTGTTTCTCACTCTGAGGTGGACTCTGTGTTAAAATTTGCAGACGCCACCATGTTAGTGGGGAAAATAAAGGGCAATGACAAGTCTGCATATCACCAGGATATTACAAATTTAGTTGAATGGTGCAAGGAGAACAATGTACAGTTAAATGTAGCTAAGACAAATAAGTTTATGATTGATTTTCGGAAAGTACGGGAGGTTACCTATGAGCCAGTGGTGATTAAGGGCATGGAGGTTGAGAGAGTAAAGGAATTCTGCCATGGACGGGGCATACACTATATTGTCAAAAGTATTGGGATACCTGCCGTTACATCAACATGCACTTTAATAGCATCCCCATCTTAGTCCATAGGGTTCAATATTGAGTTGGCCCAACCTTTGCAGCTATAACAGCTTCAACTCTTCTGGGAAGGTTGTCCACAAAGTTTAGAAATGTTTCTATTGGAATGTTTGACCATTCTTCTAGAAGCACATTTGTGAGGTCAGGCACTGATGTGGACAAGAAGACCTGGGTTGCAGCTTCCGCTCTAATTCATCCCAAAGGTGTTCTATCGGGGTGAGGTCAGGACTCTGTGTGAGCCAGTCAAGTTCCTGCACCCCAAACTCGCTCATCCATGTCTTTATGAAACTTGTTTGTGCACTGGTGCGCAGTTGGAACATGTTGGAACAGGAAGGGGCCATCCCCAAACTGTTCCCAAAAAGTTGGGAGCATGAAATTGTCCAAAATGTCTTGGTATGCAGTGATGGCGAACCTTTGCACCCCAGATGTTTTGGAACTACATTTCCCATGATGCTCATGCACTCTGCAGTGTAGTTGAGCATCATGGGAAATGTGGTTCCAAAACATCTGGGGTACCAAGGTTCGCCATCACTGTTCTAAGGAGTTCCCTTCACTGGAACTAAGGGGCCAAGCCCAACCCCTGAGAAAAAGCCCCACACCATAATCCCCCCTTCACCAAATGATTTGACCAGTGCACAAGGCAAGGGCCAAAAAAGATGTGGATGAGCGAGTTTGGGTGGAGGAACTTGAATGGCCTGCACGGTGTCTTGAACCTCAACCCAATAGAACATCTTTGGGATGAATTAGAGTGGAGATGGCAAGCCAGGGCTTCTCATCCAACATCAGTGCCTGACCTCACTAATGCACTCCTGGAAGAATGGTCAAACATTCCCATAGACACACTCCTAAACCTTGTGGACAGCCTTCCCAGAAGAGTTGAAGCTGTTATAGCTGCAAAGGGTGGGCCAACTCAATATTGAACCCTATGGACTAAGACTGGGATGCCAATAAAGAGCATGCATGTGTAAAGGCAGGTGTCCCAATGCTTTTTGACAATATTGTGTATATCCCATCTGATGGGCAAGGATCATCAGAGACTGTACTTTTTGAGGAAGCTATGGAGGGCCGGCTTTTCAGAGAAGGGTCCTTTTAAGCTTCTGTAAAGCTGCCATTGAAAGTGTGCTTAGGTATCACATTTCTTTGTGGCAAGGATCATACACAATCAATGACAGAAATGCCCTGCAGAGGGTAATAAAAACTGCACAGATTATTGCAGGAATTAGTCTACCGTGTATTGATGAACTGGGGGAGGGGAGGTGACTTTGGAGAGTGATTAGTATATTGGAAGACACTTCACATCCTGGTAATGCTCTGTAGATATTTCTACTGTCTGGTAGGCAGTATTGGCTCTCCTACTGCCAGGTTGGGGAGTAGCTTTAATTCCTTGATTTCCTTGATGGCTCTTGAACGCTAGAGGTGTTGTGCAATAAATGTATTGGGATTACAGTGTGTATTTATTACGGTATGTATGTTAAAAACGTTTTTATGCTGGGAGTGGATTTTTTTCTTCTCTTTTATTGTGAGCGAGCTACAATTCTGCTTTATTTTATGATTGTTATTGTAAAATGATAAATAATTTTTCTGATTCCGATTCTGAATATATTGCAGCTTACTAATTATTAGATGTGGTGGCTGCATTTTCTTTTTTTAATCTTTTCCCCTTTGCTTTCACCTGGTGATCTGGCCAGTAAAACCACGTCCTGTATTATACAAACACCACTCAGGATGGATGAGTACAATGGGGCAGATTTTAACATCAGCATTGTCTGGGGGAAACAGATTTACAATATCTCACAAGAGTGAGTACACCCCCTCACATTTTTGTAAATATTTCATTATATCTTTTCATGTGACAACACTGAAGAAATGACACTTTGCTACAATGTAAAGTAGTGAGTGTACAGCTTGTATAACAGTGTAAATTTGCTGTCCCCTCAAAAGAACTCATTAATGTCTAAACCACTGGCAACAAAAGTGCGTAGTCCCTTCACTGGGTATATGGAGGGGTTTACAACCACTTTAACATGAAAAATAAAGGCTATCTTATGCTAGCAAGGTCATCAATAACCTATAGCTCTTTTGTTAGGTACTGTCCATGGTGCTGAAATTTCCTATTACTGTTTGGTTAGGTACTGTCCATGGTGCTGAAGTTTCATATACCTAGTTGGTTAGGTACTGTCCGTGGTGTTGAAGTTTCTTACAACTTCTTTATTAGTTACTGTCCATAGTACTGAAGTTTCATATAACTAGTTAGTTAGGTATTGTTCATGGTGCTGAAGTTTCTAAAACTCCTTGGTTACGTACTGTCCATGGTGCTGAAGTTTCTTAAAACACCTTGGTTAGGTACTGCCTATGGTGCTGAAGTTTCATATAACTAGTGGGTTAGACACTGTTCATGGTGTTGATGTTTCTTAAAACTTCTTTATTAGTTACTGTCCATAGTACTGAAGTTTCATATAACTAGTTAGTTAGGTATTGTTCATGGTGCTTTCTTTTCTAAAACTCCTTGGTTACGTACTGTCCATGGTGCTGAAGTTTCTTAAAACACCTTGGTTAGGTACTGCCTATGGTGCTGAAGTTTCATATAACTAGCTGGTTAGGTACTGTCTATGGCGCTGAAGTTTCATATAAATAGTTGGTTAGGTACTGTTCATGGTGCTGAAGTTTCATATAACTTCTTTATTAGCTACTGTCCATAGTGATGAAGTTTCATATAACTAGTTAGTTAGGTATTGTTCATGGTGCTGAAGTTTCTACAACGTCTTGGTTACCTACTGTCCATGGTGCTGAAGTTTCATATAACTACTTGGTTAGGTACTGTCCTTGGTGCTGAAGTTTCATATAACTAGTTAGTTAGGTACTGTTCATGGTGTTGAAGTTTCTAAAACTCCTAGGTTACGTACTGTCCATAGTGCTGAAGTTTTGCATTACTCTTTAAGTGTGTGCTGTCCGTGGTGCTGAAGTTTCCTATAATGCTTTGGTTATGCGCTGTCCATGGTACTGAAGTTGATTACCACTACACCTTTAAAGGGGTTGTAAAGTCAGAAGGTTTTTTATCTTAATGCATGCTATGCATTAAGATAAAAAGCCTTCTATGTGCAGCAGTCCCCCTAATACTTACCTGAGGTCCCTCTCTGTCCAGCAATGTCCACGAGTGTCTCAGCCATCCTGATTGGCTGGGACACAGCAGCAGCGCCAATGGCTCCTGCTACTGTCAATCAAAGTCAGCTAGCCAATCAGGGGAGAGAGGGGGCAGGGCCAGGTCAGGGCTCCATGTCTAAATAGACACAGGGAGCTTTGACTCGGCTCAGGTTCCCCCATTGCAAGCTGCTTGCTGTGGGGGCACTCAATGGGGGGGCAGGATCACAGAAGAGGGACCCAAGAAGAGGAGGATCTGGGCCACTCTGTGCAAAATCAACTGCAGCAGAGCAGGTAAGTAGGAAAAGAATTAGACTTTACAATCACTTTAACTTCAAAGGGGCAATGATACTCATTCTTTTATCTGTCTACTTTTAATTATGTGTGTCTTTTACAAGCCTGTATACGACAAGTATAGGAAGCTGGAAAATATGCTTTGCCCTGCTACACTTATACCATCTTACATACCTTTCAATATTTCATTGTGAAAGCAGCAGCCTGGCTCTGGTGGGCACACAATGTTTACACGACAAAAGTTGTGTGTATATATAGGGGAAGGGAAAGGAAATCTATCTCTTTCACCATGGAAGGGCAAGGCATGTTGCTGTTCATCCCCAAATAATTAGTAAAGAGGGCATCCTACCTATGCACCATGCTGTAACAGTAACTGCAGTACTCTGACATTCCTAGTGATTTGCTCTGCAGGAAGGCATGTCAGCAGAAGTCTGACCAAGCTACTCACTAGGGGGGGGGTGAACCTTTGCTGTAAGCAAAGCCAACAGAATACTAGCATGGATAAAAAAAGGGCATTCGCTCCAGAGATAAAGCGATTATTCTCCCACTCTACAAGATTCTGGTCCAGCCACATCTGGAGTATGCCGTCCAGTTCTGGGCACCGGTCCTCAGGAAGGATGTGCTGGAACTGGAGAGAGTTCAGCAAAGGGCCACAAAAATAATTAGGGGAATGGAGGATCTCAGATATGAGGAAAGACTACAAGCATGGAACGTATTCTCTCTGGAGAAGAGATGCTTGAGAGGGGATATGATATCAATGTACAAATACTGTACTGGTGACCCTAGCATAGGTAACAAACTTTTCAGAGAAAGGGAATTCAATAAAACACAGGGCCACTCACTAAAACTAGAAGAAAAATGGTTTAACCTTAAACTGTGTAAATTTTTCTTAACTGTCAGATCGGTAAGGATGTGGAATTCTCTTCCACAAGCGGTGGTATCAGCAGGGAGCATTGACAGTTTTAAAAAACTTTAAAATGGGCACCTTAAAGACCACAACATACAGGGATATACAATGTATGTTTAGCAAACACACACACATGTCATAGGTTGAACTGGTTGGACTGGTGTCTTTTTTCAACCTCACTAACTATGTAACCACTGGAGTGCAAGAAAGCTGTGCTCCCAAGTAGAATGCAAAGAAGAAAACTGACCATGAGTTTGAAATAGGGTAACAGGGGGAATCACAGGATCACCCGATATTTCACACAAAGGAATCAATGCACAGAGAACGGGATAATTTCTCATATAAGTACATGGCACAGCAGGCACATATCATATCAGAAATATGAAATGTTGGGGTAACATACAGTTTAACCACTTAAGGACCACCCCATGCAGATATACTGCAGCAGGGTGACAATCCTGCGCGAAATCACGTACCTTTATGTCATTTCGTGCACAGGGTCTGGGGCTTGCGCGCTCACCGTCGGCAACCCGCTCCCACTGTGATTGGACACAGCGGGAGCCAATCAGCGAGTCTGGAGGACCCGATGTCCACCGGGACCCGCCAATTGTTCACAGGAGAGGCAGACCACCGTTCTGTCAGAGAGGAAGATGGAGATACATTTGTCCTCGCTATTCTCTCAGTATAAATCAGTACATTTTCTCAGTAAATCAGTATATTTCAAGACTTCTCTCAAGCCCCTGTTCTTTCTGAATAAAAGCCATATGACATACTTGCCCAATATAGAACAATTACAGCAAGGATCCAAGCTCAACTCGGAGCAAAAACTTTATCGTTCAATTTCAGACACAGTAGGCAGAATTCATTAAAAAATACTGCTGGGGAGGTAATGGGCATTACAGGCCAAATGCTCTTATACTCCAAGGTAATTTTTATAAAGATGCTGATCACAACAAGTTCCATTTTAATAATCTGCGTTCTCGTCTTGCAGACTTTGGATAGTCGGAGACTCTACAGTCCAACAATTAACCCATGAGGCACCACAAGCAAATGTAAACTCATTGTAGACATGCTTTGAATGTTTTACACAATATGCTGAGTTCTGAAAACTGGAAAAGAATTATGCATGGAAAATAAAATCACTCCAAATGTGGATTGCACTTCAGAGACTAAAGAAAGTGAGAACGAGCCCTTACATGGTAATGTCATCTCTGAGTTGGCATCTGAGTCACAAAAAGAAAAAAAAAATAGTTTAATTGGACATATATATTCCACAAGCGTAGTACTTTATCACAATGTGCAAATAATTCACCCATACATTATATGATAAACATGTAAAAAGGATATATACATATAATAATACCTTATAAATAAAGTCCAATAAAGTGAAATATCCCTAAAGATCCACTATATATATATATATATATATATATATATATATATATATATTGTTACATTTTTGTGATAGAAAAGTCATGAAAATTCCAAAAATCCAAAACAAAAACTTCTCCTGGGATAATAACGGTATCTAAATCCTGTTCATCTATTACACCTCCACCAAATGGAGAATACACTTATGGACAATTTTGACCTTCAAATTATAGGAAGGTCAAAAGAGGGTTGTTGGCCCTAAAATGGAAATCACATCACCTCCTCCAATATCTTAGTATATTCCACTATACATGGACGCAAAGAGACCTTCCACCGGCCTTCCTGAGAATGTACTTAGCTTGACACTTCAAAGCTGAACTGCAGCTATACCGATTTTATTATTGTTATTATATATATTTTTTTTTTTTTGTTAGTATAGCTGGACTTCAACTTTAATTAGTCCACATTGTTTGCAGCTTCATTGGTCAATAAGGGCCAATTTTAAAGCATTTTATTGCAAAATAAGATCATGTACATAGTCTTCAATAATTCTATGTTAAAGTGAACCTGTGCTTTATCTATGCACAAATGATTTCACTTTAAAGGCTGCTCCAACAGCTGCACATACTTACAATCTCTATTTCCCTGCCCCTGTGTCAGATGGGTAATTGAGGGTGGGTAGACTGCTTTGCCCGTGCCGCCAGCCCTGCATTCAAACCTTGTTCTTCCACGGCTGGTCATAGCCCCCATCACATGTAACCAATCAGAGGAGGAGATACATGTGAACAGGTGCAACAATAGCCATTCATTTGTACACATTTGTTCTTTTTAATACTTTTTATTAAGTATCAGTTATACATCATACACATAAGAAAATACAAACCAAAAACAAATAAAATACAAGAAATACAAAATATCTTACAGTTTCATATGTCGTGTAAACTCCAGTCTGTTAATATGCATTAAAAAACTACAGGGACTCCATTGACACCAGAAACCTCCACAGCAACCTCTATCAACCCACAGATATAATTCACATTATTGTACACAAAAGGTGTTCTCTATTCTACAAGCGGAATAACCACATTATTGACTTAAAAAGGTTAAAAGAGATGGGGCTAGGCCAGGGACTGATATCCACGGTTCCCACAGTTTACAAAATGTATTCAGTAAACCCCTATTACGATAAATCTGTTGTTCCAACAAAAAATGTTGTTTACCTGGAATTGCCACTAGTGAGGGTTCACTAGGGGAAAACCATTTTATGGCAATTAGCTTACAAGCTATGAACAATAATCTACTTATTGGTGTTAAAGTCTCCATTGGAAATAGCTAATTTTTAAGGTAACCCAATAAAAAGATGTTAGGATCCAAATCAATATGAATACGGTAAGCTACATTGATTGTGGTCACTGGTCACTACCTCTCGCCAATATCTGACCAGTTTGGGACACTTCCATAACATGTGGAGTAGGTCAGCCGGAGATTGCATTTCATGGTTTTCCCTCCTGCCCCACTTAAATAACTTCACTGGGGTCATATATGACCTATATATCATATATATATATATATATATATATATATATATATATATATATATATATATATATATATATATATATATATATAGTGGGTACGGAAAGTATTCAGACCCTCTAAAATTTTTCACTCTTTGTTATATTGCAGCCATTTGCTAAAATCATTTAAGTTCATTCTTCTTCCTCATGAATGTACACATAGCACCCCATACTGACAGAAAAACACAGAATTGTTGACATTGTTGCAGATTTATTAAAAAAGAAAAACTGAAATATCACATGGTCCTAAGTATTCAGACCCTTTGCTCAGTATTTAGTAGAAGCCCCCTTTTGATCTAATACAGCCAGCAGTCTTTTTGGGAAAGATGCAACAAGTCTTTCACACCTGGATTTGGGGATCCTCTGCCATTCCTCCTTGCAGATCCTCTCCAGTTCTGTCAGGTTGGATGGTAAACGTTGGTGGACAGCCATTTTTAGGTCTCTCCAGAGATGCTCAATTGGGTTTAAGTCAGGGCTCTGGCTGGGCCATTCAAGAACAGTCACGGAGTTGTTGTGAAGCCACTCCTTCGTTATTTTATCTGTGTGCTTAGGGTCATTGTCTTGTTGGAAGGTTAACCTTCAGCCCAGTCTGAGGTCCAGAGCACTCTGGAGAAGGTTTTTGTCCAGGATATCCCTGTACTTGGCCGCATTCATTTCCCTCGATTGCAACCAGTCGTCCTGTCCCTGCAGCTGAAAAACACCCCCACAGCATGATGCTGCCACCACCATGCTTCACTGTTGGGACTGTATTGGACAGGTGATGAGCAGTGCCTGGTTTTCTCCACACATACCGCTTAGAATTAAGGCCAAAAAGTTCTATTTTGGTCTCATCAGACCAGAGAATCTTATTTCTCACCATCTTGGAGTCCTTCAGGTGTTTTTTAGCAAACTCCATGCAGGCTTTCATGTGTCTTACACTGAGGAGAGGCTTCCGTCGGGCCACTCTGCCATAAAGCCCCGACTGGTGGAGGGCTGCAGTGATGGTTGACTTTCTACAACTTTCTCCCATCTCCTGACTGCATCTCTGGAGCTCAGCCACAGTGATCTTTGGGTTCTTCTTTACCTCTCTCACCAAGGCTCTTCTCCCCCGATAGCTCAGTTTGGCCGGACGGCCAGCTCTAGGAAGGGTTCTGGTCGTCCCAAACGTCTTCCATTTGAGGATTATGGAGGCCACTGTGCTCTTAGGAACCTTAAGTGCATCAGAAATCTTTTTGTAACCTTGGCCAGATCTGTGCCTTGCCACAATTCTGTCTCTGAGCTCTTCAGGCAGTTCCTTTGACCTCATGATTCTCATTTGCTCTGACATGCATTGTGATCTGGAAGGTCGTATATAGACAGGTGTGTGGCTTTCCTAATCAAGTCCAATCAGTATAATCAAACACAGCTGGACTCAAATGAAGGTGTAGAACCATCTCAAGGATGATCAGAAGAAATGGAAAGCACCTGAGTTAAATATATGAGTGTCACAGCAAAGGGTCTGAATACTTAGGACCATGTGATATTTCAGTTTTTCTTTTTTAATAAATCTGCAACAATGTCAACAATTCTGTGTTTTTCTGTCAGTATGGGGTGCTATGTGTACATTCATGAGGAAGAAGAATGAACTTAAATGATTTTAGCAAATGGCTGCAATATAACAAAGAGTGAAAAATTTAAGGGGGTCTGAATACTTTCCGTACCCACTGTATATATATATATATATATATATATATATATATATATATATATATATATATATATATGTATATATATATATATATATATGTATATATATATATATACCTATATATAATAAACAGTTGAGACAGGCATTGTGCAGATGGCAAGGATACTGTGGTGACTCTCTCCAAGATTTTGTAACAATCCTCATCCGGTATAACACCCAAGTCTTTCTCCCATCATCTTCTACCAGGTCTCGCAAAGATGTCTTGGTAACTCTTCATAAGTTGGCTATATAAAGAAAAAAAAAAGACCCCTTTTCTTTTTGTCCCCTGCCAATGTGGTCAAGAGTGGCATGGGTCGGGGGCGGAGCCGGCCAGCGAGAGCAATGGACGTGTGAGAACACAGCTCTCTGCTAAACAGAAGTCACGGAGCGATCTACAGCAACGGGGGTCACATTCCGAAGCAGCGCTGACATTCCAGACATGCCGGGCACACATAGCAACATAACGGGGAAGAGAAAGTCCCGCACCAAGCCTGGTAAGATGCTCGATTTCTTCCGCCCTGCCGGCGGGACGCGCAGCCAAGATGGCGCCGGCCCCTCTGCCGGCCGTGCCACGCTACAGCCTCACACATCCTCAGGGCAGCCGCAGCATAAAGGACAAAGGGGACAGAATGCATCCTCTGCTATCCACTCCAGTGTGTATCCGGATGGCTCACGTTCTGACTCAACAACTGGCAGCCCTGCTAAATCTAAGCCTAAGCTTCAGCTCCCAGATGATTCCTCTGCACAGGGCTGTTCAGTTGATGACACCCTGGAGTTTCAGGACACTATAGCCTCATTTACCACTAAAAATCAACCAGTTATGGACTCCACACTCAAAGACATGATGCTGTCCCTCCGCAGTGCATTACATGCGGACATGCTGCAACTCATGACTCAATGTAATACAGCAGTGCAGGCGGTCACTGGCAGGGTGGCTCATGTAGAGGATAAAATGGGTGAATTTGTTGAAACGTTTAACACCATGGTAGATGCTCATAATGAGCATGATGACGACATTACATGGTTGAAGTCAAAGGTGGCGGACCTCGAGGACCGCTCGAGGCGGAACAATATCAAGATAAGAGGCATACCTGAGACAGTCAAGCCCCTGGAGCTAACTGAATTTCTGACAGCCATTATGCAGGAAGTCCTCCCTGACATCCCTCTCTGTGACTTGGCAATTGATAGAATTCATAGGCTCCCCAAGCCCAAGCACATTCCGGCTAAGTTGCCAAGAGACACCATTGCCAGGATACATTTTTTTACTGTAAAAGAAAAATTTATGTCTGTGATGAGGAGATCAACTAGCCTACCACAGGCACTGCAGGGCCTTTCCTTCTTTGCGGACCTCTCCGCCCATACTATGACTCGACGTCGCAACCTCATGACTGTCACGAAACCGCTCAGGAACCATCAAATACAATACAGATGGAATTACCCGGCCACTCTGGTCATTACTAAAGGAGACAGAGAATTCCGGGTGTCAACTTTGGAAGAGGGCATTCAGCTTTTGGAAAAGTGGGGTATCCTGAATCCTGAGGGCGCTGACCTGAGCAGTCTTAATACTCCGTCACCGTCACCCCCACAGGACTGACACGCCACCTTCCTTCTATTCCTCTCGCAGCAAAGTGACCCCCTCAATCAAGTTTCTGCGGCATAGGAAGCTCCTGATGTTCTGTTTGGCTAAACACTGAACTTTATCCCCCACCTTAGTGGCTAGTAGTGCCGCACAGGCAATTGCAAGGTTGTCGTTATTTTAGCTTTTATCTTATTTTCTTTTTTTTATGTTGTTGCTGTTCTACATCACGTGCTGCACACGTTAGTGCAGTTGGTTTTCTTTTTCCTGCAAAGCAGTCTATTTCCTGTGTGACTGTGTTTTTCTTTCCTTTTGAGTCCGCTTATTATACAGAATATATACAAGGTCAGCGAGACCTTATACAACCCACAGAAAGGTCATCGTCGCCGGTACCCTGCCTGCCATCTTCAGACGACCTCAATCGGAGGTAATTCAACCAGGGTCTGGACACGTGAGTTAATCCAACTTTCATCTCCACATATCTACCATATCGCACCCAGGTGAACCTGGTCCTGTAGCCGCACAATAGTCCTACACATATCAAGCTCTACTATGGCTTTTCGGATCACCTCTCTAAACGTTAATGGCCTTAACAGCCCTTATAAGAGGCATATGCTGTACCGTGAATTGAAGAAAGATGGCTGCGATATAGCAGCCTTACAAGAGACACATTTTGCCTTGGGGGGCCATCCTCGCCTCTCTTTGAAACAATTTCCCCACGTTTTTATGTCCAATGGCCCAGGGAAGAGGTGCGGGGTGGCCATCCTGATTAAAGACACCCTAGACTTTCAGCTGATTTCCACAACATCAGATCCCGATGGAAGGTACCTCATTGTGACTTGTTCTATAAACAAGACTACTTACACCATCATTACCGTTTACGCACCCAATACTGGACAAATTACTTACATTAACAAAGTCTGGAAAACCCTGTTGCCCCTCGTACAAGGTCACCTCATACTCTGTGGTGACTTAAATGCAGTTCCAAACTATCAACTGGATGTATCGAGAGGGTCACAGAGAAGAAATCACCGAACTGACCTGTCGGCTTTTTTATTGAAATCAAACCTCTATGATGCATGGAGGTGCTATCATTCCACTGAAAGAGACTTTAGTTTTTTTTCCAAAAAGCATGGGTCATATTCGAGAATTGACGTTTTTCTTACTGATAAATTTCTCCTACAGAAGGTCACGAAATCTGAAATTGGGTCAATAACGTGGTCGGATCACGCCCCTATATCCTTGGAGATTGGGGGCGTGGCCCTTACTACAAGGGCAAATAGGTGGAGATTTGTGGCTGACCTGCTGGGTGATCGGGAGGACTCCTCTGAGGTTCTCGCCTCAATGAAGGAGTTCTTCTGCATTAACGACTCCAGTGACGTATGCCCATTTACCCTCTGGAACGCCCATAAAGCGGTCCTGCGGGGGCTCCTGATGGCAAAGGGTGCGGCAGTGAGGAAAAGAAGGAGACAGAAAATGGATCAATTATTATCAACCCTCAAAAAATTGGAACTAGCTAATAAACAATCTCCCTCTCCATCACTATCAGACCAACTTTCCCAAACCCAGAATGAGCTTCGCCTTCTTTTGATTAAACAACATGCTTCTGCCCTACGCAGACTAAAAGCTCGGCAATATTCACATGGTAACAAGGCTGGCAAGCTCTTGGCCTCTCAGATAAAGGTGAGGGCCTCCAAGCAGCATATCCCATACTTAATACATTCCTCGGGAGCCAGACTATCTAACCCTAAGGACATTGCTGACGCATTCAGCCAGTATTATGGGTCCTTATACAATTTAAAGGAAGATGGGGGTACCCCTCAACCATCTCCAGCAATTATCCAAGATTTCCTACAATCCCTCACACTACCAAGCCTCAATGCTGAAGCTTTAGCTGACTTAAATTCCCCACTTCAATTAGCAGAAATTCAGGCAGTAATTAGATCCCTCCCAGCGGGCAAGGCTCCGGGACCTGATGGGTTCACCGCAGAATACTACAAATTATTTAGCGATCTGCTGTCTCCATATCTCTTGAAGGTATTTCACAAGGCCACCACATCCGCATCCTTTCCATCTGAGATGCTAGAGGCTACGGTTATAACACTTCCTAAGCCAGGAAAAGATCCAGATAAAGCGCAGAACTTCAGGCCCATTTCTCTTTTGAATGTGGATCTTAAGGTCTATGCAAAAATCCTGGCTAACCGTATCTCCAAATTTTTGCCTACACTGATAAACCCTGATCAGGTTGGTTTTGTAATGGGTCGCCAAGCCACAGATGCCACTAGGAGACTAATAGATCTGTTATATTCTCCGTGTTGTGAGAGACACAGGACTCTGGTCTGGAACAACGGTGGTTTATTCAGGACTCACTGTACAGCATTACAGGACAGCTCTGCATATCAATACATCTCTACATGTGTCTAAAGATGGCCACTCTGCCCCTTGACCCTTGTCATCACTCCTGGGTGGAGCCAGCCTTAAAGTGACAGTACATGTGAAACCCTTCAGGTATAACACCTTCCATCCATACCTAACAAAAAACAAAAAAAAAAAAAAAACAACAAAACGAGAACAGGCATAAAACAGTAACTCATAATTGTCCAATACAGTCCTCCAACTCAGGAGATTTACATGGTTTCTTCCATGTCCGGATGTGAGAACAACTTCCAGGGAAGCTCCGGGGAGAAAATGGCAGCGGATCACTTTCGGCGGGCCCGTCGAAAGTCTCGTAACCGGTCTTGCATTTGAAACCGGTCAGGAGGGCGACAGTGTCGTTGAGGACGGGCACCCAGCGACTCGGGGCTGGAGGAAGCAGGGCTGGCCGGAATGGACACCGGCGGGGCCAAGAGGGGATTCCCTAGCTCAGAGGGTGAGCAGACCTCTGGACCAGGGCTGGAGGGCTCTGTTGGAGCTGAGTTCAAAAGTTCAGAGTCTCCCCAAGCATCAGTCTCAATGCCTCCTGATCCGGTAGGAGCAGATCCTTGAGACACTGGAGGTGCAGCCGATGTCAGGGATTCGGGCAGCTGAGAACGAGAACGCAATTGGTCCACATGCCTTCTGCAAATGGAACCATCTTCCAGGCAGACCCTATACATTTTGGGTCCCAAAGTCTCTGCGACGATAGCAGGAAGCCAACGAGTGTTGGAAGCGCCATAAGATCGGGCCCATACCTTTTGCTGGGCTGTAAACCGGGGAATCTCGTCGTGTTCGACCCTCTTGTCTTGGGACTGCCGTACATGTTCCTGGACCGTTTGAGGGCGGAGCATATCCAAAACAGTCCATGGCTGCCGACCCAAAAGAAGTTCAGCTGGAGTTTTCCCAGTGGTTGCATGTGGTGTGGTTCTGTAAGCAGAAAGGAAGGAGTCCAGCTGCTGGGGTGACAGGGACTGTTGTTTACTTGTAGCCACAGTAGCTTTGAAATAGCGTTTGAAGGTCTGTACAAACCTTTCTGCTTGACCATTTGTAGCCGGGTGGTAAGGTGCGGTCAACTTGTGTTTGATGTTGTGGGCAGTCAGGAAACCCTGAAACTCCTGGCTTGTGAATTGTGCACCGTTGTCTGTGACAATTTCTCTGGGGTATCCAAACGTAGCAGCGAGATGTAACAGTATGGAAATCGTCGCCTTAGTCGTTGGCTGAGTAACAGGAACGACCTCAGGCCACTTTGAATGGGCATCAATAATGATCAAAAAGGTGTGTCCTCTGATCGGGCCTGCAAAGTCCAAGTGTAGGCGAAACCAGGGAACCGTGGGCCAAGTCCAGGGCTGGACGCACCCTCGAGGAGGGTCTCTCGCAGTTTGTGCACATCCAGCACACGCATTCACATATGTCGTGATATCGGAGTCGAGGTTTGGCCACCACACATAGCCTCGGGCCTTTTGTTTCATACGTGTGCCCCCGGGATGACCAGTATGTAGCAATTCCAGAATGTGTCTCCGGAGGGTCTGTGGAACGATCACTCGGTCTCCCCATAAAACACAGTTGCCAGACACAGTTAATTCCAGACGCCTACGGAAGTAAGGCTCATAATCCTGTGTGACAGTTGCAGGCCAACCGTACCGTACCCAGGAGAGTATTGTCTTAAGGAAGGTATCCTTGGCTGTATGGGCTGCTACTTCCCCGGAAGACAGAAAGGACAGGCTAGTGTAACGACAACTCTTGACAGGTGGAGAAGAGTCTGTTAATGTCCTTGTCAGACGGGACATGGCGTCTGCATTAGCGTTGGCATCATGGCTGCGATACTGGATTTTGTAGCTATATGCTCCCAAGAATAGGGCATAGCGTTGAAGACGGGCTGCAGTCGTCTGGGAGATGCCTTTGTCAGGGCTAAAGATCTGAAGGAGTGGTTTATGATCAGTCAGTATGGTGAATTCCCTACCATACAGGTAAAGATGAAACTTCTTAATTGCCCATATGAGCGCCAGAGCCTCTTTGTCAATGTGAGAGTAATTGCTTTCTGCTTTTGTCAAGGACCTGGAGGCGAATGCCACAGGTTTCTCTGACCCATCTGGTAAAACGTGAGATAGTACAGCCCCTAGACCATAGGGTGAGGCATCACAAGCCAAGGTGAGAGGCCTTTGGAGGTCATAGTGCACGAGCATGCGTGACGCCAACAGCTTTCGCTTAGAAACTTCAAAAGCACGTTGGCATGCAGCCGACCAGTTCCATCTGGAGTGTTTCTCCAAAAGCTTGTTTAATGGAAACAAAGTGTGTGCTAGATCCGGCAGGAATTTGTGGTAATAGTTCAGCAAGCCCAGGTATGATCGCAGCTGCTGGACGTTGGTCGGGGCTGGAGCTTTTACTAAAGCATCAACTTTGGCTTCCGTGGTGTGTATACCCTCTGCATCCACAAGGTGGCCACAAAACTCCAATTTAGGTACCATGAATTGGCATTTCGCTAAGTTCACTTTTAGACCCTGCTCTTGGAGTCTGGCCAACACAAGCTCCACGTTACGCTTGTGTTCCTGGTCCGTCAGGCCCGTGATGAGCATGTCATCTAACAGGCACTGTGTGAAAGGAATGTCCGCCAAAATCTCATCCATTTTGCGTTGCCAAATGGCTGGGGCGGAGGCTACCCCAAACACCATCCGATTGTATTCATACAGTCCCTTGTGAGTGTTGATTGTTAGAAACTTGCGGGACGAAGGGTGGACCTCAAACTGTAAATAAGCTTGCCTGAGATCAAGCTTGGTGAACTTTTGACCTCCTGCAAGAGAGGCAAAAATGTCATCTACTCTGGGTAGGGGATACTGGTCTATCTCCAGTTGAGAATTTAGTGCCATGCGGAAATCGCCACAAATGCGTAAGTCCCCATTCGCTTTCTTTACTGGTACAACTGGTGATGCCCACTCGCTGTGCTCTACCTTTGAGATGACACCTTGTTCCTCCAGCCGGCTTAGTTCAGCTTCCACACCTGCTCGGAGTGCGAAAGGTATTGGGTTTCAGCCTGAGTCTCACACAGTCATGCTTTATTTTTCCCAAATGGTTATCAAAGACTTGCGGGAATCGCTGTTTCAGGGACTTCACCCATCCCTCTTCATCCCCTGATGGGATGGTCACGGTGTTGCAGGGGTTAATGGCGATGTCTGGCATGCCAAAGTGAGCAATCCAGTCTCTCCCAAAAAGAGGGGGTCCCCCATGTTCTAGGATATATAATGGCATTCTCTTTGTCTGACCCTTGTAGGATACCTGTACTTTCACATACCCCAGTGGGTGGAGTATCTGCTTTGAATATGTCTGCAGTTTGATTGGTGTTGGACGGACAGTTGTTCGGATCAGAAGTTTTCTCCATTGTTTCTGGGTGATAACTGAAACTGCTGCTCCTGTGTCTACATCCATCTTGAGTTTCTTTCCTTCCACGGTTACCTCTACAGTCATTGCTGAGGGTGCTGAATGCATATGATGTATGTCCAATCTGTGGAGCACTTCCTCATCCTCTGATTCAGATGACGATGTATATCTTCCCACCATATATGCCTTTGTCCTGGTGTTCAGAGGTTGTTTATTTCGCACCTTCTTACTACGGCAGACTCGTTTCAGATGGCCTGCCTTTCCACAATTATGACAGAGCTGATCCTTAAACCGGCAGACTTTGTGATCATGGTCTGTATTCCCACAACGGTAGCAAGCTGACGTCCTGGTTGGTGAGGGTCTATATTTACCGTTAGCTGCAGTTTGCTTGACTGCTGTTCTGAAAACTTCCTCTTTAACCTCTTCCCTTCTGCTCTGGGGGTTCAAAGCTTCTGTATCTTTCACAGCCATTTCCATCACTGAAGCTATCTCAATTGCCTTTGTAAGGGTAAGGTCTTTCTCTATTAACAGTCTCTTTTGGCTAGACTCACTATTCAGTCCCATGACAAACTTATCCCTCAGTGCAGTTGGTAAGTACTCCCCAAAAGAACAGGTTGAGGCTAGTCTGCGAAGGGCGAGCACATAAGCCTTAATATCTTCACCCGGCTGCTGCTGCCGCTGATAGAACCTGAATCTTTCTGCAATCTCTAGTGGTTTAGGCTGGAAGTGATTCCCTAACAGTGTCAGGAGCTCTGCCAAAGTCTTAGTTGCTGGTTTTTCAGGGAAAAGGAGATCCCTAAGAGTGTCATATGTCCTAGCACCAACCAGTGTCAGAAAAACTGCTACTTGCCTGTCGCCTGGGATGGCATTTGCACAGAAATATTGTTCTAATCTTTCAATCCAAGAAATCCACGTTGTCTGTTCGCCATCAAATTCACTTAATGTCCCGATCAATGACATTTTCCTGCTGGGCTCTGTGGGTGTTTGTATTCCTGACAATCCAGAGTTTTTTTTTTCTTCCTTTCCTTTCTCACACGGATAGTAACCTTGTAAATCCCATCCTCGTCGCCACTGTTATATTCTCCGTGTTGTGAGAGACACAGGACTCTGGTCTGGAACAACGGTGGTTTATTCAGGACTCACTGTACAGCATTACAGGACAGCTCTGCATATCAATACATCTCTACATGTGTCTAAAGATGGCCACTCTGCCCCTTGACCCTTGTCATCACTCCTGGGTGGAGCCAGCCTTAAAGTGACAGTACATGTGAAACCCTTCAGGTATAACAAGATCTTGTACACTATGCTGAATCCTCGGATGGGCCCACAGTGTTTCTGTCCCTTGACGCCGAAAAGGCATTTGACAGAATTCACTGGGGATACCTGCGCCAGGTTCTGCTAAAGCTGGGGTTCGGGGGAATGATCTTGGATGCGGTCATGGCACTTTATACCTCCCCGTCTGCATATGTATTTACTGAGGGCATATTTTCAGACAAATTCCAAATAACAAACGGGACGAGACAGGGATGCCCGTTATCCCCTCTCATCTTTGTCATGTTGATGGAACCATTGGCCGAGAGTGTGAGAACACACGCGGGGATCAGTGGCGTTAAAATTGGTAAGTCCTCACATGTCATCTCGCTTTTTGAGGATGATGTTATTTTATCTTGCACGAACCCCCTTTCATCCCTCTCCCACATACAAGAAGTCCTGAATACTTTTCAATCTGTCTCATATTATAAAGTAAATGACTCCAAATCTAACATCATGGGTGTAGCTTTACCCCAACAAATGAGAACTAAAATCCAACAATCAGTCCCATATAAGTGGCAACCTGAGGCAATGGAATATCTTGGCATCAAATTGTCATGCCAGACTTCCAACCTCTATAAACTTAACTTGGCCCCACTCCTTACCTCAGTTCCTCAGGAACTCCTGAGACTTACCCATTTCTACTTATCATGGTCCGGACGGAATGCAGCTTTCAAGATGTTGGTCCTACCCAAGATTTTGTACTTTTTCAGAGCTCTCCCTATTCGGGTCCCTGATTCCTTCTATAGGTCACTCCAGCGGTCTTTGGCCTCGTTCTTGTGGCAGGGCCGCAGACCCAGATGCGCACACACGATCCTTACAAAGAGTGCGCGGGCGGGAGGAATGGGGGTCCCGGATTTGAGAGACTACTATAAAGCAGCCATACTGTCACAATCTAAACATTGGTTCCCTTCTGAAAATCCTCCTAGATGGTACTCTATAGAAAACGCTAAATTATCGCGAGGCACATTGATGGACTTAGTCCTTGGAGCCTCGCTGACTAAGCAACTTAATGACGGGGATCACCCTGTACTTAACGCCACACTCACTGCCTGGCAAAGTTTCTTGCCCGGGAAAGAATTCACGGACAAGCTAACTAAAATCCCCATTACCATACAGGCTCTTTCTGTCTTATCCAGGGATCTAAACTTGGAGCCTTGGCTCGACTGTGACTTAAAATATCTATCAGACCTATGTGAAGGTTCCGATTTGCTTTCCTACACGGATCTATGCAGGCGTTATCCTAGACTTCAGAAGGAATTTTTGACATACCTGAGAATTCAAAATATGCTGCCTACACCCATTCAAACCCATATAATGTTACCTGAACATATAGCAAAATTCTGCTTTTCGACGTTGTCGAATCGCGGAGGAATCAGCCTCTTCTATTCCAGTATGCAAGACAAACTAAAATTTGTTAAAGCCAGCCCACACCTGAAATGGGAAAGGGACCTAGATCAAACGTTCACGGAGGCTCAGTGGAGGTCTGCAGTCCAACTAAATTACTCCCTCACTAGCTGCTCCAATTTTAGAGAAGGAGCACAGAAAATACACTTGAGATGGTACAGAACACCTTACATAATGGCCAAATTTCCCGCTAAATATTCCAACCTCTGTTGGAGAGGATGCGGCCAAATCGGCACCCTCCCCCATATCTTCTGGTCTTGCTTATCCCTAAGAAGCTTTTGGGCTTCGATTAACCGCTTAATTGCTGAAGTGACAGGTATTCTAAACAAGCTAAGAATAGAACAAGCCCTCTTGGGCATAGGGGTGGATTGGTATCCGCCCACGTGTAGAGTGGTAGTGCAACACATCTTGTATGCAGCAAGATTAGCCATAGCCCGTAAATGGAGAGATGCATCTCCCCCGTCCAGGAGAGAGGTGATACAACTAGTGAAAGAATCATACCAATACGAAAAAATCCTCAGCCAATACTTGCCCAATACCAAAAAATTTGAATCTAGATGGCTTACTTGGGAACTATTCATAAATCAGAGGACATAGAGCACGGTATCTATATGGCTTGGCGACCGGTTGCGACGATGGCCGGCTCCCCTAGGGACATAAAAGTGCTCCCAGTTGGGTGTCCCGGGGGGAGTTGGTTACATGTCCACAACGGTGTTATGTGTAATATTTCTTATTCCCTGCTATCTTTTTGTTTCCCCCCCCCTCCCTTTTTCCTTTCCTTCCTTTTCTCTGGATACCTCCGTATCGGGAATCGTAATGATCACACTTCTCAAGTGTTTATTCATGTGAGTTGACTGTTTTAATTATGTGGGCGCTCGCCCGACCTGTAAAATAACACTGTTTCTTTGTGTATATTCTCATACTGTTCTACTGTTATACTTGTTTGAAAATCTAATAAAAAGATTTAAAAAAAAAAAAAAAAAAAAAAGAGTGGCATGGGTCTTATATCTATCCCAGAACATTTAGACTGAGTCTGTACTGCATGCCGTAACTGTAAGTATTTAAAAAAAATGTGACAAGGCAATTGGTAAGACTCCTGTAAATCCTGGAAGGACCACAGGGCATTTTGAGAATACAGCTATATTGAAGCCCCTGAGACCACCACCCCTCAAACCCCTCCATTTTACATAGTTCTTCATAATGCAAATTGGTGAACACTCTGATGCCCCTTTATATTTCTCATTTACTGTCAGACTTTATTCATAATTTACAGTGTTGGACTGAATTGGGAGAAGGCAAGATTTCCTGATTCCAGCTGAGCCAGAAGATTATAACGAGAAGAGTGACTCAAAAGCAGGGCCTGTATAGGGTCTTCCCCATTCATCACTTCCCAAGTGTCAAAATGTTGCAGTTGGGAAGTTATAAAATATAATCTCGGCTGGAGCACCGCCAATCCCCCCCTATCCTTGGCACTCTGAAGTGTAGAGAGTTTAATCCTCAGGCTTTTTCCTTTCCAAAATAACCTACGAAATAATGATTCTATTTTTTTTTTTTTTAACCATTTGAAAGGTATCCATATAGGTGAATTGTGGAAAACATAATAATTGAGGGCCCCAAATCATTTTTATAAGATTTGCTCAGCCCACCACAGATAAAGGTAGCTTAGTCCAAGCAAGGCTTTTAAAGCGGAGTTCCGGCCACAAAATCAACATAATCGATTTTGGGCCATCCGCTTGCTTTTGGTCACCTGAAAAAGAAATGGATGGTTACGATTTTTTTTTTTTTTTGTTTACTTACCTTGTTATTGAAGAAAAATAAACTCACCTTTCTTCCACTTCCTCCCTCTGCGGCCGCGGCCCGCGCCGTCACTTCCTCCTTGTATTGATTCCTGGGAGCTGAACGTCATCGTTTCCAGGAATCAATGCGCCTGCACCGGCCCTGCTCGTCACTTCCGGTGCAGCGCCTCATTCCCTGCTAAACAGCTTCTGGGCATGCCCAGAAGCTGTGGAGGGATGAGGCGCTTGCACCGGAAGTGACGAGAGGGGCCGGTGCAGGCACATTCTGGGTGAAGAGGACATGGAAGAGGACGCAGAAGAGGATGCGCTCGCTTCAGCTGCCCACATCTGAGATGGCAGTGCTGGAGAAGAAATGTTCAAGGTAAGTATTTCTTCTAAAAGGTAAGTGCGACCCGGGACAGTACAGAGGCTGTCCATTGTGGAATGTACTAGCCCTGACAGTCCCGGGGGTATTTTTATTGAAATACCCCCGGGACCCCCTTTTTAAGTTTAAATTCAGCAAGAATGGGGGCCAAATTATATTGTAAGTAATCTTCTACCCTAGGATGTGTCCATATTGCCAAATATCTAAAAGATGACACAATTTTAATTTGCTTACCCTGTCTGGGTACGGGCACTTTGAGGTTGTCTAAAGGAAATTAAACAGATGTATCCCAATTAATAAAGAGGCCCGAGATTGCGCCAAAAGTTTGTATAAGAGTCATAAAGGAGATAAGGGATTTATCTGTATCCCCAAGAAACAACAGGGCATTGTCCGCTTATAGAGAATTTTCTTTTGTTCCTTACTCCCATAATAAACCCATAATAAACCCACAGAAAGTATCAGCCTATCGAACAGCTTCAACCAATGGTTCTATGGCCAGCACAAATAACAGTGGGGACAAGGAGCATCCCTGCTGAGTACCACTTGACAATGAGAACAATTCTGGCACCAGACTATTTATTTGCAAACAGGCTCTTGGGGTAGATTATAATAACTTGATCCAACATATAAATCTATCCAATAAATGTTAATGATATAGTGAAATCTGTGTTCAAACAATTATGCCAAACTTCTGTAGGTGAGTATATTGGGTTTCCTTGTCTCCAAAAACACTGATCATTCGTGTTCGTGGGTTAGTGCTCTCCTCCACCGACACCACATGCACTGCCCACTTACCAGATGTACCTTAGATAGTATCAGTACAAATATGGGTCCCCACAGTGGTCCACTCGACAACAAGCAAAACCCAGGCAGATGCAGAGGAAGGATATAGAGGCTTTATAGTATAGTATGCTTAAAAATCCATTTATTAAAAAATATAGCAACTTACAGTTCCAAAAAAGCTTTCGAAGCGTTGAGTTACAAAATTGCTGTCTTCCCAGGATTGTCTGATGGCAGCTGCATGTTTATAAAGAGTCTCCTCAAATTGATCTATGTAGACCTATCATAGATAAAACCGGACTGATCTGGATGGATCAAGCCAATGCAAGAACCCTAGCCAAAATCTTAATGTCCGAGTTCAAAAGTGATATCGGGCGGTAAGAGCCAACAGATCTTTACCTGTTTTTGGTAGCACAATTATACAGGCATAATTCATAGAGTATGGAAGTTTAAAAGATTCCAGAGCCTGATTGAGAACCTTCAACAGTTCTGGCAGCAAGACATCTCTGTATTGTTTGTAAACTTCTGATGGGAAGCCGTCAAGGCCTGGTGCCTTGCCATCTGGAGGTTCTGCCACTGCCTTAGCAAGTTCCTCTAAGGTCAGAGGCGCATTAAGTTCCCCTCTGGCTATATTGGAAAGAGAAGGCAGTTTTAAAGGATCTTAAAATTCCCTAAGGTGTGACATAGGGTATTCAGTTTTACTCTGATATAGATTCCTATAAAATAATCCAAAAGAGATCAGTATTTCATTTTGATCATGAGAAACAATACTCGCTGGTGTACGAATAGGAGAAATAAATTTGGTGTCATCTTGAGAGTTCGCTATTACTGCCAGGTCTCTCACCCTCCTTAACGCTGTGACATCTTGAAAGAAAGAAAGACCGATCAGCCTTGTCCAGGGGTCGTGCGTCTATACAACAATTGTGCTTCCTTCCAGCCAGAGCGGTTAGAGGGGGTGGGATCCTGAATATACTGAGTTTCTGTTTGCTGCACCTCAGCTGCCATCAGCGACTCCCATTTAGACATGGCAGAGTTCGGTCACCCTGACATGGCAGAGTCAGTTCACCCTAAACCACTTGGAGCTTTACAAGCAGCAGGAGAAACACAAATGCTTCCACTCTCTTCCACAGCCTCTGTATTACAGTGCTAGAGGTTTGGCAGGGCTATGTTATATACTGGGGGGGCGTATGGGGGGAGTATTCCCTCCTGATTGGCCTCTGGACCCCGTAGTCACTCCAATCACATTTCTAGAAGACTCCTGCCCCCTCAATTGGCTTTTACTGACATTTCTGGGCCAATCACGGGCTTTTAAAGCCCAGTTCCTGTCCCATTGCATTTTGGGCAGTTCTGGTGGCCGAATTCCGAACTTTTACCACAAAAAGTTTGGAATTCGGCCGAATTTCGAACACCCAATGTTCGGGTCGAACCAATGGTTGACCCGAATCATTCCATCATGCCTACTCCCATTCTTGGTTAAAGTTTTTTTGAGCACCGATAGCTTTCAACAACAGTTCCCTCAAAGAAACTTTCATAGTGCCCCATACCTTTTGAGATGAAGCAGACTTATTGTTAATATGAAAAAAACTCAGATAAGGCCTGACTTATTGATTCTCCCTGTGACAATGCCTTCATCCAAAAGGCAGAAACTTGCCAATTAGGCTTAATCCACTGCTTAACTTTATCTAAGGTAACTAAAATAGGGGAGTAGTCTGATAAGCCCCTGGTTAAATAATGTATATTAGACACCCATGGGAGAACTATATCTGTACCCAATGCTAAACAGTTGCCGGATGCATGATTTTTTAATTTGAGTTAAAGCTTCTTTATTTCAATAAACCTTTTTAACATACTACACCATGAGAATATCCTTTGTATACCCCCCACTCTGCACTACATGGCAAGAGGACCTCTAGAAGCTCCTGAGAGTACCCAATACCCACACAGCAAATAGAGCATTGGGGAACAGCACAGAGGACATCTAGTGGGGAACAGGATATACAGCAACTCCAATGGGGATATAATACCACAAGCTTATTTCAAGCAATATCCCGGTGAGAGGCTAGAGAGCACAGTGGTGTCACTTGGAGGAAGAAATGAATCATGGAATGAACACTCTATTCCAGGGATTCCCAAACTACGGCCCTCCAGTTGTTCAGGAACTACAATTCCCATCATGCCCTAGTCATGTCTGTGAATGTCAGAGTTTTACAATGCCTCATGGGATGTGTAGTTCTGCAACAGCTGCAGGGCCGTAGTTTGGGAATCCCTGCACTATACCAATGGTAATGGGATACACCTTGGATATATACTAAGGACTTTTTTGTATATGTCATTATTATTTTTAGACAATATATGGTTATGTCTGTGATTATTTTGTATTTATTAGCATTTACACTTTTGTGATTAACTAATTGCACGGTGCACTTTGGCGGATTTTATATGTGATTTTCATGCACTTTTATTGCATTTTTGCAAGATGTATTATTATTATGTATTATTATTATTACTTTATATAGCAATGTGAGCATACGTTCCAAAAAGTTGTTTTGAGTCACCACACTTTGAAAGATAATCCACTACATCACCCTATAGGCAGCGCAGCACTATTCACCAACAATTATACTCTTTGCTTAAAGTGGTTGTAAACCCACTCTGTTAGCTTTTACCTAAAAATAAGCCTTTAATAAAACTTACCTATAGGTACTGTAAATATCTCCTAAACTTTCACCGTTTAGGAGATATTTACATTGCATGCAGCCGATGACGTCATCGGCACATGCGCTCTGAAGGAACGACCACCTGTGCCGTTCCTTCAGAAACCCTGTGCCGTGAAAGGCAGCTCCCGTGCACATGCGCAGGAGTGATGTCATCGTGCCTCCAGGCCAATCAGATGGCCGTAGGATGCAAACCAGGAAGCAGGATGATTGAACATGTTGGCCGTGTCACTGGGGAGCAGGCAACACTACGGGGGCTTCGTTCTAAGGTAAGTATTTCATAATGAGCTAGTATGCGATGCATACTAGCTCATTATGCCTTTGTCTTACAGGGTTTTTTTTTTTTTATTTTTTTTTTTTTTTGGGTGTACAACCTCTTTAATAGCTGTGGATAAGCTATAGAGTGCTAGCAGCAGCCATAATACTTGTTTATTGGAATACACGTATATTGATAGCGCGAGAGTAACATACCATATACACAAACAATATACATGACCAGAATGTCCTGTGCTTATTTTTAAAGTACATAGTGACACTAACATTGAAGATAAGTAATTCATGTAGAAACAATAAGATTCACATTAAAATCCAATGTAATTTCTCAAAGGTGCAAAAAAAAAAAAAAAATACTAAGTCCTAACAAAGAAAATTGTCATTTTCTTTTTTTTCATCAATAAAGTTCATCCAAGTGCAAAGAAGAAAATTGCTCTTGTGCCAAAATCATCCTAAAATAAGTGCTTACGTGTCCCCGCCATGTTAATGGAGACAAATGGGTGGCTTACCAGACCAATAGATCCCAAAAGGGATCATGAGCGCTTAGAAATGTTCCCAGCTGGAATGCCACGGATGCCGCAGCTCATTCCACGATAGACCCTATATAGCAAGATGGATTGCGGCTCCTGACTCTCACAGTTGTATGAGTTAAAAGCAATTAAAAAAAAGATTCATAGTGCTATACTGAATAAACCAGGTGTTTAATAAAACGTATTGCACTTACAGAAAAATCACATGAAACAGGCAAACGGTATCATCTAAACATGGCCACGATGAGTGGAGGTCGGTCCATGCGTGCTGACGTCACACCGCTAGCTCCGCCCGACGTGTTTCCCCTTAGAAGGTCTAACAGAGACTAAGAGACCAAAAGAGACTCAAGCAGCAGTCTGTCAGCCAAATAATTTAAAGAGGGAGCAGGGGGCATTACTATGGATCCACACAGCCCGGCTCTGGAACATGGGTGCCCCCATAGCACATGGCTTGCTATGGGGGCACCCGAGGGAAAGAAGGAGCAGAGAGGGCAGCCAGCAGACTCCCGAAAAGGAGGTATTGGACTGCTTGGTGCAAGACCATTGCACAGAGTAGCTAAGTATAGCATCTTCTTATTTTAATAAAAAAAACAGGCTTTAAATCACTTTAGATCTCACCCTGCACACATTTTATTGGACCAGAGCAAGTTTTACAGTTCTGCTATTAACTTGCTTATTCATTTATAACTCTGTCATTACGTGGGATAACAAAGTAATACATATACAATTTTTTTTTTAAAAAAAATGTCTTTATTTTGGTATTTTGGTCTTGAAAATTGTTTTTTTTTTTTTTTTGTTATACAATCCAAAGACAAAACAAACATACAACAACATTTCTACTTTGATCAGTGTTAGTTTAAAAATCATTAAAGATAAAAATCTATACATTTTGGATCATTGATGCCTTTAATGGGGGTGGGTTTACTAAAGGCAAATAGACAGTGCACTATGCAAGTGCAGTTTCATTTGTTTTCCCAAGAGCTTAGTAAATATGGTAAATCAGGAGTGATTTCCATCATTCAATCATGTACAAGCATATTCTGTTTCCTTGCACCTGATTGGGTATTCTTTACCACTTTAAACAAAAATGAAAACCATTTATCATTTTCCTTCTTCTTCACAATTATGGGAACTCTGGAGGAGCTGCAGAGATCCACATCTCAGGTGGGTGAGTGCATTAGTCATGCACTCCACAAATCTGGCCTTTATGGAAGAGTGGCAAGAAGAAAGCCATTGTTAAAGAAAGCCATAAGAAGTCCTGTTTGCAGTTTTTCCAGAAGCCATGTGGGGGACACAGCAAACATCTGGAAGAAGGTGCTCTGGTCAGATGGGACCAAAAGTGAACTTTTTGGCCTAAATGCAAAACACTTTGTGGAGGAAAACTAACACTGCACATTACCCATTAACATGTCACCCCACTGTGAAACATGGTGGTGGCAGCATCATGTTGTGTGGATGCTTTTCTTCAGCAGAGACAGGGAAACATCTAAGAGATGATGGGAAGATGGATGGAGCCAAATACTGGACAATCTTAGAAGAAAACCTGTTAGAGTCTGCAAAATACTTGAGACAGGGGCGGAGGTTCACCTTCCAACAGGACAACACCCCTAAACACACAGCCAGAGCTACAATGGAATGGCTTAGATCAAAGCATATTCATGTGTTAGAATGGCCCAGTCAAAATCCAGACCTAAATCCAATTGAGAATCTGTGGCAAGACTTGAAAATTGCTGTTCACAGACGCTCTCCATCCAATCTGACAGAGCTTGAGCTATTTTTCAAAAAAGAATGGGCAGAAATTTCCCTCTCTAGAAGTGCAAAGCTGGTAGAGACATCCCCAAAAATACTTGCAGCTGTAATTGCAGGGAAAGGTGGTTCTACAAAGTATTGACTCAGGGGGGGTGAATACAAATGCACACCACACTTTTCAGATATTTATTTGTAAAAAATGTTGAAAACCATTTATCATTTTCCTTCCACTTCACAATTATGTGCCACTTTGTGTCGGTCTATCACAGAAAATCCCAATAAAATAAATTTACATTTTTAGTTGTAACATGAAAAATTTTGGAAAATGTCAAAGGGTGTGAATACTTTTTCAAGGTACTGTAACTCTTCTGTTGTTAACAAATCAGTTAGTGCTCCTAGAAAAATCCCATCTCAACTAGACTATAGACTCTCCACATCTATGTAATCATGAGGCTTAATTGATGAGGATTAAGACTTTACACATTACTAGCTAATTGTTTAAATTTTTTTTTATTTTTTTTTCCAATATAAATTATTATTGAAGAAAAAGAATGTTTAACAATATGTTAGAAGTACATTTTGTTTACAATAAGTAAAAGAGAGTCAAAAAATAAACTATTAATGACAAGGTGTAACATAAAACACATCCAAAGCCTGCCTATGTTCATCGAGTATTCCATTTGCTATTGTTGTTTTAATTATGTGTTGATTTTTTTGACGGATGGGTTCTCTTTTTTCCTTTTTTTTTTAACTTATTATTCTTCCACTGTATATATAGACTGTACCTACTATTTGGATTCTTCGTGACTCACATCTCTTTTTCTAATGATACTTTTCTTTCCATCTCCCCACATGCAATCCTATTATCATATGCTGTGTTATCTGATATTACAGAATGAAACCTGAATTGTATTCAGCAAGGATATTGCATTTGAAGTATTTTTCTTTTTTCCCCAAACTTTCTTTGGTTTTTCATTGATCTTTATACTATGCACATGGATAATGTAAGATGCAAAATGTGTATACAATAAATGCTGATAAGATGTATTATCTGGACCTCCTGTTTGGTCTGTTGTGTTTAAATATTAAAAATCATATAAATAAAGATGATATAAAAAAGTATGCATTTTATCCTATAATGTGTCCTGTTTAGACCAAAGATATGATTCTGGTAAATAGAAGGTTATTTATAAATGAAATCATGTTTTTTTATGTGGTTTCTTATCTGTTACCAAATAAATTATAATAATAAACAAAACTAATACAAGTTAAATTTTTTTTTAAAATATTAATGGTTAGAGCATGGGTGTCCAACCTTTTGGCTTCTCTGGGCCACATTGAGTGTAGAGAAATTTTCTCGGGCCGCATATAAAGTATATACTATAGTTAAGGTATATAAGTAATAAAACGCCGCCATGCCCTTCCCATGCGTTGCTGCAGGTTGGACATGCCTGGGTTAGTGTAATAGAAATAGCCAAAAAAAAATAAAAACAGGAATATAATAGCTACAGGATGAAGTAGAAGGTAGAGTTAATTAAGGGTGATTAGGGTAATAAGCATTATGCCAAAAGGTCAATTTTTTCACAGCAGCAACTATACCAGCTGCTGTATTTACACAGCAACTCCCGGCTGTCATTTTGACAGCCAGACATTTCCAGCAAATGCAAGGGGAAGGAGAGGTAGAGCGGTAAGTAAGGCAGAAGGGCAACCACACAATATAATTTGATTACAAATTTTAGGCAAGTTTAGCACACCCACTGGCCATGATCTAACCAATGTCGAAAAATGTAAACAACGAATTATTACACATTCTTAAAAAGCAGTAAAACAAGCCCTCACTTACTTCTCTAATGGCTTGTACTTTGAAATAATGGCTTGTATTTTGAAATAACGGCTTGTACTTTGAAATAACGGCTTGTACTTTGAAATAACGGCTTGTACTTTGAAATAATTATTCCTCAAAGATAACAGCAAAGACACTTAATGTTTTTCAACATTAAACCTCATTTGCCATGTAGATGCCCATCCCATTATTTTGTTCTTACAGGACGACCTGAACAAAATAATGGGATGGGCATCTACATGGCAAATGAGGTTTAATGTTGAAAAATGTAAGGTAATGCATTTGGGTGCCAGAAATATGAACGCAAGCTACTCACTAGGGGGGGAGAGCCTTTGGGGAAATCAAAGATGGAAAAGGACCTGGGGGTCCTTGTAGACAACAAGCTCAGAAATGGCATGCAATGCCAAGCTCCTGCAAGCAAAGCCAACAGAATATTGGCATGTATTAAAAAGGGGATTCACTCCAGAGATAAAACAATAATTCTCCCACTCTACAAGACTCTGGTCTGGCCACATCTGGAGTATGCTGTCCAGTTCTGGGCACCAGTCCTCAGGAAGGATGTGCGGGAACTGGAGAGAATCCAGAGAAGGACAACAAAAATAATTAGTAGAATGGAGGACATCAGCTATGAGGAAAGACTGCAAGCATTGAACTTGTGTTGGAGCTGGAGAAAGTCCAGAGAAGGGCAACTAAACTGATTAGGGGGTTGGAGGACCTTACCTATGAAGAGCGGCTGCAATCGCTCGATTTATTTTCCCTGGAGAAAAGACGTCTGAGAGGGGACATGATAGCAATTTATAAATATCTTAATGGGGATCTCAGCTTAGAAGAAAAGCTGTTCATTCGAAGGAATTGCATGAGGACTCGAGGACATACAATGCGATTAGAGGAGAAGCGTTTTAACCTCAGGCAACGTGGGGGGTTCTTTACTGTTAGGGCTACAAGATTGTGGAATTGTCTACCACAAGAGGTGGTTTCTGCGGGTAGTATGGTGACTTTCAAAAGACTCTTAGACTTACATCTCAAGGATCAGGAGATTGAGGGCTATGTTAGATGATTACAGTCACACACACCTACACAGGTTGAACTGGATGGACTATTGTCTTTATTCAACCTCACCTACTATGTAACTATGTAACTATGTAACTTACTGTATTCTCTCTGGAGAAGAGACCTTTGAGAGGGGATATGATATCAATGTCCAAAAAACGTACTGGTGACCCTAGCGTAGGGAACAAACTATTCAGTGAAAGGGAATACAAAAGGACTCGCGGCCATTTGCTAAAATTAGAAGAGAAGCTGTTTAACCTTAATCTGCGTAAAGGGTTCTATACCGTCAGAGCGGTAAGGATGTGGAATTCTCTTCCACAAGCAGTGGTATCAGCGAGGAGCATCGATAGTTTAAAAAAACTATAAGATAGGCACCTTAACTACAACATACAGGGGTATTCAACATACTATTGACATAAACACACACACTCCTTATAGGTTGGACTGGATGGACTGGCGTCTTTTTTTCAGCCTCACTAACTATGTAAATATGACTCTAAAGTTGGGTTTCCAGGGGGAAAATAAGTGGAGAGGATTAATGATTTCATGGGTCTCTGTTGTAAAATCTGAAAATCAATCTTTCCAGAGCTACAGAGGCAAATGGGGCTTTTTTGGGGTGTTTTTACTGCTTGATCAGAGTATTTAAATCATTTATTGAGCATAGTCTGGCCACAAGTTCACTTTTAATTTCAATTAAACTAAAAAAATAAATGAATTAGGAGCCTAGTATTAAAGAAAAGCAGTTAAGTGCAATGTTCTCTTCCTCCCCAGCACTGTCCGCCATTGATTTATTTCTCTGGAATCCAGTCTTGGCCCTTTTCTCGGTTGAATGATGCCTGGCATCATCCAACCCATTTATTTTGGCCCAGGCCAATAAGGATAACCCTAGCCTGAGCTCATAGTACTCCTGGACAGCACAGAACACAGACCATTACAGTACATGAGCACGGCTTTGTCCAGGAGTAAATATTGCTCCTACAGCAATTGGAGAAAAAGGAAAAGGACTCTGGATGGTGGGGGGTAATGGTCCCACAACACCCACAAAAATCTGGCAATCCACTTCAAGAAAGAGATAGAATAGAATAAATTAAGTTTATCCTGTTTCCATAAATACATTTTTTATTTAATTCAGATGAAAGTATGCAGTTCCCTCTGCATGATAACGCAGCAGAAAAACTTACTAGCTCTCAGAAAAATATTAAACAATATTCAGCATTATTATTATCATGTTCATTGCAATATAAATGATGATAGACAAATCCAAATTGATATTTTATGTGGTTTTCCTGCTCGCATGTTTTTTTTTTTTTTTTCATAAAACAAATAATAAAATAAACTCAGGGAGATTTTAAGAGATAAGCAGAAATATAATAGTTGGCAAAATGAGCACAATGGAAAATTAAACATTTATCATACAAATGCTGGAGCTAGAACAAAAAGTAATGGAGATTTATAAAGAATTTGCCATGAGAAAAAAATCCTGAGGTGGCATCCTGGACCCCCTTTTTAAAAATTACCCTCTGTTATGCTGCTCCTTTTACTTTACCACTTAGTAAGTCAGTGACCAAAAAAGGTATGCAGATGGTGTCAGTAAAAAAAAAAGAAGAAAAATGGCACAGGCATGTGTCCTAATGACCAGGCATTGGCTGTGGTCTCACCCTAGGGTCTAAAAGAGCCAACATCCAGACAGAGCCAGTCAATCATTACCAGCTTCTGAACTTTCACCCTAGCCTTCAGCTGAGATCACATGACTAATGCAAAGGTTTCCTGAAAGTAGGCAGTAGACTGATGTTGCCAATCTTTTCCAGATGCCCCTGGGGATCCATTTCCAACCATCTTTCTTTTACAGTTTGATCCCAGTACACTTCTCTAATGCAGTATTTATAAACAATTCCAATGAAGAGATGAAATCCAGGGGCACTTATAGGCCTTTTCCTATTAATACCAACATTTCAAGGTTAAAAGAATAAAATCTTAGGCAACATACTTTTTGCATATGTGGCACACCCCCATGTGGGAGCCATTGGCAAATACAGTCCTTTTTCCCCCACTTAGAACATACACAGTCAGGCACACAGCATTTTCTTAATTCTTTCACTGGCTCAAAAAACAGTCTGGGGTTCTTTTTTATGGTTTTTATTAGGAACAATAAACTGGGATAGGGAGATGGAGCATGGGATACCTCGAAAACTGTTGGACTGACTGGCTGCACTGCACAACTGCTGAATGTCCCACCAGATCCCTATGCTTTTGGTGACCTGAACTCCATTCAGAGTTAAAAAAAAAAGTACTGGGTTCATCTACTCACATAGCCACAGGATCATCGGTTGCCTACTCCAGATATCGACAAGGCACTTCCGCATTACTCAAACCACCATAGGACAGCTGGACTCTTTTCCACCAACTTCCTCCTGGCTCTCTCCAGTGAGCTTCTCCAGACTCAAATTGATCCCTGGTAAAGGCTTCCCATTGGACCCTTACCAAAGGGGGCAGAGCTCCCTTACAGGTGCCTCCTCCTGCTGGACTGGACCCAGGAACACTGGCCATCCCTGCTCAGGACTCAGACTAATTATAGGCTCTCTCTCACCACACTCTGAGCACACCTCCCCAGGGATTGACTGGAGTCTCCATAAATATTCACACTGATTGTTTTGTCAGTTCTCTCACTATACTTCTAGAATTCTCTATAGGGCTGGAGGAAGTAACAGAATAGCGGACTGGGAAACACTGAGCAGCTAGATAATCATTCAACCCCTGCTCCACTGATTACAAGGGAGCCAAAATAAATTTACCTAGCATCCTGATGTACACTAGGGTACTACATGTGTGTACCCATGCCGTGACAAAGCAACTAATGAAATGCATGTTGGTCCAAAATTGTAATGCTTTACCCATATGTTGCTAATAAAAAGAAAATAGTCTACGATAAGTGCCCCTGGATTTAATATTTTCTTTGGAATTGATCACACAACCAATACTTAGGCATTTTCTTTTTACCATCTATTGGGGTCACAATGGATAGGGTAGTGATTACATTTTTCAAACTCCAAAATCCATGAGACAGAAACGTTTACATCCAAAAGATCCAACACCCAAACAGAAAGAAAGTAACGTGCCAGGTTTAGGGAGTAACGTCAAGACCTGTACATTTGGGAGACAAAACAACCACAAAACAAATGGATGGCCCCATATAGTGATATGAACTTTGCAGAACAGGACCCCTACAGTATCAGGATGAAGGACAGCCTTTCCTGCAAAGTGAGATGCATGTTTTGCACATTTTTTTTCCATCTGGCTAGGTGCACGCTTTTCAGTGTGTGTGTGTATACGAATGGACACGTGTATGCCCATCGTCCAGGGTCTGTTTTGGTGCCAGAGGGCCTGTTTAAGGGATACTCTAACTGAATGGTCTTCAGCTTCTTTTTTGTTCTCTGACCTGTGGCCTACATATGCTTCTTCTTATTGACCTGACTCTCTCCTGACCTGCTCAGCACAGTTGCCTACTTTTTCCTGACCTCAGCTTCATCCAAGACCTTGATTCAGTTTATGATTTGGTACCATGCTGCCTGCTCATTGTTGACCTTTCTCTGTGACTCTGCTATTGATTCTGTTCCATGCTTTCACCTAGTGCCTGTTCTGGACTAATAAGAGTCAGCTTCAGTCATCTATACCTATTCTTGCCTGCTGAGATCACTGGTGGTCTCTTCCATCTTGAACCTGTGAACTAACCAGGGCTCCCGTTTAGCTTCTGCTGGTTCTCCTTATGAATAGGGATGATCGAACTTTTCAAAAGTTCGGTTCGACCAGAACACCCGAATTTCCCGAAAGTTCGGCCCGGATTTCAGAACCCCATTGAAATCAATGGGACCCGAACACCATTTTGAAGCCCTAAAACCCAATAAATGCCCCTAAAAAGTGCCTAGAGTTCTGGGTCATGCCCCAGGGACTATTAATCACACAAAAAAAGTTCTTAAAAATTGTCATTTTTGATAGAGAGCCAATTATTGAAAAAATTATTGAAAAAAAAAAATGAGATTTCTTTGGATTTAGTGTCTGGGGGGTCTAAAAAGTGTACCTGTGAAGTTTCAGCTCTGTAGCATGTCCAGAACCAGAAAAAAAAGTTTGTTTGTATTAGAATCAATATAGAACAGGGATATGGCTCCGCTATTTTCACACCTTGCCGGTTTTGTAGCAATCGTTTTTTTGGGCATTTTTGGGGGACTTTGGAGGCAGGCAAAACATCTGAACTTCTGTGTAGAGGTATATATACAGACACCCATGTCTGTATATATACACATATATAGGTGTGAAAGTAGAAGAACACTATGCTTGCGCTAATGAATTAATTAACACCAATATGTCTCCGCTCCTATCACACCTATATGTGTGTATGTGTATAAAAACATATATGTGTGTGTGTATATATACCCCTACACAGAAGTTCAGATGTCATGCCTGACTCCAAACATGTCCTCAAAAAAGCCCTGTAAACGCCTGCAGCAAAAAGCTGGGGGACGGGGGAGAAGCCATATCGCTGTTCTATAAGTGACCTAAGAGAAACAATCTTTTCTCTATAGCGGTCACCCTGACATGGAAGGGTTTTGTCACCCTGCCATAGCAGTCACAGTCAGTTAACCCTACACTACACTACGGTCCCTTTACACTTAAAACTTTCCCTACAGAAACTAGATTATTAAAACTAACTATAGTGGAAAATAGTACCCTAACTACACTAGATATCCCTTTCCTCACACTAATAATTGCTAAATGACACTTTGTAGCAGAAGTCACAGAACTGCTTCCACTCTCTTCCATGTCCCTGTATTACAATGCTAGGAATTTGGCGGAGGCTATCTTATATACTAGGGGGGGCGTATTCACTAATGATTGGCCTATGGACCCCCTAGTCACTCCAATCACATTCCTAGCATTCTCCTGCCCCCTCAATTGGCTTTTACTGATGGTTCTGGTCCAATCACAGGCTTTTATAGCCCATTTCCTGTACCATTGCATTTTGGTCGGTTCTGGTTGCCGAATTCCGAACTTTTTCAGCAAAAAGTTCGGAATTCGGCTGAACCTCGAACAGCCAATGTTCGGGTCAAACCGATGGTCGACCCGAACCGTTCGATCATCCCTACTTATGAACTCTTCTGGCCATATGTTCTGCTTGTTCTTCCTGGTTTGCATTTCCAGTCAGAGCTTCTGTAAGCAACATCTTTTGTCACTTATATTCCTTTTGCCCCTTGGCACCATTTTTTTCCACCATCGGGGGTGCTTAGACAGGAGATACAAGAGAGGCCACCCTCATTGTTTGAGTCTCCCTTCAGGCATGTGGTACCATCTATGTCAAACCGGAACAAATATGCTGTCAGGAAAGGCTTCGTCATAGTACAGATACTGTTTCCAGGCACACACTTATGCACATGTGCCAACATGCACACACAAAACAGCCTATTTAAACAGAGCTTCAGCACTGGCTAATTGCTGTTTTCCTGCATTTGAACTCTGATCTTGACCCGGCTTGCTTCCGACCATTCCTGTCCGCTACTCGTCCTGATCCTTGGCTTCACCTCAGATTCTGTCTCTGCCTGCTGCACCTGTTGATCCTGCATCCGTTGCCAACTCTGTCTATGACCTGACTACGCTTCTGTTTGCCGTATATGCCTGACCTGTCTGTCTGTTACCAATCCGGCTCACCTTATCCTGCTTCCAGCTTGCTACAGCTCCTTCAGTCAAGCTCTGCATCTTCTGGTCGCCTCCTTCCTGCTGTGCATCCACAGTCTGTCATCGGTCAAGCCAAGCCAGTCTGACAGCTTCCGGCTATCCTGCTGGCATGCCTGCCAGCCGTCTCATCTGCCTGCTGTCAGCTACTCCTGACTTCCTTTCCAGCTACTAGTCAGCTGCACGGATTACTGGACTGATCCTATACGCTCTTTCCCCGCCGTGCTCTAGCGGCTACTGTCTCACCTCCAGTGGCCCTTGAGCCGGAGCTGTACGAGAGGCCTTCCTCCACACGTCAGGCTCACCAACCAGGTACGTGAACATATGCCTACATGGAGGTTGCAGCCTTCAACATCATCTGTGAAACATGCATATATTGCAGTGTTAAAACCTTTATCCTGTCAGTTTTACTATAATTTCCACCTTCAGCCTTGCAACTTTAAAAATGAACAAGAAGTTATTTGGATGAGTAGTAAAACAATTTCAGGATTGCAGAAAATAAGTCCAGTTGAATGAGACTGACCACTACTAGTATAACAAGACCTGGATAAATGGGAACCCTCACATACCTTTTTAAATGCAATAAACTCTTAATCTACCCATAATCTCCGCATTGTTATTTTTGTAAACTCAATTCTGCTAGTTGCAAAGCAAAGATGTAAATCAGCCCTTTATGTGCTTCTTGTGTTATAAGTCACGAGAAGACATAAACAATTTAGCAATGCCTAGTTTTCGCAGCAGTATGCAGCATTTTATCACCATATAAACTTTACTCCCAGATTACATTTTTGCATTACATCAGACTACGGTTACTTCTCTCCAGTGGTAAAAACAGATTACAGACCACTGCCAAAGCAAAAGGAAGATCGTGCCTTCCATGCTGAATTTTGTCAGTTGGTTAGTATTTCTTCTGATGGTCTCTGGGTAATCTGTACATCCTTCCTCCCTACAGCCTTCCTCATCTCTTCTGACAAGATGTTACAATGTACCCTGAGCTATCTTTTTTTTGGTGTTCACAGATACTCAAGAGCCCAACAAAAACTGACAATGCTAATTCTCCATGTTAATGAATGACCGTTTGGCAACCATTCAATGCAGCTTTTACAGCAATGGATAAACCACTTCTTCCCCATGTAAACTGTGCTGCATGTTGTACGCACCAGACACCTCCAAACTGTGTCCTGTGCTATATGAAATACTGCTGCAGTTTTATTTTTCCATTTCCTAAGGTAGTTAGTAAAATATACAATTTAGCTTATTATGTTAAAAAGTATCAATCGTGCCTCCAATGTTCTTAAGCACAGAGCCCAATGAAAATATGAATTAAAGCGTATGCACATTATAACCAAGACTTTTTTTTTTTTTCTGTTCTTAGTTTGCATAGAATAGTGAAGGGTTTAAACTCTATTTTCTTTTTGCTTTTGGCTTCCCATTGGAAACTTCCTTTCCTTGGAGATGCAACTGAATGTAAGGTCTCGTTTAGACTAGATTTTGTGGGGGGGGGGTGCAAAAAGGCTTTGTTGAGCTGCATTTTTACCACCTCCAACCTTCCCCCTTGAGCTGAAATTGCAGTGAAGGCTGCATTTACACCTGAGCATAGCGCCTTTGAGCATTTTTACAGAGTTTTTTGCACATTTTTATGCGCAACTTTGGCACATTTTTATGGCTGATTTGCATGTTTTAATACAGCAGTTTTGAGCTTCAGCGATTATTTATTACTTAATAGAGAAAACTATAATCTGTTGCATCATTTGTTTTCTTTTTATTATAATATTAATAATTATAATAATGATGATATTAAATTAATAAATACATGTAAACGAAATGTACAAATAAATAAAAATATTCGTAAAAAATAAATGAATACAATAAATGAATACTATTCAATAATAAATAAATAATAAACTCCTAACCTTTGCCACTAACTCTTAAAAATATATGAATAAATAATTATTATTAATAATAATAATAATAATAATAATATTTAATAATCATTTATTTTTTATTTATTTATATATATATATATATATATATATATATATATATATATATATATATATATATATATTTTAGGGATCGACCGATTATCGGCAAAGCCGATATATTGAGGGCCGATCTGCACTTTCCACGATATATCGGAATCGGCCCCTGAGGTTACCGTTATTGCCGATATTTCAGGAAAGTGCTGTACCGGAGTGATGCCTGCAGCTAGAGGCATCACCCCGGTACCGGCGTCCATAGCCGAAGGTCGGCTGTCTTGTAATGACAACCGATGCGGCTGAGAAGCCGCTCAGCTGTCATTATGCCCGGGTCTCCCATCCCACTGGGAGACCTGGGCATCCATCCTTCATGGCCGCCGAAGGCCCGGTCAAAACCGCATTCAAGTCTTATCGGGTCTCCATGTAAAAACCCGGAAGAGATGTCATGACATCACTTCCGGGTACTCGCGCCAAATTAAAGAAAATGACGGCATTCAAAACAGCCATAAATGGCGTTTTGAATGCTTTTAAGTGCAGAGGAGGAGTTTAGACCCCCAGATCCCTCCACAAGAGTACCTGTGTAAAAAAAAAAAATTAAATGTCCGAAAATATCGGCAGATATCGGCCGATACCGATATGCGATGACCAAAATACTGGTATCGGTATCAGCAATAAGAAAACGATATTGGTCGATCACTATATATCACTTTAATATATACTAATATATATCACTTTAATATATACTAATATATATATTAAAGTTATAGGTTAAGTATTATTTATTTATTTATGTATTATTGCATATTATTTATTTTTTTATACTTATTTATTTATGATGATTTGTAGTGATTTGTGTATTTATTTTACATTTATTTATTTATTAATTACTATTTTATTTTTATTTTTTTATCTGAGCAAAAAATCGCACAAAAAATGCACAACAAAATGTGCTAATGTGCAAAAAAAAAAACACGCAAATGGTGTGTTTCCATTAATTTCTATAGGAAATAAAATCTGCCCAATCTGAGCTACAAAAAAAAATCCAGAACTTTTTTGAGCTTCAGACGTTTGGCTTCTTGCGACTTGGAGTGAAGATGTGAACCAATTTTGGAGCTTCAAGCTACAAAACACTGAGACGTGAATGGGGCTGAAGGATGTGTTCACATGCCTTGGCTGCAATGCTTTACATCCATTGCAAAAAAAAAATACCCTGGGCTCCATGATGTCTTAATGACCTTAACTCAAAATATAGAAACCTTATATGTCCTTGAAAATTTTTTTAAAAATTGATGGCAAAATTGTCATGTTAACCAATGCATACTGACGCTAATAAATTTGTTCTAGGTATAAAAGCTCAATTGACCTCTGGTCATGAGGGTGTTAAACTCACAATTTACAATTATTATTGTTTCTGCCTTGCATTGCATTGCATTTAATCCCACAAAAAAAAAAAAAAAAATACCCTGGGCTCCATGATGTCTTCAATTAGACCTTAGCTCAAAATATGAAGATTTGCTTTGTGATAGGAAACAGGTGAAAATGTTGATTGGGCCAAAGCAGTATCTTGTAAATTGTACTGTATGTGATCACCATAGGGAAAGCTTTCTGGTTCTAATGTCCCCCATCCAAAAACTAACTACTTATTAAACTCTGAAAATATCTACAGCATTATGATTTTATTAAAATACTGTATACGAAATTAAAAATATATGTATGTATTACATTTTGGAGTATACCTATACATGAAATTTAGGAGAGGCCGCCTTTTTGCTGATTATCAATTACAACCTATATAAAATATTTTTATCAATTCACAATTTATACTGTTATACAAATAACCTTTGGGGTCCTTGCCTGTCCAAGACAAAAGGGGATCAGCAGAAGTTTATTTTATTTGTATTACACTGTATACAAACGAACAGACTAATTAAAATGTTACTAAACCCACAACAGTAAATGTATATGTATTAAAGCATGCTTGTCATACTCACTGTGGAACCTAAGGGGTCAATCCTCTGCATTATGTAAAAAGGGTGTTTGGTCCTGTCTTCTCTGATCCTTCCCTTCTTCCACTGCCCCCAATCCTTCTCCTGATAAGACAGAGCTTTTTGGAGTCACTCTGCACATGCTCAGTTTGGTGTGTATTGCTAGAGAGTTTTTTTTTTCTCCTTGGGAGGGTGCATGTGATCAGGGCCGCCATCAGGGGGGGGGGGTACAGCCCATACACATGTAGGGGGCCCGGGCATCCTGAGGGGCCCCAAACAGGGTATGGTTGCCACCTGTCCTCGCAATACCATTCAATTGCTCAATTGCTCCGACTGGCACTATGTGGGGGGTCCTGCCCCTCACTAGCCCTCACACACAGCTGTAGGCCCCACCCTCTCCCATTCTCCAGCTGTTCATGCCTGAACAGGAGGGGCGGCATTTACGTGAACTGTTCACATTTATTTTCCTGGGATGGAGAAGATGGGACATGAGGAGGAGGAGGATATGGGATGAAGGAAGACATGGGACTGGAGTAGAAGGAGGACATGGGATGAAGGATGACATGGGACTGGAGGAGATGGAGGACATGGGACTGGAGGAGAAGGAGGACATGGGACTGGAGGAGTAGGATGACATGGTAGGCGCACCCTGGGGAATGTTAGTGGTCAGGTCCGGGTGCGAGGGGCTGCAAAATTTGTGATGGCTGCCCTGCATGTAATCAGCACAGGGCCAATCAGCACTGTCCATACAGAGGGTCAGGGGTCCTGCATCTTTATAGGATAGTCAGAAGCTTTAACCAGACACTGATAGGAGTCACAAGACTGCTATATACTGCTGATGAGAAAAGGTATTTAGCAGTTTATATTTACGTGCGTACAGATGTGAGGATGAGGCTGAGTGCATAGAGGTGTGAGGATAGGGCTGAGTGCATAGAGGTGTGAGGATGGGGCTGAGTGCATACATGTGTGAGGATGGGCTGAGTGCATATAGGTGTGAGGATGGGTCTGACTGCGTACAGGTGTGAGGATTGGGCTGAGTCTGTACAGGTGTGAGGGGGGCTAAGTGTATACAGGTGTGAGGGGGTCTGAGCGTGTACAGGTGCTGGATTGGGCTGTCTCTTTTCTGTGTGTGTGTGTGTGTGTGTGTGTGTGTGTGTGTGTGTATATATATATATATATATATATACAAACCCAATTCCAAAAAAGTTGGGACACTGTACAAATTGTGAGTAAAAAGGAATGGACTAATTTACAAATCTCATAAACTTATATTTTATTCACAATATAATATAGATAACATATTAAATGTTGAAAGTGAGACATTTTGAAAGGTCATGCCAAATATTGGCTCATTTTGGATTTCGTGAGAGCTACACATTCCAAAAAAGTTGGGACAGGTAGCAATAAGAGGCCCAGAAAAGTTAAATGTACATATAAGGAACAGCTGGAGGACCAATTTGCAACTTATTCGGTCAAATGGCAACATGATTGGGTATAAAAAGATCCTCTCAGAGTGGCAGTGTCTCTCAGAAGTCAAGATGGGCAGAGGATCACCAATTCCCCCAATGCTGGGGCGAAAAATAGTGGAGCAATATCAGAAAGGAGTTTCTCAGAGAAAAATTGCAAAGAGTTTGAAGTTATCATCATCTACAGTACATAATATCATCCAAAGATTCAGAGAATCTGGAACAATCTCTGTGCGTAAGGTTCAAGGCCGGAAAACCATACTGGATGGCGGTGATCTTCGGGCCCTTAGACGGCACTGCATCACATACAGGAATGCTACTGTAATGGAAATCACAGCATGGGCTCAGGAATACTTCCAGAAAACATTGTCGGTGAACATAATCCACCGAGCCATTCGCCAATGCCAGCTAAAACTCTATAGGCCAAAAAAGAAGCCAAATCTTAACATGATCCAGAAGCGCAGGCGTTTTCTCTGGGTCAAGGCTCATTTAAAATGGACTGTGGCAAAGTGGAAAACTGTTATGTGGTCAGACGAATCAAGGCTGAGACCACAGCATCACCTTAACTAACAATCCGGCAGCCACTTCTGGATAGCCGCAATGATGTCACTAGGCTCCGCCTGATGCATTTCTTCACTGGCACATGAAAAAAGGCAAAAAAAAAAGAACACATTTTCTGTTTAGGGGGGTGGGAGGTGGGTAGAGGAGGAGAACAATGATGTTTAGTGCTGTAAAATCCTGTACCGTCCTAAACCATGCTTTTTAATGCCTCCCAACTGCTACGCCTTTATGCTACAGAGGCAGTGACTAGTGCTGTATACATGCCTTAGCCGCATTTTTGGCAGCAGCAAGGATTATACTCCCTTTGTTTTTGATGGGCATAGCACCTGCCAAACACAACCCATTCAAAAGGGGCTTCTCTGCAAGCACCCTGCAACCACATTGCATCTTGCCAGTGCTGGGATCATGGGGTTAAAGCAGGCAGTGAGGAGGCTTCAAAACATCTCACCATCTGTCAAATGATCTCTGTAGAGCAATCTGAAAGTGGATCTCTCTTCAGAATGCACCGCTAATGTGGATAAGCCCTAATACTGTTATACTGTAACTGAAACGCATTAGCTTTCTATTTTTGAATGAACTGTTTGTTTGTTTTTATCAATAAACTTTAAAAATGTAGAGCCATGTCCAGGACCTTCTGAATTTGTTGCACTGTAAAAATATAAACGCCTTGTCAAAAATAACTTTCAGGTAAGTGTTATAGCAACGACCTACTGAAAACCTACTATTGAGTTCCCTCAAAAAATGCACACAACTTTGAGACTGACAGTTTCGATTTGGAAACTCCATTGTGCTTTTTTTTGGCCACACAATACAGCTTTGTGTTGATCACAGCCTGACACGTCTCATCTAGTTCACTATTTGAGTTGATCTTGACAGACAATGAAAAGCATTTCTCTCTATTTTAATATGCAATGTGATGTGAAGTCCCAGGGAGCCAAGCGCTACCTGAAAAATGTCTTCACAAAGCAATGAACCTTTTCAAATTTACTCACTCTCTCTAATCTCTTTAATTGTTTATTGCCGAACTCGAAAATCAAGTGCCGTAGAGTGATAAGAATACATTAGGCTTTCATCGCGGCATAATATTGAATTTACTTTTTCGGCAATTGTTTGTATTCTCTGAGAGATATGGAAATCAGGCAGTGGTGTATGAATAGATATGCACTGACACTGTCCAAACCACCATGGGACCACCTAAGTGAGAGGCAGGGAAAGTGCGGCTCGCCTGCACCGCATTAACAACCACATCCTCATTCGCATGCCAAAGTGTGCTCCGGCACTGCATATCTCCCATTCCTGTTGTGTATTACAATTTACCAACAGAATTAGAGGGAATAATAATGTTATTTTTCCAATTAGTGGAATAAGATGACAGATATTTTTTTTATGCAAATCCCATTGTTGCATAAAATACCTGAATAGAAATCACTTGAAAAAACGTACAGTTATTAATATTACCAGCATAATCTTTTTATGTAATATTATTCGAGATGTGTCTAAAAAGTTTGGTGAATGGTATCAGAAAACAAGCAAAACAGAAAATATAAATTACCTTTATTGGCCTTCAAAATAATCACCATGCACTTTTTGGCAACGTTCGTAAAACTGTCAGCAAAGGCCTCTTTAGGAACCAATCGCAGAACCGCTGTCACACATTCTTGGATTGCCGCCACTTCCACAAAACCTGCGCCTTTCATGACTCTCTTCAGGTGGGGAATTTTTGAGTCACGGGGAAGACGGTGAACACTATTCCATCGATTTCCACTTGGATTCCATTTTGAACTGGTAACACCAGATCTCATCCCCTGTTACAAAGGTTGGCAAAAAGGATGGATCCTGGTCACACATGGAAATGAAATCTGCAGAGGTTTCTATTCGTTTTGCCTTCTGTTCATCTGTCAGCTTGCGCAGCACAAACCGGGAGCAGATCCTCCACTTACCCAAATCTTTGCGGATAATGGTGCTCTCCATGTCCCTAATATTGCCCAATCCCTCTGCCAACATTCATAGAGTCAGTCATCAATCTCGTGCCAGCATTTGTCTCACTCGCATGATCATGGCTGGGGTTCTGCTTGTCGATGGCCCGTCGCGAAGGTGTTTGAACTAGTCCTAAACACATTTTGTGCTCACGGTTTTCGTCCCATACACTTGCACCGACATTTCATGCATCTCGGTTTTCCCCAATTTGTAGCAGAACTTGATGTTCACTCATTGCTCCATTGCACTGTAACCCTACCTGTCACACTGACTATGTTCAACTGCCTGCAGTGGATTTACCCTGATGGTCACATGTACTCCACACTAGGTGGCACTCTGCCTTTGGCCAATCGGCTTTCACAGTACATTGTGCTGTGATTGGCCAAAGAATACAGGTCAGGTGCATGCTTTGGCCAATCAACAGCAATCAATGCACTGCAATAGGGATGATCGAACGGTTCGGGTCGACCATCGGTTCAACCCGAACATTGACTGTTCGAGGTTCGGCCGAAGTCCAAACTTTTTGCTGAAAAAGTTCGGAATTCGGCAACCAGAACCGACCAAAATGCAATGGGACAGGAACTGGGCCTTAAAAGCCCGTGATTGGACCAGAACCATCAGTAAAAGCCAATTGAGGGGGCAAGAGAATGCTAGGAATGTGATTGGAGTGACTAGGGGGTCCAGAGGCCAATCATTAGTGAATACGCGCCCCAGTATATAAGATAGCCCCGCCAAATTCCTAGCATTGTAATACAGGGCTGTGGAAGAGAGTGGAAGCAGTTCTGTTACTTCTGCTTCAAAGTGTCATTTAGCAATTATTAGTGTGAGGAAAGGGATATCTAGTGTAGTTAGGGTACTATTTTCCACTATAGTTAGATTTAATAATCTAGTTTCTGTAGGGAAAGTCTTAAATGTAAGGGGACCATAGTGTATTGTAGGGTTAACTGACTCTGACTGCTATGGCAGGGTGACAAAACCCTTCCATGTCAGGGTGACCGCTATAGAGAAAAGATCGTTTCTCTTAGAACACTTATAGAACAGGGATATGGCTTCGCCCCTGTCACCCTGATTTTTGCTGCAGGCGTTTATAGGGCTTTTTTGAGGACATGTTTGGAGTCAGGCATGACATCTGAACTTCTGTGTAGGGGTATATATACACACACACATGTATGTATATATACACATACACATATATAGGTGTGAAAGTAGCAGAAACCTATGCTTGCGCTAATGAAATAATTAAAACCCATATGGCTTCTCTGCTATAACACCTATATGTGTGTATGTGTATAAATACATATAAGTGTGTGTGTATATATACCCCTATACAGAAGTTCAGATGTTCTGCCTGCCTCCAAAGACCCAAAAAAAATGCCCAAATAAAACGCCTGCTGCAAAAACACATTATTGGTCCTGTAACATGTCATATGAACCGCTGTTGCACACCAATTACCGGGCTTGCTGGTGCACAGTCACTCTAAGAGCTATGCACCAGTCTCTGATATAGGAGGACGTACGGATACATCCACCAGCATTGGCACTGCTCCCGCCCAAACATTTATATACACTGGCCAGATAGGGGTGGTTAAAGTAGAAATAATCTCTCTCAATCAACATTAACTATTTTTAATCATCATGCTGCCTTGCCTTAGTAGATAGGAAGGCATATTATATTTGTTTGTTTTAAACATTTTTCTTTCAGTTGCTTCCTGGTTTCTGACCTAGGCCAAAATGATGTCATACATTCCAAGAGTCTTCATGGGCATTTTTTTTTAGAGGTGTGTAGCACCCTCCTAGTTAGGTGCTAGGTAAACGCATTGATTGCTCCTCCTGCTTATCAGGGTAGCCTGATCTATTAGGTTGCCTGTGGCATGTCTCCAGGTGTGATTCACTGGGTCTGAGGGAGTGTCCCCACTGCATCCAATGAGGGAGCTCGTTGGACAATGTAGGAAACCCAGCCAGTGACACATTCGATTTTATGGGTCCCAGTGAGAGGGTGTTCTTGCAATGCATCCTGGGATTGCTCATAAAGGCTGAGGAGACATGTGACAGGATGTCTTTGGCGGTAAGCAGAGTCCCAGTAGGAGGCTGACGGCTGTCTCTCCTCCTGTTGTGTATGAGGAAGGTGGTCATAGGCAGTCAGCCTAGTGAACCAGGTGTGGAGCTGATCTGCAGAGGATCCAGTGTAGCTGTCGGTGGAGCTGCTGGCAGAGTCTCTCGGGAAAAACAGTGTCCGTGAGTACTAAGGGACTTGCCAAAGGGTCGGCCCAGGAAGAGGGACCACTCCAATGAAGTCAGAGGATAAAGGAGCTAGCTCACACAGAGAGAGCTACAGTAAAGGGGGTTCCATGTAGAACCCTGAAGAATAGTTACAGTAAAGGTGGTGTCAAGTAGGACCCTGAATAGCGATTCACAGAGCAATACAAGTTCACTAAATTCTTCTTCACTGCTAGTGACAAGGTGAAGCAGCGGCCTTGCCGCATTCAGCTATATCTAGACGTCCCAGCAAATTGTGCATAGTTCATAGTTGGATTATCCCACTCATTCCTTCTCCTATCCAAGTTCTCAATAAAATCACCAAAAAACAAAACCCCTGTTCTTTGACTGAGCTGAGCACTTTGAAGATGCTAAACTGTTGTGTTGTTGCTATGGGTAACCCAGGGGAACCTGTAACCAGCAGCTCCCAAGGGAGTAGTGCTACAGGTGGAACCTTAGCACACCCTCCTGCTTGCATTCCTGAGCTAAGGGCAGATGGTTTCCAGGATGTATTTGCTACATGAATTATCTGCCCTTACTCAAGATGGCCATGGCTAGAAATGCTAGTGAGATGTTTTTCAAAGTGATTTCTCATGGAGACATGGATGGATGGGGGAGTTTACATTGAATATTAAAAGGGAAGTGAACAGCATTTCCTGGATTGTGGTGCTCACATACACTTTAGTGCAGCTTTAATGTATCAATGATTTCAGGTACTACTGGTAGGTGCTAGGTAAATGCATGGTGAGCCTTGTCTGCCTAACCGCAGGGCCATGATTTCTTTTTGGCAGGGTGTCATGGTTTCCAGGTGTGTCTGCTGAGAGGGGAGTCTCCCCACTGGCTCTGTGAGAGGCTTCTCATAGGGCAGTGGAGGAAACCCAATCAGGTACACATTCAGGCTTGTAACTACCCCAGAAAGCAGATTCTGTCGCAAGGGATTCTGGGAGTGGGTATAAGTCTGAGGGAAGTGCATGACTCAGCGTCTTTGGCGGGAGCAGAGTCCCAGGAGGGAGAGAACGGCTGTCTCTCCTCCTGTCTGAGGAAGCGGATGTCTCAGGGTGCTGCCTGAGAATCCAGAGGGTGCTGAGTTGAGCTGAAGGGTATCCGGTGTGCCGAGAACCAGCGGAGAGCGAGAGGGGTCCAGTCCCAGGAAAGCCTACACAGGTTGTGAGTACTGAGGATTGCCCCTGGGGGTCTGCCTAGTTTCAGAGGGGACCACTCCAGAAAAGGTTCTGGGATTCGAGTGTCAGCTAGCTGTAAAGGGGGTACCTAGGTTGAGGGCCCTGAAGTGACAGAGGGGGTACCTAGTCAGGGGACCCTGAAGAGTGAAATAGGGCACCTACAGTTTGGGCCCTGAAAAGTCAGTGCATCAGTTGAGAGTTGCAGCCATACAGGAATTCACAACAAGATACCTCAAGCCAGTGCAAGGCTGGAGGGAGTAGTCAGTGACTTTGCAGTGCAGCAGTGTCAGAAGTTCAATATTCTACAGTCCTGGATCTTCTGGACTTAAAGTCAAGGGTCCAGCACCAGTTTCAGAGTTGCAATGTGTTTAAAGCATCAGTGAGCGTTGGCTAGCATTGGCTGGTGTCAAGACAGCGCTAAGAGACATTTTTCTGGAAAAGCCCCAAAGTTGTACCTAGTTGAGCCTAAGGAGCATCCCACTCATTCCCTTCTCCCATCCCCTAAAATACAATAAAACAACCAAACAAAGATGCCGGAGTTGTCAATGTCTCAGTTCTCACACCCAGGGCCGCAGCTCACATGGGCTGGAGAGGTAACCGGTAACAATGGCAGACCCACATCAGGCCCAATGCCTGGAAAACCTGCTATATTTCTTTTATAGCTGCTTGGAGTTCAGCTTTACCCCTTGCCGACCGCTCACATTGAGCGTACTGCGGCAAAGTGGCTCGTTCCCGTCCAGCGACGTAGACCTACGTCGCTGGACTCCTCCCCTTGTGGGCGGCGCGTGCGCGCCGCCGGAGGCTCGCTCCCGCTGTATTCAGTCACAGCAGGAGTCGGGCCAGGGGATCTGTCCGCCACAATGTCGCAGTCCCGCAAAAAACAAAAGAAATTGGCCCACGGGACTTTGTATGAGGTACGTGTTTGGTGGCTAAAGAAATTTGAAATACACAATTGATAAAAGCAATACAATTTTATTGCATATATATGCACAGGTTGTAGAAATACAAATGATTGCATGTGCTCAATGGCGCATGCTTTAGCTCAAAGGCTGTAATATACATAGTATACAACACAGGCAATGTAAAATCAACAATTGACAGATAACTTGGTGTAGCCACTCATTTACAGGCATAGCATGGATGAGATAGTATGACATTGGAATAATACTTTAAGATCTGACGCGTTTCGGGAGCACTATCTCCCTTCTTCAGAGATCAGTATATTCGGAATATCTATAAAAAGAACACTTTAATTTAGATATGCAATACCATTAAGATTGGGTTAAAAAGTCCAATGATGAGTATGAATACTCACAACTCCATGAGAATTAAATGGGAAATTGGATTTCCTTGTGGCAATGGCGTCTTGTGTCTAACCCGGGAGCTGAAGGATCCCAAATGTGACAGCTCGATATGGGGGTCCATGGTAGGTAAGTGGTAGATATATCAATGCGGAAGTAGCACCTCCCAACCTAATACATGTGAATATATATAATTTTTGTAATGATAAAAGGTAACAATTGTTGCCAATTGAAGATACCAAGCATAATATGTGTGGGATGGGAAGGGCTGGTGAGGGAATATGGATGGAGGAGTGTTTCGGTGGGAACCAGATCATTGCCCCTTTTGCATTTATATTCGGGTGGAAGACACCCACTGTGCCCTTTAATGATCTGGTTTCCCTTTTGGCTGGAAATTTCATCTTGGTGCCCCTCTTTCTTTTAGCAAGTTTATTCCAATCAATCTATTTCCTCCACACGTTATACATTACCATGTATTGAGATCAATCTATGTTATGCATTATACCCAATTTGACACTAACATGTTTCCCATGTTGGTGGATGGCTGAAGTTCTAACCCCGGGAGCTGCGATGTACAAAGAGGGCATCTTCTTTCCCTTGCTGTCCCCGCTCCTCCCCTTTCTTGGGACGAGCGGGTCCACCCGTACATCGGCGTCATGCCGCACCTCCAGCGCTATGCGTCAGTGATCCACTGACGTCACCGCGCTGTATGCGTGCCATTACATCTACGGGACGGAGAGGTCCGCCCCTGAGCGTTCCTTTCCTCCACGAGATCACAGATGCTGCGGCTCTGTTTTGATCTCTTCCAACCCGCTGCATGACGTTAGGGTCCCATCTGTGCTGCCGTCCCTGGATCCATTTGGTAGGTTCACCACTGCACTTTTCTCTCACTATCTCATTCTGACCTATTTTATCCTCTCACTCACTCCCTTTGGGTCAGCTGCCTCACAATTCCTTTCAGCTATTCACCACTTCCTTGTTCATCCCTGACCCTCTTTCACACTACACTAACACCCTTTTCCCTCCACTTCTTGGTGTTTTCTTCTCTCTGGCTCATGTTTATCTATTGGGAATTTTTCCCTCACCAGCCCTTCCCATCCCACACATATTATGCTTGGTATCTTCAATTGGCAACAATTGTTACCTTTTATCATTACAAAAATTATATATATTCACATGTATTAGGTTGGGAGGTGCTACTTCCGCATTGATATATCTACCACTTACCTACCATGGACCCCCATATCGAGCTGTCACATTTGGGATCCTTCAGCTCCCGGGTTAGACACAAGACGCCATTGCCACAAGGAAATCCAATTTCCCATTTAATTCTCATGGAGTTGTGAGTATTCATACTCATCATTGGACTTTTTAACCCAATCTTAATGGTATTGCATATCTAAATTAAAGTGTTCTTTTTATAGATATTCCGAATATACTGATCTCTGAAGAAGGGAGATAGTGCTCCCGAAACGCGTCAGATCTTAAAGTATTATTCCAATGTCATACTATCTCATCCATGCTATGCCTGTAAATGAGTGGCTACACCAAGTTATCTGTCAATTGTTGATTTTACATTGCCTGTGTTGTATACTATGTATATTACAGCCTTTGAGCTAAAGCATGCGCCATTGAGCACATGCAATCATTTGTATTTCTACAACCTGTGCATATATATGCAATAAAATTGTATTGCTTTTATCAATTGTGTATTTCAAATTTCTTTAGCCACCAAACACGTACCTCATACAAAGTCCCGTGGGCCAATTTCTTTTGTTTGTATATATTTTGGGATGGAGGAGTGTTTCGGTGGGAACCAGATCATTGCCCCTTTTGCATTTATATTCGGGTGGAAGACACCCACTGTGCCCTTTAATGATCTGGTTTCCCTTTTGGCTGGAAATTTCATCTTGGTGCCCCTCTTTCTTTTAGCAAGTTTATTCCAATCAATCTATTTCCTCCACACGTTATACATTACCATGTATTGAGATCAATCTATGTTATGCATTATACCCAATTTGACACAAACATGTTTCCCATGTTGGTGGATGGCTGAAGTTCTAACCCCGGGAGCTGCGATGTACAAAGAGGGCATCTTCTTTCCCTTGCTGTCCCCGCTCCTCCCCTTTCTTGGGACGAGCGGGTCCACCCGTACATCGGCGTCATGCCGCACCTCCAGCGCTATGCGTCAGTGATCCACTGACGTCACCGCGCTGTATGCGTGCCATTACATCTACGGGACGGAGAGGTCCGCCCCTGAGCGTTCCTTTCCTCCACGAGATCACAGATGCTGCGGCTCTGTTTTGATCTCTTCCAACCCGCTGCATGACGTTAGGGTCCCATCTGTGCTGCCGTCCCTGGATCCATTTGGTAGGTTCACCACTGCACTTTTCTCTCACTATCTCATTCTGACCTATTTTATCCTCTCACTCACTCCCTTTGGGTCAGCTGCCTCACAATTCCTTTCAGCTATTCACCACTTCCTTGTTCATCCCTGACCCTCTTTCACACTACACTAACACCCTTTTCCCTCCACTTCTTGGTGTTTTCTTCTCTCTGGCTCATGTTTATCTATTGGGAATTTTTCCCTCACCAGCCCTTCCCATCCCACACATATTATGCTTGGTATCTTCAATTGGCAACAATTGTTACCTTTTATCATTACAAAAATTATATATATTCACATGTATTAGGTTGGGAGGTGCTACTTCCGCATTGATATATCTACCACTTACCTACCATGGACCCCCATATCGAGCTGTCACATTTGGGATCCTTCAGCTCCCGGGTTAGACACAAGACGCCATTGCCACAAGGAAATCCAATTTCCCATTTAATTCTCATGGAGTTGTGAGTATTCATACTCATCATTGGACTTTTTAACCCAATCTTAATGGTATTGCATATCTAAATTAAAGTGTTCTTTTTATAGATATTCCGAATATACTGATCTCTGAAGAAGGGAGATAGTGCTCCCGAAACGCGTCAGATCTTAAAGTATTATTCCAATGTCATACTATCTCATCCATGCTATGCCTGTAAATGAGTGGCTACACCAAGTTATCTGTCAATTGTTGATTTTACATTGCCTGTGTTGTATACTATGTATATTACAGCCTTTGAGCTAAAGCATGCGCCATTGAGCACATGCAATCATTTGTATTTCTACAACCTGTGCATATATATGCAATAAAATTGTATTGCTTTTATCAATTGTGTATTTCAAATTTCTTTAGCCACCAAACACGTACCTCATACAAAGTCCCGTGGGCCAATTTCTTTTGTTTGTATATATTTTGGGATGGAGGAGTGTTTCGGTGGGAACCAGATCATTGCCCCTTTTGCAGTCCCGCAAAAAAATCGCAGATCGCCGCCATTACTCGTTAAAAAAAAAAAAAACACCAAAAATGACAGAAATCTTTCCCTTAGTTAGTAAACGCAATAACTTTTGCGCAAACCAATCAAAATAAGCTTATTGCAATTTTTTTTTACCAAAAAATATGTAGCAGAAAACAAATTGGTCTAAAATGATAAAAAATTTAGATTTTTACATTTTTTTGGGGGGAATTTCATATAAAACAATGTGAAAATATTATTTTTTCAAAATTTACGCTATTTTTTTGTTTATAGCGCAAAAAGTAAAAATAGCACAGGTGATCAAATACCACCAAAAGAAAGCTCTGTTTGTGGGAAAAAAAGGACGTAAATTTTGTTTGGGTACGGCGTTTCATGACCGCGCAATTGTCAGTTAAAGTTGCACAGTGCCGAATCGCAAAAAGTGGCCTGGACGTAAGACAGCAAAATCCTCCGGTGTTAAAGTGGTTAATAAACTAGAACTTGCAATAACTTTCCACACATGAATATCTGACATAACACCATAGATGGCAAAAGTATAATTTTTTAAAAAAGCTCCAACTTTTATCATTAATGAGACCTCCTTGAGCTCCAGTAATAACAGCATGCAGTGCCAATCTGAAGCAAGATACAATCTTGTATTAAAATAACTACCAATTCAGGAGAAAAAGACATAATCCGCCTATATATATATATATATATATATATATATATATATATATATATATAGTAAAGACCAACCATGCACGGCTTGATTTTCCTTTGTCGAGCCTGAGGGTCTGAACAAGAGAAAATCAATCAATTCCCCCGTTCATGCTGTGAGCTTTGCTGTACAAGAGATTGGAAGAGGCTGAAACAAAGTTTAATCCAAGTGCTCACACTGGTCGTATGTGATCAAAAAACATGTTTAATGATTTATTAATAGGCAAATATATACGTCATACTACTACATTTTGGTGTGGTCTTTAGAGCTGATAGGTCCAGGGTCCAGTTGCCGCTCCATTCTCCATTGCTGCCATCTTCTCCATTGCTTCTTCCAGGTCCCATGGTACTTCTTCTTAGTCATCTTGTGCATGGGCATAGGACTTACATTTTTCCTAGCATCATACCTGCTGTGCTAAGAACATCAACATTGCTTGTTGGTGCATCTCTTTTGCCTAAAAACTCTTAAACAGCTTCCGGGCCACCCGTGGATTTACTGCGGCAGACTGGCCCTCCTGGGCGAACCGACGTAGCCCTACGTTGGTCACGCGCTTGGTGCTGTTGGGTGAGCTTGCACCGCTGGCAGCATGTTCTTGCCCCCACTAGGCAGCGGGGATGTCGATACAAGGGAGCGGCGGCCGCGATTGCCGTTGGGCACCCGCGATCACTCCCGGCTGAGAGAGAAGGACGGTCGGCTGTTGTAAACACAGTTGACCGTTCTTCTCTCTGAAATGATCACAGAGTGCCTGTGATCCTTCTATGTAGGATCACAGTTCTCTATGATCATTTTACAAGCCCATCCCCCCCACAGTTAGTAAACACTCCCCTAGGCTCACAATTAACCCTTTAATCACCCCTAGGTTAACCTCTTCCCTGCCAGTGTCATTATTACAGTAACAGTGCATATTTTTAGCACTGATTACTGTAGTAATGTCACTGGTCCCCCAAAAAGTATCAAAAATGTCAGTTAGGGGTTCGATCTGTCCACCGCAATGTTGCAGTCCCGCTAAAAATAAAGACATAAATCTTTCCCCTAGTTTGGATGAAAGGATTACCTTTTTTTTTTTTTTGGGGGGGGGGGGGATGTTATATAGCAGAATGTGAATTCTTATTTTTTTTTTTTTTTCTGAATTGTCGCTCTTTTTTTGCTTATAGCCCAAAAAAATTAAAATTGCACAGGTGATCAAATACCACCAAGAGAAAGCTTTGTCTGTGGGAAAAAAAGGACATCAATTTTATTTGGGTACAGCGTCGCACTGCCGTGCAATTTTCTGTTAAAGTAACGCAGTACCAAATCGCAAAAAATGGCCTGGTCATTATGGGGGCAAATCATTCCGGTCCGGAAGTGGTTATAGCAGATCTTCATTTAAAAGTGAAATTATGGCTCATCCACCCCTCTCCCTAGGGTATTTAGTGCTTTTTTTTTTTTTTTTTTTTCTGGCAAATTGGTACCTTTTGCTGACAGTAAAAGTATAGTATAGTATTATGTGTGCATAAAACCCACATATAATAATTTGTACATTTAATAGGAGGGTATAAAGGATTAATAATCAAACTATTAAAAAAAATCCCCACGCTAACACTGACAACTAAGGTCAACAATATCCCTTTAACCTTCTTAGCGGTATTCCCGAGTGTGGCTCGGGGTTAAATTTCAGAGCCAAAAGCGGTAACCCCGAGCCACACTCGGGGTACCGCCAGAAGCATCGCTGGATCCTGTAAGCGGGGTTACTTACCTTGTCACCGGGATCCAGCGATGTATCCTGGCGGTGTCTGGCGGTGGTTCTTCCTCCCGATCCTCTGTGTGTCCCGGCTTCCGTCTCCTGCGACGTGACGTTCGCAGGGGGGTGGAACTGGCGGCAAATTCAAATGTAAAAACACACCAAACACACTGATACAATGCAAAATAAAATAAATTCACATTAGTTTGCCCCCGTGCCCTTTCCTACTTTTTATGTATATATGCATATATATATATATATATATATATATATATATATATATATATATACACACAGTATGTATATGTATACATACATTCATACTTTAACTTAGTTATAGTTTTTTTATTATATTATAGTTTATGATTTTGTGTTTCAAACTTTATCATACCCGAGATGTTATAAAGAAGAACCCACAGTAAAAAAAAAAATTGTATGTAAATACGGTAGTTGGTTTGGGCTGCTCATTCTTAAGAATTACATGTAAAATAATGGTACCGCTTTTAAAACCTAAAATCCAAAAGAATCATACCGCCAGAGAGGTTAAGAGAACAAAAGGACACTAATACTGAAACAACTGCCACTAAATGGTGCAAACAACACACCACATACCTAATATAATTAAAAAGAAAAAAACACTGCTGTGAAGTGCTCCAAAAAAAATCTAAGTGCATTCAAATCAGAAAATATATAATCAATAATAAATCACAGAGTGTATTGATCCCTAAAAACAGCCTCTAAACCTGGGTAATAAATGCTGCAAACAATATAAGTATATTAAAATAAATTATTCATAAACACACTATATCCAATAAATACAGAAAAAAATCTATAGAAAAAAAGAATAAATAAAATCTTGTGAAATAATTATAAAATATAAATTCTCTATATTAAAATGTGCAAAAATATATCAATAAATCAGTTTGCAAATATAATAAATATCAAATTAAATGAAGTAGTTTATAAATCTCCAACTCTACCATATATAATGAATAAATCTTCTTAAAATATAACTAAAGGCAAAACTTTTTTTAGTTTCGGATAGAGTGGAGAGGTATAAGAACTCCTGTCAGTTTTTATTGCTGTCTGTTCCCCTGTTAAAGACATTCCCCTCTCTATTTGTCCTGTTTACCATTATCATTGAAAGTGAAACTAGAAGAAATTACCCAAATTTTGGGTTGTCCCCAGAAAAGTAATAGAGGGGAATCTTCCAATGGGGACACTAGTTCTGGTGAACTGGGGTTCCCCAAGGAATCCCCTTAATTTTCAGGGATTTCTTCTCACTTTCTGTTTGGCTATGGACAGGAAGTGAAGGGAAATCTCCATAATGGGACACAGATGGCGAAAAAAAAAAAAAAAAATCTGACAGGGCTTATAGCCCCCCACCCCTTGCTCTATCCAAAATGGAACAAAATGTGACTATAGTTCTAATTTAAAGGTCAACAATATCCCTTTAAGAGAACAAAAGGACACTAGTACTGGAGCAACTGACACTAAATGGTGCAAACAACACACCACATACCTAAAATAATAATAATAATAAAAAAAAAAACACCACTGTGAAGTGCTCCAACAAATCTAAGTGCATTCAAATCAGAACATATATAATCAATAATAATCATAGAGTGTATTGACCCCTAAAAACAGCCTCTAAACCTGGGTGATAAGTCATAAACACTCTGTGATAAATAAATGCTGCAAACAATATAAGTATATTAAAATAAATTATTCGTAAACACACTATATCCAATAAATACAGAAAAAAATCTATAGAAAAAAATTATATATAAAATCCTGTGAAATAATTAAAAAATATAAATTCTCTATATTAAAAATGTGTAAAAATATATTAATAAATCAGAGTGCAATTATAATAAATGTCTAATTAAATGAATTTGTTTATACATTTACAACTACACCAGATATAGTGAATACATCTTCATAAAGTATAACTAAAGGCAAAACTTTTTTTTAGTTTAGGATAGAGTGGAGAGGGATAAGAACTCCTGTCAGTTTTTATTGCTGTCCCCTGTTAAGGAGATTCCCCCCTCTCTATTTGTCCTGTTTAATATTATCATTGAAAGAAAAACTAGAAGAAATTACCCAAATGTTGGTGTGTCCCCGGAAAAGTAATAGACGGGGAATCTTCCAATGGGGACACTAGTTCTGGTGACCTGGGGGTCCCCAAGGAATTTTCTTAATTTTCAGGGATTCCTTCTCACTTCCTGTTTGGCTATGGACAGGAAATCAAGGGAAATCTCCACAATGGGACACAGATGATGAAAAAAATAAAAATCTCATGGGGTTATACCCCCCCCCTGCTCTATCCAAAATAAAATAAAAATGTGACTGTAGTTCTACTTTAAATCTTTACACAATAGACACAATGGGATTGCACTGAGCGTCCGTGAGCCTCCTCTTTTTGGGTCCCCCGCCCGTGCTCCTGGCCCTCTCCTCTGTCTAGTGCCCCCGTGGGAAGCCACGTGACACAGACGTCAATTGACGCAGACAGCAGGACTCGGCCTTGCCCCCTGATCCCTCGACACTGGCCTTGATTGCCAGTACTGGGAGCCAATGGCTTCCGGTACCCCAGCAAAGCCAGAGGGATCCGGAAGTGAGGGGGCAGAAGAGCTGCAGACGTGCACGGCGCTGGATCGAATGAGGGCTCAGGTAATTAAAAAGGGGATTAAAGGGGGATGATGACACCTAAACATTTTTTACTTTAAAGACCAGCCGCATTTACTGTGGAAAGGTGCCATTATTGCGTGAAACAACGTACTTGAATGTCGTTTCATTCAATAGCCACTAGATGGCGCCACTCGTCAATTACGGGTCCGGTGGACCCAATGTCCACCGGCCATCCGTGATCATCTCAAGGAGAGGTTAGAACAGCGATTTGCCTATGTAAACAAAGCAGATCGCCGTTCTGCCAGGGGACAAGATGGAGATCTTGTGTTCCTGCTAGTCAGGAACCCAGATCTCTATCTTCCCCCAATCAGTGCAACCCCCCCCCCCCCCACAGTTAATAAGTACCCCTGTTAATAAGTACACACTTAACCCTTTGAGCGCCCTTGAAGTTAACTCCTTCCCTGCCAGTGTCATTAGTACAGTGAAGTGCATTTTTTTAGCACTGATCATTGTTAAGGGTCACTGGTCCCCAAAAAGTGTCAAAAGTGTCACTTAGTGTCCGATTTGTTTGCCGCAATGTCTCAGTCCCGCAAAAAATGGCTGATCACCGCCATTAGTAGTAAAAATAAATAAATAAATAAAACATTTTAAAGAATGATGCATCGTTTGTAGACGCATTAACTTTTGCGCAAACCAATCAATATACACTTATTGGGGTTTTTTTTTTTTACCAAAAATATGTAGCAGAATACAAATTTGCCTAAATTATTTTTTTTTTAATTTTGTTATTGGCTGTGTTTTATAGCAGAAAGTAAAAAATATATATATTTTTCCAAAATTGTCGCTCTTTTTTTGTTGAAAAAAAATCGCAGTTCGCCACCATTACTAGTAAAAAAAAAAAAAAAACAATAAAAATGACATACATTTTTCCCGTAGTTAGTAGACGCGATAGCTTTTGCGCAAACCAATCAAAATATGCTTATTGCGTTTTTTTTTTTACCAAAAATATGTAGCAGAATACAAATTGGCCTAAAATGTTAAAAAATTTAGATTTTTTATTTTTGGGAATGTTATATAGCAGAAAGTGAAAAATATTGTTTTTTTTTTTTTTTTCAGAATTGTCACTTTTTTTTTTATAGCACAAAAAATAAAAATCGCACAGGTGATCAAATACCACCAGAAGAAAGCTCTATTTGTGGGAAAAAATACAATTTTTTTTTTATTTTTTTTTGGGGTACAGCGTCGCATGACCGTTCATTTGTTAAGTAAAGTACTGCAGATGGTCATTAAGGGGGTAAAACCTTCCTTCCGGTCCAGAAGTGGTTAATGCAAGGAATGTATTAACCTCCTCTGGACCAGAAGATTTTCACCCTTAATGACCAGGCCATTTTTTGCGATTCAGCACTGCGTTACTTTAACTGACAATTGCACAGTCATGCGACGCTGTACCCAAATAAAATTGATATAATTTTTTCCCCACAAATAGAGCTTTCTTTTGGTGGTATTTCATCATCTGTGCGATTTTATTTTTTTGCGCTAAAAAAATAAATAAAAAAGAGCAACAATTCTGAAGAAAACACATTATTTTTCACTTTCTGCTTTATAACATTCCCAATAAAAAAAATAAATAAATAAAAATCAAACGTTTTCATCATTTTAGGCCAATTTGTATTCTGCCACATATTTTTGGTAAAAAAATCCCAATAAGTGTATATTGATTGGTTTACGCAAAGGTATTGTGTCTACAAACTAGGGGAGAGATTTATGTAATTTTTATTTTTAAATTTTACTAGTAATGGCGGCGATCAGCGATTTTTAGTGGGACTGCGACAATGTGGAGGACAGATCGGACCCCTAACTGACATTTTTGACACTTTTGGGGGGACCAGTGACATTACTACAGTAATCAGTGCTAAAAATATGCTCTGTTACTGTAATAATGACACTGGCAGGAAAGGGGTTAACACCAGGGGGCAATCAAAGGGTTAAGTGCATGCCTAGGGGGGGAGGGGATTTCTACTTGTGTGGGGGATGGACTTATGGAATCAACAGAGAGACCTGTGTTCCTAAATAGGAGGATCACAGGCGCCCTTTGCTGATTCCTGAGAGTACAACGTGGCCATCCTAACCACTTCAGCCCCGGAAGGTTTTGCCCCCTTAATGACCAGGCCCATATTTTGCGATATGACACTGCGTTACTTTAATGGACAATTGTGCGGTCGTGCAACACTGTACCCAAATAAAATTGGTTTTCCTTTTTTTTCCACAAATAGAGCTTTCTTTTGGTGGTATTTGATCACCTGTGCGATTTTTATTTTTTTTGCGCTATAAACATAAATAGCGACAATTCTGAAAAAATAAAAAATACTTTTCACATTCTGCTATATGAAATTCTCAAAAAAAATGTAAAAATCTAAATTTTTTAACATTTTAGGCCAATTTGTTTTCCGCTACATATTTTTGGTAAACAAAAATCAAAATAAGTGTATTTTGATTGGTTTGCGCAAAAGTTATCGCGTCTACAAACTACGGGAAAGATTTATGTCATTTTTATTTTTTTTGTTTTTTTACTAGTAATGGCGGCGATCTGCGATTTTTAGCAGGACTGCGACATTGCGGCGGACAGATCGGACCTGTTACTGTAATAATGAGACTGACAGGGAAGGGGTTAATAGTACAGGTGATCAAGAGGTTAAATGTGAACCTAGGGGAGTGATTCTAACTGTGGGGGGCATGGCTTCTGAGATGACCATAGAGACCTGTGATCCTATATAGAAGGATCACATGAGCTCTGTGATCATTCCAGAGAGAAGAACGGTCAGCTGTGCTTACAACAGCCGACCGTCCTTCTCCATCGTGGCTGTCAGACGGCAATCAGAGCTACCTGACACAGGCATCGGCTTCCCTGCTGACAATCGGGGGTGGGAGCGCGCCAGCGGCGGCGCCCGCTCGCCCCCTAGCTGCCCCCAGGCGACCAATGTACCGGTACATGGTTTTGCCTGTAGGAGCCACTCTGCCGACGTACAAATACAGTACACAGTCGGCAAGTGGTTAACTGACAATTGTGCGATCGTGTGATGCAAATAGAGCTTTCTTTTGGTGGTATTTTATCGCCTCTGCGCTTATTTATTTTTATTTTTTGCACTATAAACACAAAAAAGAGCTATTTTGAAAAAAAAAAAAAACGATATTTTTTACTTTCTGCTTTAAAACACATCCAATAAAAAAAAAATTAAAAAATATTATTTCTTCATCAATTTAGACCAATATGTATTCTGTTACGTGTTTTTGGTAAAAAAAAAAAAAATCCCAATAAGCGTATATTGATTGGTTTGCGCAAAAGTTATTGCGTCTACAAACTAGGGGAAAGAATAATGGAATTTGTATTTCTTTTTTTTTTTTACTAGTAATGGTGGTGATCAGCGACTTATAGCAGGACTGCGACACTGTAGCGGACAAATCGGACACTAAGTGACACTTTTGGGGGGACCAGTGACATTACTACAGTAATCAGTGCTAAAAATATGCACTGTCACTGTTATAATGACACTGGCAGGGAAGAGGCTAACACCAGGGGCGATCAAAGTGTTAATTGTGAGCCTAGGGGAGTGTTATCTAACTGTGGGGGGAGGGACTTGTGAAATGACCATAGAGACCTGTGATCCTATATAGAAGGATCACAGGCGCTCTGTGATCATTTCAGAGAGAGAACGGTCGGCTGTGTTTACAACAGCTGACCGTCTTTCTCTCTCAGTGGGGAGCGATCGCTGGTGTCAGGCGGCAATCGCAGTTGCCGGTCCCGTTGAATCGGCATCCCCCACTCCCTATTGGGGGTGGAAGCATGCCGCCAGTCCTGTGGATCGACATCCCCGCTGCCTAGTGGGGGCAGGAGCGCGTTTGCCCTCTAGCACCACTCCGCGAACCGATGTACCCCTACGTCGCTATATAGAAGGATCACAGGCGCTCTGTGATCATTCCAGAGAGAAGAAAGGTCTAACTGTGAGAGGGGTGTACTTATGGAATGAACACAGGGACCTGTGATCCTAAATAGGAGGAACACAGGAGCTCTGTGTTTATACATAGTTGCATAGTTAGTGAGGTTGAAAAAAGACACCAGTCCATCCAGTTCAACCTATGATGTGTGTGTGTGTTTGCTGTTAACCGTACATTGTATACCCCTGTATGTTGTGGTTTTTAAGGTTCCCATCTAATAGTTTTTTGAAACTATTATCACCGTCCAGCAGGTGGTGCATACTTACCGTCCAGCAGGTGGTGCTGTGGAGGTCATGTGATCGAGGGCGAATACAAATGTGCAAAATGTAAGCACGTTGCTTCCCTGGAAGCTCAGGTCCTGAATCTAGGGAAGCAACTGGCAACACTGAGACGAATGTCCATGCCGGAGGAGAGCCAGGATTGTACCAATCAGGTGCAGGCAGGGGTCTGCACAGAGGTGGGCGGAGTATCGGAGGTGCAGGCATCAGAGCAGAGTAGAGGGGTGACAGTTAGGAGGGGTAGAAGGGAACAAGGCAAGGAGGCTGATCCTGGGCTGGAGCACCCCAATAGATACGCCCCGTTGTGTGATGTTGGGGAAACCAGTCAGGGACCAGCATTGCTGGAGCAGAGCGACGCCCCTAGCAGCCAGGGGAAGAACTCCTCCAGTGAGGCCGGGAGAAAGGGAAAGGAAAGACAGGTGCTGGTGGTAGGGGACTCAATTATTAGAAGGGCAGACAGTGTAATCTGTGACCAAGACCGTGTGCGCCGAACAGTCTGTTGTTTGCCGGGCGCTCGGGTTCGGCACATAGCGGATCGGGTGGACAGATTATTGGGTGGGGCTGGGGAAGACCCAGCTGTCATGGTACACGTGGGTACCAATGACATAGGCAGAGGAAGACGGAGAGTCCTAAACGATTTCAGGGACTTAGGCGCTAAGTTAAGGACTAGGACCTCCAAGGTAATATTTTCCGAAATACTACCTGTACCTCGAGCCACACCAGAGAGGCAGCGGGAGATTAGGGAAGTTAACGAGTGGCTGAGGAGCTGGTGTAGTAAGGAGGGTTTCGGGTTCCTGGAGAACTGGGCCGACTTCTCAGTCGGTCACCGGCTCTTTGGTAGGGACGGATTGCACCTAAATGGGGTGGGTGCAGCCGTACTGGGTGCGAGGATGGCCAAAGAGTTAGAGGGGCTTTTAAACTAGGGAATGGGGGGGAGGGTACAGATGTAGAATTACCCAGTGGAAAGCAAGTTTCAGAGGGCAGAAATGGGGGCATTAGCGATAGGGTGTGCGGAGCTCCTATACCCAGGGTGGGTACGGGGAAAAATCAAGAGAGCAGCCTAAAAACATCAAAAGAGGATAAATATAACCAATCAAAATTACGAGGTTTGTATACCAATGCCAGAAGCCTGGCCAACAAGATGGGAGAGCTGGAGCTGCTGATGTTTGAGGAGGACTTAGATTTTGTGGGGATAACTGAGACTTGGTTTGACAGCTCTCATGACTGGATGGCGTCCATTCAGGGGTATTCCCTTTATCGCAGAGATAGAGAAAGTAAAAAAGGGGGAGGGGTATGTTTGTATATTAAGAACAGTATACAGGTAAATATGAGGGATGATATTAATAATGGAGCTATGGACGAGGCAGAATCCCTATGGGTAGAGCTTCAAAGGGAAGGCACGGCGGGGAAGGTAATATTGGGCGTATGCTATAGGCCCCCCAAACAGAGGGAGGAGGGTGAGGCGGACCTCATGTTACAGATAGGATTGGCAGCAAGGATGGGAAATGTCATTATAATGGGGGACTTTAATTATCCGGATATAGACTGGGCAGAAGGAACCGCACACTCAGCCAAGGCTCGGCAGTTCCTAAATGTTTTGCAGGACAATTTCATGGGTCAGATGGTGAATGCACCGACAAGAAGCAATGCGGTACTTGACCTACTGATTACCAACAATACAGACCTGATCACGGATATAGAAATACGGGACAACTTAGGGAACAGTGACCATAGGTCAATTGGTTTCAGTATTAATTACAGTAATAGGAAACACAAGGGTAATATAAGGACGCTGAATTTCACAAGAGCCAATTTCCCTAAACTGCGCTCGCTGCTAGAAAATATCAAATGGGATAGAACCCTGGGAACAAAGAACACGGAGGAAAAATGGGAGTGCTTCAAGAGCATACTTAACAAGGGAGTGGGCCAGTGCATTCCACAGGGAAATAAATTTAAAAGAGCAAAACTAAACCCTGGGTGGCTAAACTCCAACATTAAAATGTATATTAGAGCTAAAGAAAAGGCCTTCAAAAAATACAAGACTGAGGGGTCATTGGCAGCATTTAAGCACTACAAAGAGTGTAATAAGAAATGTAAAGACGAAATCAGGGCGGCTAAAATAGAACACGAGAGACATATAGCGGAGGAGAGTAAAAAGAACCCCAAGAAGTTCTTTAAGTATATAAACAGTAAGAAAGCCAGGCCAGAGCACATTGGCCCCATAAAAGATGATAAAGGAAAAATGGCCACAGAGGACAGAGAAAAGGCGGAAGTGTTAAATAATTTCTTTTCTTCAGTCTTCACAAAGGAATCGGGGGGCTACATGAACCCCGCTTGTAAGGCCGAACTAAATAATACACCTCAGGAAGTGCCGCCATGGCTAACAGAGGATAGACTTAGAGCTAAACTAGAGAAACTTAACATAAATAAATCCCCGGGACCGAATGGCTTGCACCCGAGGGTTCTTAATGAGCTCAGCCAGGTGATTGCCAGACCATTATTCTTGATCTTTAAGGATAGTTTACAGACGGGTATGGTGCCAGCTGATTGGAAAAAAGCCAACGTGGTACCAATATTTAAAAAGGGGCCGAGATATATCCCGGGTAACTATAGGCCGGTCAGCCTAACATCTGTAGTCTGCAAAATTTTGGAGGGGATGATAAGGGACCACATACAAGACTTTAGTAATGAAAATGGTATTATAAGTAGAAATCAGCATGGATTCATGAAAAATCGTTCGTGCCAAACCAATCTGTTAACCTTCTACGATGAAGTGAGCTGCCACCTAGATAAAGGTAAGCCTGTGGATGTGGTGTATCTGGACTTTGCAAAGGCCTTTGACACCGTTCCTCACAAACGCTTACTGTACAAACTAAGGAAGGTAGGTATGGATCATAAGGTGAGTACCTGGATAGAGACCTGGCTCCAGGGGAGAGTACAGAGGGTGGTGATTAATGGGGAGTACTCGGATTGGGCGGGTGTGGAAAGTGGGGTCCCCCAGGGTTCTGTCCTGGGACCAATCCTGTTTAATTTATTCATAAATGATCTAGAGGAGGGGATATCTAGTACAATCTCAGTATTTGCAGATGATACTAAATTAGGCATGCCAATATCTTCTATGCAGGATGTGGAAATCTTGCAAGCAGACCTGAACAAAATAACGGGGTGGGCAACCACATGGCAGATGAGGTTTAATGTAGAAAAATGTAAAGTAATGCACTTGGGTGCCAGAAACCAGAAAGCAAGCTATTCACTAGGGGGTGAACCTCTGGGTGAGTCTAGGATGGAAAAGGACTTGGGGGTACTGGTAGACAACAGGCTTGGCAGTGGCATGCAATGCCAAGCCGCCGCAAGCAAAGCCAACAGAATACTGGGATGTATAAAAAAGGGGATCCACTCCAGAAATAAAGAGATTATTCTCCCGCTCTACAAGACTCTGGTCCGGCCACATCTGGAGTATGCTGTCCAGTTCTGGGCACCGGTCCGCAGGAAGGATGTGCTGGAACTGGAGAAAGTCCAGAGGAGGGCAACAAAAATAATTAGGGGAATGGAGGACATCGGCTATGAGGAAAGACTACAAGCACTGAACCTATTCTCTCTGGAGAAGAGACGATTGAGGGGGGATATGATATCAATGTACAAATACTGTACTGGCGACCCTAGCATAAGGAACAAACTATTCAGAGAAAGGGAATACAATAAGACACGTGGCCACTCACTAAAACTTGAGGAAAGGCGGTTTAACCTTAAAGTGCGTAAGGGGTTCTTCACTGTAAGAGCGGTAAGGATGTGGAATTCTCTTCCACAAGCAGTCGTATCAGCGGGGAGCATAGATAGTTTCAAAAAACTATTAGATGTACACCTTAAAGACCACAACATACAGGGGTACACAATGTACGGTTAAAAGCAAACACACACACGCATCATGGGTTGAACTGGATGGACTTGTGTCTTTTTTCAACCTCACTAACTATGTAACTATGTAACTATGTAACTATCAATGCTCCCTGCTGATACCACTGCTTGCGGAAGAGAATTCCACATCCTTACTGCTCTGACAGTGAAGAACCCCCTGCGTATTTTAAGGTTAAACCGCCTTTCCTCTAGTTTTAGTGAGTGGCCCCGTGTCTTTTTTTATTTCCTTTCTCTGAATAGTTTGTTCCTTATGCTAGGGTCACCAGTACAGTATTTGTACATTGATATCATATCCCCCCTCAATCGTCTCTTCTTCTCCAGAGAGAATAAGTTCAGTGCTTGTAGTCTTTCCTCATAGCTGATGTCCTCCATTCCCCTAATTATTTTTGTTGCCCTTCTCTGGACTTTCTCCAGTTCCAGCACATACTTCCTGAGGACCGGTGCCCAGAACTGGACAGCATACTCCGGATGTGGCCGGACCAGAGTCTTGTAGAGCGGGAGAATAATCTCTTTATTTCTGGAGTGAATCCCCTTTTTTATACATCCCAGTATTCTGTTTGCTTTGCTTGCAGCGGCTTGGCATTGCATGCCACTGCCAAGCCTGTTGTATACCAGTACCCCCAAGTCCTTTTCCATCCTAGACTCCCCCACAGGTTCAACATTAAACCTCATCTGCCATGTAGTTGCCCACCCCATTATTTTGTTCAGGTCCGCTTGTAAGGTTTCCACATCCTGCATAGAAGATATTGGCATGCTTAGCATAGTATCATCCGCACATACTGAGATTTTACTTGATATCCCCTCCTCTAGATCATTTATGAATAAATTAAACAGGATTGGCCCCAGGACCGAACCCTGGGGGACCCCACTTTCCACATCCGCCCAATCCGAGTACTCCCAAATTTTTCATCACCCTCTGGACTCTGGATACCTACCTTCCTTAGTTTGAACAGTAAGCGTTTGTGGGGAACAGTGTCAAAGGTCCAGGTACACCACATCCACATGCTTACCTTTATCTAGGTGGCAGCTCACTTCATCATAGAAGGTTAATAGATTGGTTTGGCAAGAACGATTTTTTCATGAATCCATGCTGATTACTACTAATAATGCTGTTTTCATTACTAAAGTCTTGTATGTGGTCCCTTAACATCCCTTTTAAAATCTTGCAGACTACTGATGTTAGGCTACCCGTCTGTAAACTATCCTTAGGCCTCATGCACACTGGACGTTTTTACAGCTGCTGTTAGCAGCGTCAGACGTTTTATTTTGCAGCTGCAGAACGCCCATCCATGTTATTCTATGGCCTCATGCACACATAGAGCTTTTAGGAGCTCCAAGTGGCATAGGCGTTTTACAGCTCCAAAAAAAACCCAGGAACTGTGGGTTCAGGAGCTCCAGCGTCAAGCTGCAAAAAACGTCTGACGCTGCTAAAGGCTCCATAACGTGGCTTAACGTGCGTTAAGCCACGTTATACGTTTTTTTTCTTCCATTCAAAATCAATGGTTCCCTATGGGAGCCTATTGATTTGAATGGAAGTCACACCGCAGGTCGGATCAGGGTGATCCGACTTGCGGTGCGACCTGCACTGTGAGAATCTTGAGGGGGAACTCCACGCCAAAATGGGGAAAAAAACGGCGTGGGGTCCCCCCCCCCCAGGTTCCAAACCAGGCCCTTCGGGTCTGGTATGGAATTTGAGGGTAGCCCCACGCCGAAAAAACGGCGTGGGGTCCCCCCCAAAATCCATACCAGACCCATATCCGAGCATGCAGACCGGCATGCCAGGAAAGGGGAGGGGACGAGCGAGCGGCCCCACCCCCCCTGGATCATACCAGGCCACACGCCCTCAACATGGGGGGGGTGTGGGTGCTTTGGGGCAGGGGGGCTCTGCACCCCGCACCTCAAAGCACCTTGCCCCTATGTTGATGAGGACAAGGGCCTCATCCCCACAACCCTGGCCGGTGGTTGTGGGGGTCTGCGGGCAGGGGGCTCATCGGAATCTGGAAGCCCCCTTTAACATGCCGTCATCTGTGACACAAGGGGGCATGGTCTCCCAATGACGTCATCTGGCGGCCACGCCCCTAATGGCTATATAATAAGCTGCAGAGACCAGAGGCCGGCATAATCGCTGGAGACGTCGTCGGAGGAGGACCGGAGGAAGAAGGACAGCCGACAGCCGACAGCAGAAGACCGGAGAGGAGAAGACAAGAAGATTGGACAGCAGAAGGGCGGACAGCAGAAGACCCTCGGAGAGGAGAAGACAGCAGAAGACCCCCGGAGAGGAGAAGACAAGAAGGGCGGACAGCAAAAGAGCAGAAGACCCTCGGAGAGAAGACAGCAGAAGACCCCCGGAGAGGAGAAGACAAGAAGGGCGGACAGCAAAAGAGCAGAAGACCCTCGGAGAGGTGAAGACAGCAGAAGACCCCTGGATAGGACAAGAGCCGGATGAAGATTTTTAATAAATTTTCCAAAACGTCTCCTGTCGTTATTTCCATACACTGCATTTTATGGGGTGAATGAGTACTGGTACAGTGTACCCCATACCCATTCACATAGGGAGGGGGTCCGGGATCTGGGGGGGCCCCCTTGTTAAAGGGGGCTTCCAGATTCCGATGAGCCCCCTGCCCGCAGACCCCCACAACCACCGGCCAGGGTTGTGGGGATGAGGCCCTTGTCCTCATCAACATGGGGGCAAGGTGCTTTGAGGTGCGGGGTGCAGAGCCCCCCCTGCCCCAAAGCACCCACACCCCCCCCCATGTTGAGGGCGTGTGGCCTGGTATGATCCAGGGGGGGTGGGGCCGCTCGCTCGTCCCCTCCCCTTTCCTGGCATGCCGGTCTGCATGCTCGGATAAGGGTCTGGTATGGATTTTGGGGGGGACCCCACGCCGTTTTTTCGGAGTGGGGCTACCCTCAAATTCCATACCAGACCCGAAGGGCCTGGTTTGGAACCTGGGGAGGAACCCCACGCCGTTTTTTTCCCCATTTTGGAGTGGAGTTCCCCCTCAAGATTCTCACAGTGCAGGTCGCACCGCAAGTCGGATCACCCTGATCCGACCTGCAGTGTGACTTCCATTCAAATCAATAGGCTCCCATAGGGAACCATTGATTTTGAATGGAGGCAGAAAAAACGCTGCTAACAGCTACTGTGGCCAAACGTGCAATAACGCTAGTAGAAGAAGCTACTGAAAGCACGTTTTTACAGCTGCTGTTTCCCGGCATTATGTAAACAGCTTTGGAGCACGTTTTTATGACGCCCTGTGTGCATGGAGCCTTAAAGATCAAGAATAATGGTCTGGCAATCACCTGGCTGAGCTTTTTAAGAACCCTCGGGTGCAAGCCATCCGGTCCCAGTGATTTATTTATGTTAAGTTTCTCTAGTTTAGTTCTAAGTCTATCTTCTAATAGCCATGGCGGTATTTCCTGAGGTGTGTTGTTTAGTTTGGCCTAACAAGCTGGGTTAGTGTAGCCCCCCAATTCTTTTGTGAGGACTGAAGAGAAGAAATTATTTACTACCGCCTTTTCCCTGTCCTCTGTGACCAAAACTCCCTTATCGTCTTTTATGGGGCCAATGTGTTCTGGCCTCGCTTTCTTACTGTTTATATACTTAAAGAATTTCTAATTTTAGCCGCCCTGATTTCGTCTTTACATTTCTTATTACCGTATATACTCGAGTATAAGCCGACCCGAGTATAAGCCGAGGCCCCTACTTTTACCACAAAAAGATGGGAAAAATGATTGACTCGAGTATAAGCCTAGGGTGAGAATGCAGGGCGGCGGGCATGGTGCAGGAGAATGCAGGGTACTGGCATGGTACAGGAGAATGCAGGGTGACTGGCATGGTACAAGAGAATGCAGGGTGTCTGGCATGGTGCAGGAGAATGCAGGGTGGCTGGCATGGTGCAGGAGAATGCAGGGTGGCTGGCAGGGTACAGGAGAATGCAGGGTCCTGGCATGGTACAGGAGAATGCAGGGTACTGGCATGGTACAGGAGAATGCATGGTACTGGCATGGTACAGGAGAATGCAGGGTACTGGCATGGTGCAGGAGAATGCAGGGTACTGGCATGGTACAGGAGAATGCAGGGTGTCTGGCATGGTGCAGGAGAATGCAGGGTGGCTGGCATGGTGCAGGAGAATGCAGGGTGGCTGGCAGGGTACAGGAGAATGCAGGGTACTGGCATGGTACAGGAGAATGCAGGGTACTGGCATGGTACAGGAGAATACAGGGTACTGGCATGGTACAGGAGAATGCAGGGTGACTGGCATGGTGCAGGAGAATGCAGGGTGACTGGCATGGTACAAGAGGATCCGGGGTTGTGGGCATACTACAGGAGATGCAGTGCTGTGGGCATGGTACAGGTGTACCATGCCCGCAGCACTGCATCCCTTGTAGTATGCCCGCAGCCCTGCATAATGGCAGGTAGTGCAGCAGTTTCCCTTACCTGTTCCAGAGGCGCCTTCATTTTAAAAACACGTCATTGCGCACGCGCCGCCGCCGCTCGTATACTTTCGGCTATTCCCGGCCTCTCGCGATCGGCGGCGGCGCGTGCGCAATGACATGTATGCGCCGGGCAGCATAATTTTTAAAGCTCAAGCACGTCGGAGCGGCCGGGAACTTTTTTTTTTTTCTTGACTCGAGTATAAGCCGAGGGGGACGTTTTCAGCACAAAAAAATGTGCTGAAAAACTCGGCTTATACTCGAGTATATACGGTACACTCTTTGTAATGCTTGAATGCTGTCAATGACCCCTCAGCCTTGTATTTTTTGAAGGCCTTTTCTTTAGCATTAATATGCATTTTTATGTTGGAGTTTAGCCACCCAGGGTTTAGTTTTGCTCTTTTAAATGTATTTCCCATTGGAATGCACTGGTCAATCCCTTTGTTAAGTATGCTCTTGAAGCACTCCCATTTTAACTCCGTGTTCTTTGTTCTCAGGGCTCTATCCCATTTGATATTTTCTAGCAGAAAGCGCAGTTTTGGGAAATTGGCTCTTTTGAAATTCAGTGTCCTTATATTGCCCTTGTGTTTACTATTACTATAATTAATACTGAAACTAATTGACCTATGGTCACTGTTTCCTAAGTTGTCCCGTATTTCTATATCCGTGATCGGGTCTGTATTGTTGGTAATCAGTAGGTCAAGTACCGCATTGTTTCTTGTCGGTGCATTCACCATCTGACCCATAAAATTGTCCTGCAAAACATTTAGGAACTGCCGAGCCTTGGCTGAAGGCGCGGTTCCTTCTGCCCAGTCTATATCTGGATAATTAAATTCCCCCATTATAATGACATTTTCCATCCATGCTGCCAATCCTATTTGTAAAAGGAGGTCCGCCTCCCCCTCCTCCCTCAGGTTGGGGGGCCTATAGCATACGCCCAATATTACCTTCCCCACCGTGCCTTCCCTTTGAAGTTCTACCCATAGGGATTCTGCCTTGTCCATTGCTCCATTATTAATATCATCCCTCATATTTACCTGTACACTGTTCTTAATATACAGACATACCCCTCCCCCTTTTTTACCTTCTCTATCTCTGCGATAAAGGGAATACCCCTGAATGGTCGCCATCCAATCATGAGAGCTGTTAAACCAAATCTCTGTAATCCCCACAAAATCAAAGTCCTCCTCAAACATCAGCAGCTCCAGCTCTCCCATCTATGTTGGCCAGGCTTCTGGCATTGGTATACAAGCCTCGTAATTTTGATTGGTTACAAATATCCTCATTTGATGTTTTTAGGCTGCTCTTGTGATTTTTCCCCATACCCCCCCCCCCCCCCTCCTGGGTTTAAGAGCTCCGAACACCTTACCGCTAATGTCCCCATTTCTGCCCTCTGGATCTTGATTTTCACTGGCTAATTCTACATCCGTACCCTCCCCCCATTACCTAGTTTTTGCTGACAGAACAGCGTTCTGTTGTGTTTACAATGGCAGACTGCCGTTCTGTCTCCGCGGGGAGCGATATCGGGTGCCCCACGGCAATCGCGGCCGCCGGCCCGGGCAGATCAGCTTACCCTCTGGCGAATAGGCATGTGCGCATGCCTACGGCAGCGCATGCGCGCTCCCACAAGCGCTCCCGCGAGGCAACGTACGGGTACGTCGTTTCGCAGTAACCTGTCGCAGTATATGTACGGCGGCCAGTCGGCAAGTGGTTAAGGTAAAAAAATGTTTAGGCTTTACAATCACTTTAACTGAATAAGCTGAAGCTAGAAGCTGATTGGTTATCATGCACACGTCATGTACCTTGGTTTTTCTAATTGGCGGTATGACCCTTGCAATGGCCGTTTGCATGTAAAGGTTTTCTTCGAAAGCGTATTGCCCATTGAGTACATGTAAAGCATGAAAACGATGGTATAAATCCTCTCTACTATTTCATTTTTTTATGAGAAGGAATGTTTTTAAATTATTCAGGTTCACCATTTCATTCCATATACATTTACCTGTTTTACGACACTGTGCTTGTTTTATACAAACCGTATTTAGATTTATGCTGAACATTCCTTTATTACTGTTTTCCCTTGTAAGAGAATGCCATGAGTATTAAAAACCTAAGATTTCTTTTCTTTTTTTTTTCTTTTAAATTTCAAAGGCTAAAAAAGCATAAATTTCCTTTTTTTTATTGCAGACTGGAATTCCTCGATGAGACTTACAGGAGCCACACCAGGCTCGTTGTGAGCCGTGTATTATTATACAATGGTAGAGCCAAGCGCGAGGCTAGAATTTTAAATGGAGGTTTGTTTGCTTGTCTTTCGATTGCGCGTTATGGTTTTTAAGACGTTTGATTGCTGTAACCATAGGGCTATTTTTGGAAGGAGGCAAAAATATTCCCGAATTGTAACGGTTTAAAGCTCTGTTTAAATCTAAGTGTTCCATAATGAAGCATAATAATTATTTTACAACATAATGCTTTCGGGAGACAAACGTTTTATTGTACTTCGAACATTTAGAACAAATAATCAGAAGTGATTTTCTGTTTTGCTGGGGACAGTTTTATGCAGTTGGAGAAACTTTACTAAGATTTCGTGTTTTCTGGCTTGGCAGCAAAAAAATTTTACTTGGTTTCCGGACCGCCCGCCGCATATATACTGCGGCAGGCTGGCCCTCCTGCGCGAACCGACGTAGGGCTACATTGGTCGTGCGCCGGCCGCTAGGGGACGCTCACGCGCCGGCCGGCGGAACGCTTCCGCCCCCCACTCATTAGCTGGGGAACCAGCGCGTGTGACCGGTAGCCCCAATGGCCGCCGGCCACTCGCGATCTCCCGCAGCAGAGAGAGAAAGACAGGCGGCTGATGTAAACACAGCACGTCCGTACTTCTCCTTGAAGTGATCAGAGGCTATGTGATCCTGCTATATAGGATCACATGTCTCTGTGATTACTTCACAAGCCACGCCCCCTGACAGAATCACACCCCTAGGGACACATTTAACCCCTTGATCACCAGTACAGTTTACCCCTTCCCTGCCAGTGTCATTTTTACAGTAACAGTGCATATTTATAGCACTGATTACTGTAGTAATGTCACTGGTAACCCCAAAAGTGTCAAAAATGTCAATTAGGGGTCCGATCTGTCCACCGCAATGTCGCAGTCCCGCAAAAAAAAAACGCAGATCGCCGCCATCACTAGTAAAAAAAAAATTATAAAAATGACATAAATCTTTCCAGTAGTTAGTAAACATAATAACTTTTGCGCAAACCAATCAAAATACGCTTATTGCAATTTTTTTTTTTACAAAAATATGTAGCAGAAAGCAAATTGGCCAAAAATGTTTAAAAATTTAGATTTTTTTCATTTTTTTGAGAATTGCATATAAAAAATTTGAAAAATTGTGTTATTTTTTCAAAATTCTCGCTCTTTTTTTATTTATAGCGCAAAAACTAAAAATCACACAGGTGATCAAATACCACCAAAAGAAAGCTCTATTTGTGGGAAAAGAAGGACGTCAATTTAGTTAGGGCAGAGCGTTACACGACCGCGCAATTGTCCGTTAAAATCATGCAGAATAGGGCCTGGTCATTAAGCAGCCAAATCCTCCGGGGCTAGAGTGGTTAAGGGGGCAAATCCTTCCAGTCCAGAAGTGGTTAAACTATAAATACAGTATAGTCTCTGAATAAAAGCAAGCAATGGCAGCAGCTACCCATAAAGATCTGAGTCCATCACCAGCTAGTTCAGAATTGTCAGTGCACTGTCACCTGTTTGATCATTTAAACTGAACCCAATATCACACATCTTATGATCTTAAGGGTTTAAATACATTTCCCTTTAAATGTAAGAAATGTCTTCTAAAGAAAGCTAGAGAGATGGGGAAAAAAAAAAAAAATCTTGTTAACAAACTGCGTTGTCAGTTGACAGCTCAAAAGAAAATTGTATGTTTGATTGCAACACATGGCAGGAACAGCAATATACATATATTGTGACAGATCCAACATTCTCACTGTTTGATCATTTCTAATTTGCATTTTAGTAGTGCCCATTAGACAGATTCTGAGCTAATTAGCCCAGCATCTGTAGTACATGGTTCCTGTTTTCTGAACTGAGAAAAAGTAATGGCTAAAGCTTAATTATTCAATAAGAAAAAACATCCTGTTAAGATCTACTATATAGAGCATCATAAACATCATTTCAAATGGCTCAGCTTTGGCAGAATGTTTTAGTTAGCAGCAAAGATACTGTCTAATATTTCCAGTCTATCAAACGAGAATGATGCACTGCAGTTCTCTACATTAAAGGGTCAATCCACTTAAAATAACATTTTGGATATTGGTGGAGTGCGGAGAGTGACAGTTTCAGCTTCCTACGTCTCCCGTACACTTCGGAGGAGAGAGATCTTGTTCTTGAGTACTTTATGAGACATTGAGATGTGTTTCTGTCCCTATGGGGACCATTTACTGAAACTGGGGAGTGCAAAGTCTGGGGCAGCTCTACATAGAAGCCAATCAGCCTCCAGGTTGGATTGTCAAAGGGTAAAGTGTTACTAAAGCTAGAACCTGCATTCATTGTATCTGGTCTCCCCAGGGTGTCTGTTAGAGATCACGGGGTTCCATACAGCCTACCTGATGGGCCCACCGCCCAGGACCATCTTACCAAATGGGCATGCTGGGCAGTTGCCTGGGGTCCCCACTTGCCCGGGGGGCCCCACCTGTTCAGCGACCCAGCCCCAGCCAAGCATGGCCCAAGGGGCCGCCACGCCCAACACCCCCCCCCCCTCCCCATGCCAAAACGTCAAAACAATATTTTCACAAAAAATACATGAAAATCATTATTAGTACAGTGGTCCTCAACCCTGGCCTACAGGGCCCACTAACAGGCCAGATTTGCAAGATAACTGAAATACATCCCAGGTGATATCATTTGCTGCTCAGTGATTGCAGTACTCTAGTCTGTATCTCCCCAAGGTAATACTTAAAATCTGGCCTGTTAGTGGGCCCTGAGGACCAGAGTTGAGGACCACTGTATTAGTGGACACAAACATTCCATCATACTAAACCCAGAACCTGCATTCACTATATCTGGTCTCCCCAGGGTCGCTGTGAGAACTCACGGGGCTCCATACAGCCTACTTGAAGGGCCCCCGCCCAGGACCATAGTACCGAATGGGCATGCTGAGCAGTTGCCCGGGGGCCCCACTTGCCCGGGGATGGGCCCACCTGTTCAGCGACCCAGCCAAGCATGGCCCAAGGGGCCGCCACCCCCAACACACACCCCCTCCCCATGCCAAAACGCCAAAACAATATTTTCACAAAAAATACATGAAAATCATTAGCAGTGGTCCTCAACCCTGGCCTACAGGGCCCACTAACAGGCCAGATTTGCAAGATAACTGAAATACATCCCAGGTGATATCATTTGCTGCTCAGTGATTGCAGTACTCTAGTCTGCATCTACCCAAGGTAATACTTAAAATCTGGCCTGTTAGTGGGCCCTGGGGACCGGAGTTGAGGACCACTGTATTAGTGGACACAAACATTCCATCATACTAAACCCAGAACCTGCATTCACTATATCTGGTCTCCCCAAGGCCGCTGTGAGAACTCACGGGGCTCCATACAGCCTACTTGACGAGCCCCCGCCCAGGGCCATCTTACCGAATGGGCATGCTAGGCAGTTGCCCGGGGGCCCCACTTGCCTGGGGGGCCCCACCTGTTCAGCGACCCAGCCCCAGCCAAGCAGTATTCCCAATTCCCGTGTTCATCCCGCTACCGAACCTAGCAGGTGGCAAGCACCTATCGGCCCTGCGCTGCTGTCAGGCCACTTGGGCTTTGGAGGGAGAGCCCACAACTGCAGGAATGCCTGTCCGCCTCCACGGGAACAGGCACACGGTCGAGTCCGACTCCTGTCCGTGTGTGCGTTCACAAGACCCAGCCGCCGAACTTGGAAGCTGTCATTAGCCTGGCACTGCTGTACCAATTAATATCGCCTTATCGATAATTTGCATTTTTATTCTCGTGGGTGATTGTGTAGTCAGGGCCCCAGTGCACTGCATTGCTCGTGGCCCTTTAATGCTCTTAAGATAGCACTGCCCCCTCCCAAGAGGCGGTCACCCCCAACACCACCCTCCCCACCCTTGCGAAAATGTCAAAACAATATTTTCCCAAAAAAGACATGAAAATCATTATTAGTGGACACAAACATTCCATCATACATAAAAAAACATAAATTCCATCTTCAAGCCAAACAATAATGCACATATTCCACCAACTCCCAGTTCCAATCTCCCTTTACAGCCCAAATCTTTGCCCCCACCCGCCAATCCCACCCCCAGCTGAAATCCAACCCTAATCCTCCCTACTAGCACACATCCCCTTTCTTCTCAAACTTTCTATTCTAGCACAAAACTTCTCCCCCAAATCCCTCACAATTCCTCCTATTAGCCCAAATCCCCCCCCCCCCCGGCACAAAATCCCCCCATACTCCCTCCCAGCACAAATCTTCTTTCTTCAATCCCCCTCCTAGGACAAATTCACACAAATCCCTCCCCCATCCCCTCTAAATGACCATTCCTAGCACAAATTCTTCCTCCCTACCCAAATCCCCCCCCCCCAGCAATAATCCCCCACCCCCTCCTAGCTCAAACATCCCTCTCCTGGCCCCCCCCCCAACACGTATCACCTCCCCCCATTCTTCTTTTTATCACATATGCCCCCAAATCCCTCTTTCTATCACATCTCCCCCCAAATCCCTCTTTCTAGCACATATTCCTCCCCTCCCGAAATCCCCATTACATTTCCAAATGCAGATAGTCCTCCATCTCCACCCCCCCAACTTACAGGGGGAAGCCACTAAAAGCCAGGAGGAGGTGCGCTGTGTTGTGCTCTCCCTCCTGTCAGAAGAGCGTTCATCTATACAATACATGGGATAGGATCGTTCTTACTGTAGTTCGCATTGCACTGTACACACACAGACCGCCCCATATCTCCTCCAAGGGGGGCAGGAAATGTGGATAAGGGGCAGCAATCAAACTGTGTGTGCAGTGCAATGTGATCTACAGTAAGAGTGATCCTGTCTCATGTGTTATAGAGATGAAAGCTCTTCTGACAAGTGGGAGAGCACAACACAGCGCACCTCCTCCTGGCTCTTTTTTGGAAATAGTGAAAGAAGAGGAGGATCAGACGACATGATCATTTAGCCTGTTTATACAATGCAAAGGATTAACCCCCTTAGGTTCCACATTGAGTATAACAAGCACGCCTTACTGCATATACTGATTTTAGTGTTGAGGGTTTAGTAACATTTTAACTGAACATGCTGAAGTTAGAAGCTGATTGGCTAACATGGACAGCTGCACCAGATTTTCCACTCTCCGCTTTTAGTAAATGAACTCCTATGTGTCTACATTGATTTCTTCTTTGTGTTGTCACATAGGCTGAACTGACAACATGTCTGCCTTTGTTAATCTGCATTACATGATGGATTGATGGGATAAGTAGTTCACACTAGCGCTTCTCTACATGGATCTACATGTGTATTTTTCTCATTCTGGATTGGATCATGTGACTTTGGTGCTCTTCTTTTCTCTTACTTTATATACTTAGTTGCAGTCTCCAGCAGCAACATTTATAACTTATATTTTTTCTCTCTACTACTACACTGTAGCCATTGCTCCACTTTATTCTTGTTGACATCATTTACTTTGATCTAATTACTTATTATAACAATGTACACTAAAAGTTCTCTGTATAGTAACTACTCTGGGTGATATCTTGGTTTGTATGAACTTTTATTTTTCCTACTTTGAACTTGCCTTCTGTTTGTCCCCTTGGGTCCTCGCAGGACACTTCCACAGCAGCCAGGCTGGACATTACCGGTGATCATCATTTGAAAATATTGCCATTTTTATCCTTTTTCTTTTTATAATCAAATTTTATTGAGTTTTCCAGGAAAGAAAAAAGAAAGCAAAATTACAATAACTCACAAGTATGGATAGTGTACATGCCTTGTTCATACATCAGGAACAGGTAAAGCAAAGTCAAACTATAAGCAATATATACAGGCCATGTATGTATCACTTCAGGAGAAGCACATAGGTCCTTCACCTGTCCCCATGCCTTCATCAACATGGGCGTGAGTGAACATGGGGGGGGGTTGAACCCAAGTACTGCATATTTCACTACAGTGTCAGCATACCCAAACAGACCTGAGGAGTATAAGATATTTTCAATGCTCCAGTGCACAACCAACAGGACACAAATTCCATGAGAGAAAGGAAGGAAAGAAACACTTGGAGAAAAGAAAGGAGAAATTGAACAGAGACCAACTTTAACTAGCTTGTGCTGGGTACAACTATGGGGGAAGTATGTAGCAAAGGCAAACATGTCATCAAATTTCATATGGGGATTACATTCAATCAGTTGGGATCTCAGAGGAGTAAAACATCTAGCCTGACCAGATTTCTTTCAATTTTGTATATTGGTTTTTAACTCTGCGTATCCATCGTTCCGCCTCCATGGTGGCGTCCACTTCCCTTGTCCGATCTAAAAGTGAAGGGCAGGTAGCCTAATTCCAGAACCTGGGGGGATCAGGGATTTGGCTGTATTGAGCAAGTAAGGGCTGAGGCTCTTTTTGTATAACTTTAACTGTTTAACTTTAACTTTGTGTTTCCACCATTCTGCCTTCATGGTGGCGTCCACTTCCCTTGTCTAATCTAAAAATGAAGGGCAGGTAGCCTAATTCCAGAACCTGGGAGGATCAGGGATTTGGCTTTATTGAGCAAGTAAGGGCTGAGGCTCTTTTTGTATAACTTTAACTGTTTAACTTTAACTTTGTGTTTCCACCATTCTGCCTCCATGGTGGCGTCCACTTCCCTTGTCTAATCTAAAAATGAAGGGCAGGTTGCCTAATTCCAGATCCTGGGGGGATCAGGGATCTGGCTGTATTGAGCAAGTAAGGGCTGAGGCTCTTTTTGTATAACTTTAACTGTTTAACTTTAACTGTGTGTTTCCACTGATCCGCCTCCATGGCGGAAACCACTTCCCTTGTCCAATCTAAAAATGAAGGGCAGGTAGCCCATTTTCAGAACCTGGGAATCAGGGATTTGGCTGCGTTGAGCAAGTAAGGGGTGAGGCTCTTTTTGTATAACTTTAGGGAGGAAGGGACCCCATGGAAAAGAAAGTGCATTGGGGAGCTTTCTATGGGTTGAAGAGTTGCCTTTTTAATCCATGGGGTAATGGCTTCTCCAGATGGTTGTGATCTTGGGACAAGACCACCACAGATGAAGGAATGTGCCTCGTTGGCTGCAGACCCCTTCAGCAGTGAGCATTGGCTGTCGGAAACATCTGAGCTAAACAGGATGGGGTCCTGTACCATCTAGTAAGAAATTCATAAGATGACTTCTGGGCCATGTTTAATCTTAGCTTATTTATTATGTGATACTATCAAGTGTGCTATATACTTGATATTTTACTTTACAGATATATATATTTATATGTATCTACTCCTGAGAAAGTGAACTTTGTGAATTTGTGAATGATGCCATTTTTAATTGAATCATCTATTGATATCTGGCTAGAAAAATTGAAACTATCTATAGAATGTATGGATATGGAATAACTACAAATCAACTTACTGCTACTTTCTTCTTTTTTAAGTAAGAAGATTTGTATTTATCAATAAAGCGCTCATCTTGTATGTCAGTTATTTATTGGTTGTATGTGCTGCTCCTCATATAAAGCCCCAGGGCAAATAAAATCTTTTTATGGATATGGAAATGTAGGGTTGGAAAAATTATTATTACATTACTAGGTGAATCAAATCATTAGATTTGATACATGATCATTCCTCAACCTTTTTTCTTTCATTGCACTCTTTAAAGGAAAAATGTGGGATTATAAAAAAGAATGATACATATTCCCTGCAGCAAATCGGTGCTAGTGCTCTGAGTTGACCAAATGTCCAAGAAGAAGAGGACCCAAGAAACTCAGTGAGGTCCCAAACCTATAGTGTTTTTTCCATTACCCCTGGGGCCATTCACCCACGGGGCACAGCACCAGGAGCTTCTGGATTTTTCCCAGCCCCTGACCCGACAAATGCAGCAACCATTCCTACCAGAAAGGCATTAGCACTTAGAGAGTCCAATCTTTAACCAAGAACAAGGCTGGTAACCCAAGTTAGAATCAATCCTGGAGGAAAAGCTCCTCTCCCATCATACCCACCTTATTACATCAGGAATTACTAGAAGGGATCAGCTACTGGGAGACCACAAGCAATACTGGTGACTAATAATTTCCATCTGCTTACTTTTTTGGGCATAGCTTCCACAAGTCAAGTTCCTTTAACTTGCATTAGGAAAGTGATTGAATACTATCACTCAGTACCCAGTGCAAGTGGCCATCATCCCGATAATTAGATACAAAAAGAGATACCCCCAATGGTTTGGGACTTTATATGCCACTAATGCACTGAAACAATTAGACAAAAAAAGTATAAAAATATCAATTTTATTACATAAGAAAAATCAAAAAACATTAACAATGACACTTTGTATATGCCCAGCAAGACGCTGGATTTACAGACGATTAAAATATGCATGCAATAACAGACCAGTTGCTGTACAGAAGTTCTCTCCACCAAGGGTCCTTAGCAGTCTTCTGTACAGCAACTGGTCTGTTATTGCATGCATATTTTAATCGTCTGTATATCCAGTGGACAGAATTGAGATTGAAAACTTGAACCCTTAATTTTAAGGCCAGAGTAACACTCTTCAGGAAATTTTCAAACATCTTTATGATTCAAAAAATTCAATTTGTTCTTATTATTCAAAAATCAATTTGTTGCTACAAACAGAGTCCTTAACTATTATTGATTTTCATTGACTAAATTGAATAGAACCATTTTCAAATCATCTCAAAATGTGATCCTATATTACAAAGCTTAATTAGATTCTCTCTAAATCCTTTGTAATTGTACCACCTTCTATCCCTGCTATTGTAATTTCATCTTGGCTTCAGATTCAAGTCCAAATTGTACTTGTAAGTTCATCTTGACTATTTGCCATATACTGGCACACTAAACTGCGCCACTTTGTTTACATCTTCCAGAAAATGGGATTGCAATGGATGTATTATTCAAAACCCAGGATACAATGGATAAATAAATAAGTAAGGTTACAAAATCGCAGGTAGAAATATTTTCAGTTCTGATCTTATTAGGGTCAGCTGGTTTAACATTTGAAACACCTAAAGCAATTAAAAATATCTTTGATATTTTAATCACATTGGCAAAAAAAGTATGATTACTGGGAGTGAGATGCATTCCTCTCATAAATATTCATTCTTGTTGAAGTATCATATGTCAGGCAAGGAATATGAATAAATTACAGCTGGGCGATTTAACACTTCCAGTCCTGGCACTGAAATGAGCAAGTGAGCTGACAGGTGTGTGGGCTGCTTTGCTGCAGAAGATACTAATTTTCATATTTGGGAGATCAACACCAACAACACAATAAGCCCCCGTTCACACTAAGGCGACCTGTGAGGCGACCTGGTCGCCTCACAGGTCGCCCCAGGTCGCCTCCCATAGGGAAGCTGCGGACCCGTTCTAATAGGAGCGACACAAGTCGCTCCGACTTAGAAAAAGGGTCCGTAGCTTCTTTGGGGCGACCAGGAGGCAACCGCCATAGACTTCAATGTTATGAAGTCCGTGGCAGCCGCTCCGAGGTCGCGGCGCGCTGCTCGCACCGCGATCTCGGAGGTCGCCCCGGGAAGTAGCGCCGCGTGTATGTGAACCGGCGCTTAGAGGCAGTGTTGGGGGTAACTAGTTACAAAGTAACTGATTACAGTAACTACATTACTTTTTTTGGTAACGAAGTAAAGTAACTAGTTACAATACTAATACTGGTAACTACACTACTTTACTAGGCTATAGGAAGTAACTACACTACTTTACTAGACTATAGGAGGTAACTACACTACTTTACTAGGCTATAGGAGGTAACTACACTACTTTACTAGGCTATAGGAGGTAACTACACTACTTTACTAGGCTATACGAACGCGCTTTCCTGCGTTACCCAAGCCGTGCGATACAATCGTTATTTCAAAGAATAGAGAGGGATGAAATTTATGAATTTTTGTTGCACTTTATGTTTTATTCTGTTTTTTCAGGTTTTGTTCTCATGTTTCCCAAAGCCTGTGTTTATACAATAAACTCTATGCAGAAAGAGTGTCATGTATCTTCTTCTAAACGGCCAATTAAGAAAGAGGAAAGTAAAGTAATAAGTAGTGAAGTTACTTTTCAAATGCAGTAACTAGTAAAAGTAATCTCATTACAATTTACAGAAGTAACTAGTAACTAGTTACATTTTTTGAGTAACTACCCCAACACTGCTTAGAGGTAATAACACCAGAGGTAGTTGATTCAGGGAATATATGATTGCCTCCAGGGGGATCAGGAAGGATTTTTTTCCCCACTGAAGTGAATTGGATCATATACGCTATTGTTTCTTTTTTTATATCTTCCTCTGGATCAACAGTGCGTATAGAATTGTGCATATGAAGTTTTTCTATTATGTAGTTTGTTTTTTGTTTTTTTTAATTGATAGAACTTGTTGGGTGTCTTTTTTCAACATGACTATGTAACTATGTAACAAAATAAGTCAATGACCTTGGGGCAGAGGCATAACTAGAACCTTCAGGGCCCCGGTGCAAGAAACCATGAAGGGCCTCCCAGACCCCTGGCCGGGGCCCTTCCCTTCAAACCTGGGGCTCTTCCCACTGATCCTGGGGCCCTTTACTCTTGTTGCGGGGCCCTTTATTACGGTCCCTTTCACAAGTTCTGCAGTGGGCCCCCTTCCTGCCATTTTGAAGACTCCCCACAGTGGTGGAATGCCAGGGCCCGGCCACAAGTGTGACCATTGCAATCCTGGAAGTTCACCCACTGGTGTCAGTAGTTTTTATTTTTTGGTATTTTAATTGTATTATTTTTTATCATTTTATTATTTTTTTTTATAATATCACTGACTATGACTCTGTCCATTCAGAAAAGGAAGGAGCTGGTAAATTACATATTTACCGACCCCTTCCTGGTTCTCTATTGTGACACATCCCCTGCAGCAGCCGGCAGGAGAAGGGAGGGAGCACAGTGGGGGGGGGGGGGGGCAGCACAGTATGGGGGGAGCACACAGAGGCCCAGAGACAGCAGAACACAATTGAACTGGATAGGAGGAGTGGCGGGGGAGCAGTATTCAGAGGAACCAATCTCCTTCAATTTCCTCCTGCAGCTACAGGAGGAAAAAGGAGGACAGTGATTTCTCTACATGCTGCCCCCACCGCCCCTCCTATCCAGGTGTACAGGGGAGTGGCACAGGCCCCATGGAGCATAGGGCCCATTTGCAATTGCAACCCCTGCAACCCCTGTAGTTACGCCCCTGCCTTGGGGCAATAGTTGTCAACTTAGAAAGTATATTGGGGCCTCAAAGGTCACCAAAGGGCCGCATTTGATATTTATGATATGTAATAATGTAAAAGACTGGAGACTTGCTAGAGGTTATGGTCAGAGAATTTACTACATGAATGGTGGGAGATTAGAGTCATGCTGTAAGAGATAGTCGGAGGCTAGGGACATGTCACATGAAACTACTAGTAATCACAGCCCTATTACAAACCAAAGCTCCCATTGCTTATTGCTGGGTTCTGAGGGCTGCACTGCAATATCAAATGACCAAATGTGGCCCTAAGTCTTCAGGTTTGACACCAGGGCTTGGAGAGTTGGTCTTGGGAACCAAAGGAACCTTTTTTCCACCAATATTATTATAGAGAATCCTGAATGTGCTTTAAGGCGTGGCTCAAAATGACAACAAACACCTTGGACATTCAATTTTACCTACAGGTTGTGCTTATGCAACAATGAACTGGTGGAAGATTTCCTTTGGAATGAAAGCAAATCTATCCAACCAAATTCAACGTCATGAGACTGAATGATTTTTCTGGATCTCTGATTCACTCTACTGTGAAAATTAATTCAAACTGTGATCTGGTTAAGGAGTACCCTTGACCCTTTTACCATTTCATTTCTTCATTGCAGAGGGTCTCCTTTTGGCATTCAGAGGTGGCCATAATTTCCATCTCAGAAGGTTGACAGCTGTGTTTTGCTTATATATTTAACTGCATATGCTACAGCATGGAATGGATAATTAATAACAATACAATTAAAGTAATTACACTGTGCCCATGCTTAGTAATCTGCAGTTTTTAACAAAAAAAAAAGTTGAAAACCCAGTTACTCACCTGAAATCATAGTGCTTTTTTCTGATCTGTAGTTTGGGAAGGTCCTTCTTGCAGGGCCCACCATGCTTCCAGGTGTTTTGGTTGCTACTGAACATGGCCGACAAAAGTGTCCATTACAGGTTCCTCTAGTTCCAAAGGGGAGATGCCATGATGTTTAAAGGTGAGGTGCAGCAACAGGAACGGTTGCCTGCATAGACTGATCACCGGTAGGGGTGAGTTAAAGTGCCTGCAAAGGCTAAAGAAAGGTTTTTGCCTTCCTGCAGTATGCAACTCCCCACACAACTACCACGCCCCCCCCCCCAATACCTACCTGAGCCCAATCTCAATCCAGCAATGTGCAATAGAGCCGCTGCTGTCCGGGCTCTCTGCTTCCTCATTGCCTCAGATCGCTGATATCAATCAGGGTCAGTAAGGAGGGAGTGGGGGGGGGGGGCTGAGCCCTATTCTATGTGTCCTATGGACAAACAGAATGAGGCTCATGAGTGACCATGTATGGGTGCTGCCGTAGCATATGGCTTCCTATGGGGGCACTCGGCAAGGGGGAGGGAGAACCAAGAAGTGTGTTATTTTAAAAAAAGAAATATAAAAATGGAAGCTTTAGTACCCCTTTAAGGTTTGGACTAAACCCATTTTGACTTGAACCTCCTGGAAGCTGTCCCATGACAGTCACAAAGCTGCACCTAGGGAATTACCACCTCCCAGGCACATTTAACAAAATGACAGGGATGCTGGTAACATAGTTGAACTATTATATCCACATGGCCATATTTGGTCAACACAATTGTCCAAATATGGCCATGTGGCCATATTTGGATAATGACATCAACCAACATCTCTGCCCTATGTTATGTAGCACTGTGGGGCAGGGAATTTCCCATCTGCAGTTGATTGGTCCAGAAGCCTGCTATCATGTGACAGCTTCCCCCAGGGTTGGGTGAAACCCAGTTCGAGCCAAACTTTATCTCATCAATAAACCCCAGCCTCCGTTAGAAAAGGTGCTGAGGGTAAAATGACAGTGGATTTCGTTTAAAAAAGTTTAAAACGTTTTAACCGCTTGCCGTACGCAAGTACATATACTGCTACGGTCAGCCCTGTGAAGGCAAAGTGACGTATGGGTACGTCACTCGTCTGCGAGCCAATAGGGGGCGAACGCGCGCCGCTGGAGGCGCGCTCCCGCCCCCGCTCGCTCACTGGGATCCCCGCGCGTGTCACTCACGATCGTCGGTTACAGCGGGAGAAAGGCAGGCGGCTTAAGTAAACAAAGCCGCCTGTCATTCTCTCCTGTGTAAGTGCAGAGATCATACGGTCTTGCTATGCAGGATCGTATATCTCTGTAGTTACACAAGCAGCCAAATCCCTGCAGTTAGAAGGACGCCCCTAGGGACACACTTAACCCCTCCTTCTCCAATAAAGTTAAACCCTTCCCTGCCAGTGTCATTTTTACAGTAACAGTGCATATGTATAGCACTGATTACTGTAGTAATGTCACTAGTAACCCTAAAAGTGTCAAAAATGTCAGTCAGGGGTCCGATCTGTCCACCGCAATGTCGCAGATCGCCGCCAATTACTCATTTAAAAAAAAAAAGACAAAAATCTTTCCCTTAGTTAGTAAACGCAATAACTTTTGCGCAAACCAATCGAAATACGCTTTTTTGCGATTTTTCTTACCAAACATATGTAGCAGAAAACAAATTGGCCTAAAATGTTAACAAATTTTGATTTTTACATTTTTTTGAGGGGGAATTTCATGTGAAAAAATTTGAAAAATATTGTTATTTTTGCAAAATTGTCCCTATTTTTTTGTTTATAGCACATGATCAAAAAATCGCACAGGTGATCAAATACCACCAAAAGAAAGCTCTGTTTGTGGAAAAAAAAGGACATCAATTTTATTTGGGTACAGCGTCGCACGACCGCGCAATTGTCCGTTTAAATTCACGCAGTGTCGAATCGCAAAATAGGCCCTGGTCAGGATGGGGGTAAAATCTTCCGGGGCTTAAATGGTTAAAGAAAATACACATTGGGTAGGTATAGTTGGATGTAAGCTGTTTTTGTTTTGCCCATATTTGTGCTTTGATGCAGACCAAAACCCCGTCACTAAAACCTTATATAAGCCTTAGCATGCTTAGGTTGTTTAAAACATATTTAGCACCCTCCTAGGTTGGTGCTAGGAAAAAGAATAAAGGTGGCCCTGTCTGCATATCAGGGGGGCCTGATCATTTAGTTAGGCTGTCACATGTTTCCAGGTGTGACCTGTTGTGCCTAGGGAGTTTTCCCCACTGTTTCCAATGTACAGTGGAGGAAACCTAGCCAATAGCACACCAGGGCTTATGGCTATCTCAGTGGGCGGAGTTTGCCACAATGCACCCTGGGATGAGCTATAAGGCTGAGGGGAGCATGTGACAGGGAGTATTTGGTGGGAAGCAGAGTCCCAGGAGGAGGCTGACAGCTGTCTCTCCTCCTGTCAGCCCTTGTGAGGGTGTCCTGGGCAGTCGGCCTAGAGGACGAAGGTTGAGCTAGGAGACAGAGAGGGATCCAGTGTGCTGTGGACCGAGTGGAGCTGCTGGGCAGAAGTTTCCAGGAAAAACAGTGTTGTGAGTACTCAAAACTGCCCAGGGGTCTGCCTAGGAGAGGGGACCACTCCAGAAGGTCAGAGGGATCCAGAAGTCAGCTAACCAGTAGAGAAGACTTAGAAAGGGGGTGCCAGAGTCTAAGCCCTAAGGATAAGTGAGTGAAAGAGGGTGCCGGTGCGGGCCCTGAAGCGTTCAGCAGTGCAGCAGTTATACAAGTAGCTACCTCAGCAAGGAGTGATTAGGGGAGCACAAAGAGGACTTCTTTATGCAAGAAAGCAGTCCAGTCAGTTTGGAGTTAACAGGCAGCAAGCCAGCGTTAACCAGCGTCAACCGGCGTTGACCGGCTTTCAGCCAGCCTCAAGGCAACGCCAATCTGCATTTTTCAGTTGTCCCTAATAAATTGTGCATAGTTGAGCCAAAAGAGTATCCCACTCATCCCTTCTCCCATCCAAGTTCCTAAATAAACACAAAAACCCAAAGATACTGGACTGATTCTTGTCTCAGTGCTCACACTTGGAGAACATGCTTAAATGAGCTGTTGTTGCTAGCGGTAACCCAGGCGGACCCACATCCGGCAAAACGGCTGGGAATCTTGCTACACTTAATTTAGTTGAAATTACTCTAGGTGGACCTGCTATGTAGGTCCTCGTACAGCCATTTTTTTTTTTTTTGCCCATATTTGTGCTTTGAAGCAGACCCAAACCCAACCACTAAAATCATATATAAGCTTTAGCATGCTTAGGTTGTTTGAAACTTAATTTTCATTTTTTTTTTTTTTAAAGCGGAGTTCCACCTAAAAAAAAAAAAATACATAAAAATACCCCCGGGACAGTCAGGGCTAGTGCATTCCACAATGGATAGCCTCTGAACTGTCCCAGGTTACACTTACCTTTTAGAGGAAATACTTACCTTGAAAATGTCTTCTCCAGCGCTGCCATCTCAGGTGTGGGCAGCTTGAAGCCAGCGCGATCCTCTTCTGCGTCCTCTTCCGTCCTCTTCGGTCCCAGGATGCACTGCACCGGCCCCGCCATAACTTCCAGGGCTGCAGCGTCATCCCCGCACAGCTTCTGGGCATGCCCAGAAGCTGTTTAGCAAGGTATGATGGCGCCTGCACTGGAACTGACATCGGGGCCGGTGCAGGCGCATTGATTCCTGGGAGCGATGACATTCAGCTCCCAGGAATCATTGCAAGCCAGGAAGTGACGACTCGCCGTGGCCGCCGAGGGAGGAAGAGGAAGTAAGGTAAGTATATTATCTTCTCAAACAAGGTAAGTAAAAAAAAAAATAAAAAATTGCGATTATCCATTTGTTTTTCAGGTGGCCCGGAGCAAGAAGATGGACGGAAGTGTAATTTTAGGGTGGAACTCCGCTTTAATCTGCAGCTTTCGTTGAAATTTCACTTGGTGATCCTGCTATGTAGATCCTCATACAGCCATTTACTGCTATGGGGTGACAACTGTCTTCCACCTTGTCAAGCCTACTCTCAATGGAGACTATAAGTGGCCACTGGGGAGGTATTTCCACTGTTCTCACTGTCAGAAACCTAGCCTGGAACTGTTTTGTAGAGCTATCTCTAGTGCACATTTCTGTGACTGTAAATAGGAATAGAGGATCAGCAGTGATGGGATGCAAAAACACCATTTTAACCACTTAAGCCCCGGAAGATTTTACCCCCTTCCTGACCAGAGCCTATTTTGCGATTCGGCACTGCGTGACTTTAACGGACAATTGCACGGTCGTGCGACGCTGTACCTAAACGAATTTGACGTCCTTTTTTTCCCACAAACAGAGCTTTCTTTTGGTGGTATTTGATCACCTGTGCGATTTTTTGATCATGCGCTATAAAAAAAAAAAGAGCATAAATTTTGCAAAAATAACAATATTTTTCACATTTTTTTAAATGAAATCCCCCCCCCCCCCCAAAAAAATGTAAAAATCAAAATTTTTTAACATTTTGGGCAATTTTTTTTTTTACCATATGTTTGGAAAAAAAAATTGCAAAAAGCGTATTTTGATTGGTTTGCGCAAAAGTTATTGCGTTTACTAACAAAGGGAAAGATTTTTGTCATTTTTGTTGTTTTTCTTAACGCGTAATGGCGGCGATCTGCGATTTTTTTTGCGGGACTGCGACATTACGGCGGACAGATCGGACCCTTGACTGACATTTTTGACACTTTTGGGGTTACCAGTGACATTACTACAGTAATCAGTGCTATATATATGCACTGTTACTGTAAAAATGACACTGGCAGTGAAGGAGTTAACTTTATTGGAGAGGGAGGGGTTAAGTGTGTCCCTAGGGGCGTGTTTCTAACTGTGATTGGCTGTGGCTACTAGTGAAAGAGCAGAGATCAACGGTCCTACATAGTAGAACTGTGTGATCTCCATTCTTACACAGGGAAGAATGACAGGCGGCTGTGATTACATTAGCCGCCTGCCTTTCTTCCGGTGTAACGGAAGATTGCGAGTGCCCGGCTGACATCGGGTCAGCTGGCACGCGCGCGGGGGGGGGGGGGGTCTGTGACCACGCAGGAGTGGGAGCGCGCCTCCGGCGGCATGCGCTCGCTCCCTAGAGCCTCACAGGCTAGCGACGTAGCCCTACGTCGCTTTGCCTGTGAGGGGCTGACTGCCAACGTAAATAGTCGTGCGGCGGTCGGCAAGCTGTTAACGGCAGCGTATTGGAAAAATGGGAACTGTTTAGGATACAAAGTGTTTTATCAAACTAAATGTAATCCAGTTACAATATTTTAGATCTACATGTTGATCAAAGCCACATATTAATGTACAAAATCAAGCAAGTACATTGGACCTAGAGATACTTCTCAAAGGTGACTAACAATAATCCATAACCAGCCCAGAAATTTGCTCTTAGTTTGCATTTTCTAGCATAGAGTCATAAGCTGATGGGTGGATGGTCCCAGTAGGAGGCCTTCAGACCACAGCAATGGAACCGGTACACATTAGCGCTTACACCTCCTGAGAGATTTGAATGAATTAAACATTCTCGTATTCATCTTATGAATTCTGTGTTTTGATTAACCTTTTTATAGCCTCCCAGGTTAAGGCAATTTTGCAAAATGCTGCTTTTCATTTGTTTAGCTAGATCTTATGATGCATGAAAAATAAAACTTGTGCTTGTTGTTCCATGAATTAATTACAAGCATGTGGACGGAATATGTTGGCAAACATGGGGGAAGAGGATTCGTTCACATCTGGTCTATAAACGCACGATGAAGGGTATTACACATTTTAAAATGAGGTATTTACAGGTACGCTTTTATCTACACGCCATATTTGTATTGAGGATCTGAACACAAGAGTTTAATCTTAGCTTGCAAAAGTTAATCCAAAAGTAGTCATGGCACGTTAAAAGTACTATTTATGAACACTAGTTTAGTGTTCTCTCAATTTTATATTGAAAGTAACATAGTGTACAAGTCATTCTGAACATTCAACACTTAAAGCATAACTCCACTTTTGTTGAAAAAAAAACATTCCCCTCTGGGTGATCTCTGTACATTGCAGGGATTTTACCAAACGTTGTTGCAGATTCCTACCTTTTGCTAATCTGAAGAAATCTCTGTTTGTTCCTCTGTGCTGAGTGGGTCAAATGGGAGTGGTTTCATAATTATCTATCAGCTGTGGCAGCTGCAGAGCTCTAATGAGGAAATCTGCTGGGCCTGCATCCCTTTAGATGTGTTCCTATTGGGAGTATCTCACCAAAAATTACATTTTTGTTGCAGGGGATGCCAGAAATCTGACTTGTATCTCAGTGCAGACTTCTGGGAAAATTGGTTGAGCCAACCACACAAGCAGGAAATTATGTTTCTGGGGTGTGGTCAGTATACATTCTATGTACAGTGTGCCGCTGTGTGCCGCTCCAGGCGGCCATATTGCATTGCATTTTCAGAAAATTACGACAGCTGCAGATTGAAAAGGAAAGGTAGTTTTTTAATAGCATTCAATTACAATATGATTTGTGTCGCAATTGTATGCGCTATGTTGTTGTTTCCTTATTTGCTGATTTTTTTTCCCCACGAAAGTGGAGTTACCCTTTAACCACCTCCCACCCGGCCACTGTACATATACGGCCGGGTGGGAGTCTCGTCATTCTGATCGGACGTTCCCGAACGTCCTGCAGAAGGAGCGAGATTGCGCCACCGCGGACACGCGCAGCGGCGCAATCTCTATGTGCCTGTGTCCCCCGGACACTTAGCAACACGTTTTGGCAGGAGGGCCCTGTGGTTGGCCCTCCTGATCACATGACAGCTGTGTCCAATCACAGCCGTCATGTAATGTAAATACAGCTGTTGTAACAGCTTTCATCTCTTCTTCTCCTCACACAGAGCCTGTCAGTGAGGAGAAAAAGAGACAATCTAATTACACATTGATCACAGGGGGGGGGGGGGTCTGTGCTGGTAATCAGAACATTAATTACCAGTGAGTGCAGACCCTGGAGTAGTGCCACTAGAGCCACCAGGGATGCCCACCCATGACCACCAGGGATGCCCACCATGGCCACCAGGGATGGGAATCAGGGCTCAGGGAGCCTGCCAGTGGTGCCTTCCCTATCAGTGCTGCCCACCATTTCCATCTATCAGTGCTGCCCATCAGTGCCAATTATTGCCCACCAGTGCCGCCTATCAGTGCTCATCAGTGCCACCCATCAGTGACGATTAGTGCCACCTATCAGTGCTCATCAGTGCCGCCTATCAGTGCACATCAGTGCCACCTATCAGTGCCCAACCAATGCTGCATATCAGTGCTACCTATCAGTGCCCATCAGTGCTACATATAAGTGCCGCCTATCAGTGCCCATCACTGCTTTATATCAGTGCCACCCCATCAGTGCCTGATAGAAGAATGCATGAAGGTAAGAAACCTTGAGCCTTTAGGTACACTGAGTAGGAAATAGCCAGACAGATTGGGGTAGGGAGTTCCAAAGGATCAGAAAGGCTTGAAAATGTTTTGGAGGTGTCCATGGGAGGAGGTGATGGGGTAGCTATAGAGCAAGAGGTCTTGGGACATTCAAAGAGGATGGTTTAGGTTATATTTTGAGATAAGGTTGTTGATGTAGCCCAGAGCAGAGATGTGGATTTCTTCGGCTGATGTTAGCATTCTGAATTTTATATGTTAGACAAACAGAAAACAGTTGAGAGATTGGAATAAAGGGGTGGTGTACAATGAATGGTAAGTAAGATGGATAAGTCTGGCAGCAGCGTTCACGATAGGCAGAAGAGAGGTGTAGAGACAGGCCAACAAGAAGAACGTTTCTGTAGCGATAATAAGGAATTGAGTAACAAGAGATTGAGTTAATGGCTTGCTATCAGGACTGCTGCTAGAAAATATGGGGCCCAGTACAAGCTACCTGACAGACCACCCCCCCCCCCCCCCCCGTCACAGTGCCCCACCAATCATGAGCGGCATGATATAAGTGCAACATTTATGAAACAAAAGTGTCAGAAAAAATACACACCTACATAGAATTAATTATAGGGCAAATAAATGCAATATATTACACAGTTTTTGGTAATATATAAAAGATGAGGTTGTGCCAAGTACATAGATACTGAACATGTCAAGTCTTAAAATCGGGTGCACCCGTAAAACATAAACAAACTTTGGTACCCTAAATTTTGCATAGGTGACACTTTAGAAGCCTGAACGGGTCATCACAGTTTAGAGTAGGGTTTCTCAACCAGGGTTCCATGGATCCCTGGGGTTCCTCCAGAGGTTACTAGGGGTTTCTTGAGCAACAAACAATTACTGCCTCTCAGATGAGTTCCTATTGACACCATTGATCTTTTTAGCTATCTGTAAGGGGGTAATTCTTCCCAATGACCACAAGTGTAAGGAGCGTTTTTCCCACTGACCATCAATAAATAAATATAGTAATTTTTAGCAGGGGTTCCCTGAGACCAGAAGGTTTTTTCAAGGGTTCCTCTGTGTTGAAAAGGTTGAGAAAAGCTGGTTTAGAATTAACCATGAATAATGGGCCTAGCAGTATTGATCTCACTCTGGTGTGTGCAGTGATATGTAACATGGGTAATGTAATTCATGCTGAAAATGTAAGTGTAGAGAACTCCTCCTCTAGGTTTGAGATTTTGAAGGCAATAATGTATTAAGTTATATTAAAAAATATTTTAGTTTATTAATTCAAAATAGAAAAAACATGCATAGTATATACATCATAGAAGTGAAAACAATAAAATCGCAGACAGATATCAATTGCTGAGGTAGTAATTTTGGTTTTCACCCAACCAGGAGAACCCTGGAAGGGGGGAATTTCCGATAATTGGACCAAATGATCCACAGAAGGAGAGAATGTCCTTCTACATCCTCATCTATCCGAGATACTACTAGTAATGTAATTCATGCTTAGGCACCCCTGACACATGCATTTACATTTGTACATGTGTGTACGTGGGAGGGATTTTAAGTGCTTGAGTGTAACTTTCATTTCTTACATCTTTTTTTTACATTTTTTTTCATAAACAGTTTTCTTTTCTTTTTTTTTCATATGGAAGAGAGGGATATCCTCCCAAGTTTAAGGTTACAGAACTGGTAGCAATACGTTCATATTTGTGGAACTTACAAACATTAAATATATCAATTTGTAAAGTTCAAACTATACGGTAGTTAAAGAGGAAGTAAATCCGCTAAAAAAAAGGTGAAAAAAAAATAACTGTAAAGACAAAGGCATAATGAGCTAGTATGCCTTGCATACTAGATCATTATGAAGTACTTACCTAAAAACGAAGCCCCCACAGTGCCGACAGGACGGCCGACATGTTCGGCCGTCCTACTTCCTGGATCTCGTCCTCCGATTGGCCGGAGGCGCGATTACATCACTCCTGCGCATGCGCGTGGGAGCCGCTGTTCACGGCACTGGGCTCTGAAGGAACAGCACGGGTGGCCATTCCTTCAGAGAACATGCGCCGATGACGTCATCAGCTGCATGCACTGTAAATATCTCCTAAACGGTGCATGTTTAGGAGATATTTATAGCACCTATAGGTAAGCCTTAATATAGGCTTACCTATAGGTAAATGTCAACAAAGTGGGTTTACAACCACTTTAAGGGTCTTGGTGCCTAACCCCAGTGGGGATAGTATCGATGCCAGGTAAAATAAAGTAAGTATGAGAGACGGCACGTGTAGTGGGATAAGGGCTAGGAGGAATGACTAGATACATGCTCATACACTTAATGGTGGTCATTTAGTAATGTATAAACACATAATTATATAAAGGAAAGACAAGTGTTCCACTGTGGCTCTGTTTGGTTTGAGTAAGGGAGGGAGATGATTCCTTTGAACAGAGTTTGTCGGTATGGGACGTTGCACTAGTTATGTGAGTTTAACACTTCTGGGTTGAGCTAACCATGGGGACCAAAGTTTGTAGAATTTATCTCCCGTCAGGTGAGATTTGGAAAAGAGATATTCCATGCGGCAATGCTCATTAATGGTAGTGATGAGCGAAGTGACAGTTGGTGGTAATGGGTCTTTGCCATGCCTGGGCTAGTACTATGCATGCTGCAATTAAGATATGGTGAATTGCTGGGATATATGTTGTAGGAAATGCAAGAGGGTCTAGACCAAAGAGAGCCATTTGTGGGGTTAAATGTCGGTTGGTTTTAGTCGTGCTTACAATTAAAAAAAAACATTTTTCTTTAACACATATGGGGACAAAAAGTTCCATATGTGATGCATTTTTTGGAGACACATTCTCTCTAATGAAACATCAGGGGTCACATTTAAATGAATTTGGGCAACATGGTGGGGGTGCATGTGGGAAGGTTGGGGGGGGGGGGGCTGATATTCATGGGGGTTTGTAGAAGTGATCCTGAGGCTGCACTGCTGCCAGATTGTTTCCATCTCACAGCCAAATTGTCAGATTTATACACACTCACTGAAATACTTTCCTTTAGGTATCATCTATGCTTGGAGGGGCAGTTAAAATGCACGACTGCCACTGCAGTATGGTTGTAGCCGCGGGGGGGTTACACACTCCCAATGGGTTCAGCCACTGGGTGTGTGTGAAAACCCCTGCCACCAATGTCATACTATGTATGATGGTAGCAATGTCTCTGCAGCATAAGGGAGAGTGGTTGGGGGCTCAGTCAAGCATTTTTACTACCCATTCCAAACACAGGTGTAGATGATACCTAAAAGGAAGCATCTCACTGCGGTTATGATCATCATCATTAGCTGGTTGAAGCATCTCACTGCGGTTATGATCCTCATCATTCGCTTTTTGTACTAACTTGACACTTGCAGTAGAGAACAGGTGCTGCATCTAACTGTATCCCAATATCTGCCTCTGTACCTTCAGTAAAGTTCAGTTCAGTAAAGTGCAGTTCAGGGCCTGTGCACCGTGATCCCTGTCTGGCACCCTCCGCTCTGCAACCTCTTTCTGACCCACCGCCTCCGGCTACAGCCTCACCCTCCTTACCACTTACCGAGGGAGGCAGGTAGATCACTCCACCAGAGAAAGGCAGTGAGTGCCTGGCCGGGACTTTAATTGCAGCATCTGGACTGCGACCCTGGCTTTATCCACCTGGGCCTGTAAACACAAAAAAAAATAGTCATCTCCCTGCTGCTGCCTTGGTGGGCCCCTCTGCTGGACTGATGGGGCCCAAGGAAATGTAATTGATGTCCTAACAAGCCTAGGTGTCATGTACCTGACTGTGGAGCCTTAGATGAAGAGGGTGGCCGTCTAATTACACCTTGTAGTGGAGACAGGGACTGCTAGGGCAGTAGAGGGCGCAGGTTCCAGGAAGCTATTGTAGTAAGCTGTAGCTTGGAAACCCAGGAGTTCTTCCAGTGGTAGTATAAAGTCTGGTCACGAGCCTTGATCAGCAGCTAGGTAAACAGATGCAAGGTCAGGATCAAGTTCAAGGTCAGGAACAGGCAGAGGTTGGTACCGTGCTGGCAGCAAGGTACCAAGTCAGGAGGCAGAGACGTAGTCAGAAACCCAAGCTGGGGTTTGTAACACAAAGGAGCAGCAGACATAACAGAAGAGGGAAAAAAAGGAACCAGAGCTGAAGACAATCTAGCAGGCCTGGCAAACTCCAAGTTTAAATAAGATGCTGTGTGCCAAGATCTGTGAATGCATGTGCATGCCTACGTCTACGTGCAATTTCCCGCACGTATGTGCCAATTCGCATCCACATGCACATTGTAGTCTTTGCCCATCTTTTTAGGCTTCTATGCCCACATCCCTGCACATTAGCATAAAAAGGAGCATCTGCAGTATGAGATCCCTGTCACTAGGAGTCTGACTGAAGTTAATAATCTATTTACAACTGCTACAAAATATAGATGAAAAAAAAGCTGCTTGGGGCCCCCCTGTTGAGCTGATGGGGCCCAGGCCTGGTACTGGAGGACTGGATGTACTGCTTCATCAGCAGCTCTGCTTGTTAGTGTCATGGAGAATAAATGAGAATGGGCAGAGTCCTATTGCCCAAAGTTACATGGATTACAATGAGAAATTTGTATTTTTTTTTTTTTTTAGAAAGTGGGTAACTACACAAATGTTATTTTCCAGCAGTGCTGCAAAGTTTTAAAAAGTGAGGTCTACTATGAGAGTCTCTTTTAAATGTATGCACAGGAAAGCATAGTAGATAGGTGTTAAATCCCCTGTCAGCTCCATGTTTGCTGCCTGGCTCCTGTTGGGGGGGTTTGCCCTTAATTTCTTGTTCCAAAGATGCAACAGCAAGTGAAAGGAAATCTTCCCAGAGGAGCTGCTGGCTGATTGGGTCTTTCTGCTTCCAAAGATGGTACCCCTTGGGGTAGTACCTGAACTCCCTGACACAAGTGAATATTGCAAAAAAAAAGAAATTTCGGGCAAAAGGTGAAGAGAGAACAACAGACTATCAATAATTCACAGCAGTTTCATACAATTACAGTATGTTAGACATGTTTAAAAAATGTAATTTATGCAGTCCATTGAGGTAAAATGTATCGTAGGCAAGCACAGTCATTAGGAGAGGTAATGCAACTGAGGGGCCTAACTAATATAAAGAAGTCCATCTCTAAACCACTGGCCAGTAGACTTTGAAAACATTTAGTGGACATTGGGGCCCTGTGTCTTTGGTTGGAGCGTTTCCCAACTGGGAGTGTTGGTAATCACATGACTGAGGTAGAACAGATGTCCCCATTCCTGATATAATTATCTGCTATGCCACCCCAATCCCAACATTTACTGAGCCAGGGATTGCAGTCTGAGCCTTAGCAGCTGCTGGACTGAGGGCCTGGAGATAGTTGCCAAAGGTTTACATTTGCTGGAGGGCAATGTCTTGAGGTCCTGGTCTGCAGAAGAATTATTTTGTCTCCCTCACTGAAGATTTACCTGTGGATACTGGGTGGCAGACAGCTCCTAGGGCATTGTGAGTAAAGACCTTGCTGGGGGCTATTACTTGAGCAAGCGCCAGAAGGGAACTAAGTGCTAGAAGCGGTTACATAGAATATAACTGTTTTTAAATGGTCCTAGAAGCAGGGCCGGACTGGGTATGAAAACCAGCCCTGGAAAAAATGACATACCAGCCCCATAGGATTGCGTCGTCATACCAGCACAACGTCAATTTCTTGTTCATAATAAGGTAAAATCATGCATTTTAAAGCTCATTTAATGAGTGCAATGCTGATCCCCCCTCCCCCTTATACACTGCCAATCTCCCTCCCACCTGCCTACAATACTGCTGACCCCCCTGGCCCTCTCCGTCTAATACAATGCTGATCCTCCCCCTAATACAATGCTGTTCTCCCTGGTGGCCCCCTCCCCCTAATACAATGCTGATTCCTCCCGCCCCCTAATACACTGCTGATCCCCCTCCCACCCCCCAAATATACTTCTGACTCCCCCTGGCCCCCTCCCCCTAATACAATGCTGTTCTCCCCCTGGCCCCCTCCCTTTAATACAATGCTGTTTCCCCCCTCCCCCTACATTTGGGAGATCAGCATTGTATTAGGGGAAGGGGACCAGGAGGGGCAGCATTGTATTGGGGCAGGGGGAATTAGCATTGTATTAGGGGCCCTAATACAATGTTGTTCCTCCCCCCCAGCCCTCTCCCCCTAATACAATGCTGATCCCCTGCCCCCTCCCCCTAATACAATGCTGACTCCCTGTCTGTACATTCCCCGGTCCTTTTTTTTTTAAATGCCTGTTATGTTTTCTATGTACTCTGTTTTATTTCAATAAAATGTTTTGAAAAATAAAAAAAATTTGAGTAGAGATACCATAGATGCCAGGAGGGGAGCAAGTATTCTACACATTTAGGAGTGGAGAATACACGAAGCAAATTGAAAGTGGAGAAATGATGACTTTTCGATACACTGGCAACCATAGAGGTAAGTATATCCACACTTCTTTTATAGGTGATCTACTGAGTAAAAGTGACCCTGTGGTGACAAGGTCATTTTTAAAGCTGTCAGCAACCTTATCCTCCAAACACCCCAAAAAAAAAAAGACGTTCGCCTAGCAGCCATGTTGATAAAATAGCTTTGATTTGAACAGCCTGGGAAAAAAGGTTTGAGCAATTGAAGTCAACCGCAAATTTGCTGTGGGTCAATGAGTCAGAACTTATTGGAGCCAACCAATCAGTGAGATAGCCAGGCAAAAAGCATTTTCGGTCAGAAATAGCATCTTATGCAATTTTTTCCAAGTTCCTTTCAATAACATAGCAAACTTTATATAATTTGATTTGTTTCATTTGCTTATTGAGGAACACAGAGAACATATGGATGCCAAAGATCCTTTGCATTTCTCTAAGGAGTCTTGTTTAGCTTATACATTGGCACTCTACTTTCATCTGTCCTCCCACTGAATGTCATCATCGCAAAGTATTTTAAGAATAATTAACAAACATCAGAACATTTAATCTACAAAATACAGCATTACTGTGTGACCAATTTTTGCAGCACGTGTACCAGATATGGTGGTTATTATGAGATCAAAGATGCTTGAAAATAAACAGGAATAGCAGAAAATATAAAAATAAACAAACAAAATAAATAAATAAGTGTAATGCTCTCATATAAAAGCCAAACTACTACCACCAGTTGTGTCAGGGTGCAACAGATTAGACTACCAGAATAGCACCACCAAGGTGGGTTAGCTACGCGTTTCAAAGTTCAGGAACCACAACCAGCAGAGAAAAATTAGGCTCAAACCCCCAAAATTATGAAAAGTATACAAAAGCAGAACTCCAGCCAAAAAAATAGCAATAAAACCAAAAAATTGCTCATTAACCCTTTCGCTTCCAGAGCGTTTTTATTTTTTGCACACATGTTTAACTGATTCCTGCCCATGCTATAGCTAATAGATGACTACATCATGACTCTCCAGTTCTGGGAGGATGGCCCTGGACCTCCACCAACTTGCGCACCTCCCACACACCCCCTGGGGGTGCGCATTGGGCACGCTCTGTGACCACTGTGTGCTTTGGACACAACTAATGACAGATCAGGGTAAAGGGCCAGCAGCAATTTACATGGGATCAGCTGTGTCTAATCACAGCTGTTACAATGTAAACAGCGGTTTGCTGGTTATTGGCTCCCTTTTGACTCTCCTTTCCTCACACAAAGACAGCGTGTGAGGAAAGGAGAGCCGATCTGTGAGGGCACAGTGAATACAATATTTACACTAATAATCAGTACCCTAATTATCAGTGCAGCCCGATCAGTGCCCATTAGTGCAGCTTATCAGTGCCGTCTAATTAGTACAACCTCGTCAATGCCTCCTCATCAGTGCCCATCAGTGCAACTTATCAGTGCCCATCAGTGCTGCCTCGTTAGTGCCCATCAGTGCTGCCTCATCAGTGCAGCTACCTCAGTGTCCATTAGTGCAGCTTCATCAGTTCACATCAGTGCCGTCTCATCTGTGCTCATCAGTGCACATCAGTGCAGCCTCATCAGTGTTCATCAGTGCACATCAGTGCAGTCTCATCAATGCTCATGAGTGCTCATCAGTACAGTCTCATCAGTGCCCATCAGTGCAGCCTCATCAGTGCTTATCAGTGCAGATCAGTTCAGCCTCATCAGTGCACATCAGTGCAGCCTCATCTGCACACATTAGTGAAGAAGAAAATTACTTATTTGCAGAATTTTATAGCAGAAACGAATCAAAATGTTTTGTCTTTTTTTTTTTTTTTTAGCAAAAAATAACCCCCACCCCCCCCCCCCCCAGTTGTGATTTAACACCACCAAAAGAAGGCTCTATCTGTCTCCAAAAATTATAAATTGTTGTCATTCAAAATATGACAGTGCTCAAAGCTGAAACTTGGCCTAGGTAGAAACGCGGTGAAATTTTACAGCATTGAAGTGGTTAAAAAAAATCATTTTAGGCCTGAAGTTTATTTAAAACCTCCAAAACTGTATCTATTTTCTGAAAGCAGAGACCATAAAGATTAAAATTGTGGTACTTCCAGATTATTTTGCGTATTAGCGTAACATTTTTCCAAGCATTCGATCCAACTAATACATTCTTGTAAACATGCGGCTGCAAGGTGGGAAAGTCCAGTTGCAAATGATTGGCCCATACAGTTGTTGGTTTTCTGGCAACCTCACACGCATGGGTTCAGATCCTAGTTCATTACTACAGACTACTCTAAGATGCAATATAGCAAACCAGACTTCTTAGTAAATTCACTATACAGTATATATGATGTAACCTGTACATGTCCAAGCATATTGTGGGTGCATGGTAAATATTATAAGTATACAATTTGGCTGCCTAAAGAATATATAGGTTAAGCGTAGGATATGTAAGGAATATAAGGGCTGCTGCCTACCTCAGATAACCCAATAGGGTATAACAATATAGAAAGAAAGGGAAGGTATGGTGGCGCTGCCTAGAAATAAAGTGTTATATGTGCATGAGCGGCATCAGGGCGCTCCTGATAACGTCACTCTGACGAAACACGTAGAGCGTCACTTCCGATCATTGGAACGCATTGCGGCACTCGAGACACTGGAGCAACATTACTTTTTATGCTGTGACTTTTCTACTTTCCTGTAAGTGCAATAATTATTACTTAATAAAGCTTTTTATGCATGGATTTACAATATAAAGCCTCTTCTTCCTACATGGCCGTGAGGAGTACCCACCATTTATATTAACGCTGGGACAGGAACCACTTTATAGCAAGCGTGGGCTGAGAGTCCATCTGTGCTGGTCGATATTAGAGTGACTGGGGGGGAGTCCAATTCAATTTGTTGGCTACATACCTGTGACCCCTGCAGGGGTACTTTTATTTGGTGAGTGCGGTCCTATTGGGGGAGCACGATTGCACCTCCTTGCACAGAGTGATTTCTACACAATCAAATTATATCTTAAATTTTGCACATTTTCTATTTGCACCTTGCACGAATGTTGGGACTATTGGACTATGCACTGTTTGTAATATTTATAATAATATTCATTATTTATAATAATATTGTTTATAATATTTTTTATAACACTATATATATATATATATATATATATATATATATATATATACAGGTACATATATATATATATATATATATATATATATATATATATATATATATATATATATATATATATATATATATATATATATATATATATATATTTATATATATATATATATATACATATTTGATTTTGGATAGTTTTTTTTACATTTTGATGATTTGTTGTATACTTTATTATTATTATTAGCACTGAATTAACTGTATTATTTATGTACTATATTCCATATTTTATAATCAGTGAGAATTTTTAATTTTATTGTACTAATTTGCACCTTTGCACTTTATCCATGTATGTTTCACATTTTAGCACACACTTTATTTATATACATTTACAGGATATGCCACCATATCCATTCTTTTGCACATATGACACCTTTTTTTGCACATATGACACTTTATTTCAAGGCAGCGCCACCATACCTTCCCTTTCTTTCCAATTTGGCTGTCTATTTACAATCTATGCTTCAGTGAACCCAGGATAAGTTTCCACAAATCAGACCTATTGGGTCAGCATAAGAGCCAAGCAACTAGAATTTTCAGAAGGAGCGGTTAGACATAGCAGACAGTTCTCAATACTGGTTTTCTAGAAATACATAAAATAAATTAATATATTTCTCCCAATTTATTATCCAAATAGTCTCCTGGCAGCGGGAAGCACCTCATATATGATATCTTACACATCTATATGTTTAATTTAATAGATGCATCTCACACAGATTATCCAAATAAATGCTTTATTTAATAGTCTCTCCAACTCGTTCTTTGCTGGATTGAAAACAATTCATTTATTGTCTCGGTGTAAGGCTATCCTTCCCCCCACCCCTCATACAATAGTCTCTGTGGATTTAATGGGAAATTTCCTAGAGCATTTATTTTCCTCACATGCTACGTACTTATTTAAATTCACAGTGGTTGGCAGCCCTAATATGAATTGGTAGAAATTATAAAGACATTACATATCGTAAAAAACACAAATGAAATAAAACGCATGTATTATTTCTGATACCGGCGTCGGCCGCGGTGATATTTCATGGGATTATTAAGGATTATTTATGTTGCCCGCGTTGAAAGTATTTATTGAAGGACGTTTGATTAACTTTCCCCCATTGTGGAGTGGGATTGCTGCCCGCAGGCTTCATTCAATGGCATTAAAATATATCAGGCTGGTATTTGTGGGAGGTTTTTTTTTTTTTTCTGTTTAAAAAAAATACATTTTTGAGGTTTTCTATTAAAATTACTAGGCTGGAAGCTTAGAGTTAACCTGTTAGTTTTTTTTTTTTTTTTCTGTTTAAAAAAAATACATTTTCGAGGTTTGCTATTAAAATGATTAGGCTGGAAGCTTAGAGTTAACCTGTTTTTTTTTTTTTTAAACAGAAAAAAATAAAAAAAACCTAACAGGTTAACTCTAAGCTTCCAGCCTAATGATTTTAATAGCAAACCTCAAAATTTTTTTTTTTTTTTTTTTAAACAGCAAAAAAAAACAAAAAAAAAAAACAAATACATTTTTGAGGTTTGCTATCTATTAAAATCATTAGGCTGGAAGCTTAGAGTTAACGTGTTAGTTTTTTTTTTTTTTTTTTTTTCTTAATTCATATTTTTGTACAAACAAATTGTGCAAAAGAGACTACAATGTCTTCAAGGTTAATTAGAGTGTTTTTATTGAATAGAGAGGTTTGTGGGATGAGCTTGCAGGCAAGTGCAGGCTTTCTTCTTTTCTGTAGGGGGCGCTGTGCCAATGCTACTGGGAAAGGAAGTCTGTTAAATAAATTATTCCCTTAGGGCAGTAATGGTGAACCTTGGCACCCCAGATGTTTTGGAACTACATTTTATAAGATGCTCAACTACACTGCAGAGTGCATGAGCATCATGGGAAATGTAGTTCCAAAACATCTGGGGTGCCAAGGTTTGCCATCACCGACTTAGGGACTCTATTAGTCGCTTCTGGAAAGGTTTGTGTCTGATGTGATGCCAAATTCTGACTATCTTAATGAGGGAGCCTTTAAAAAGGGGATCCCACTGTCACTATCAGGGGTCAGACTCAGGGACCAGTAGCTATAGCAGTAGAGAGAGCAGCAGGAAAGGTATATAAGCAGGTCACCCTGGTGGATGACACAGGCTCACTTAAGGTGCGGGGTCTAACTGCCACTAACCAGCATTTGCTAGAGCTCCTGATGGTGGAGATGAGTTTTTCTGCATATTAGTACCAAGTCACGGTCCATAGCAAATTAAGCAGGTAGAGAATAAACAGAAGTGTAGTCAATAATCAAGCTAAAGGTTGGTAACAAATGCTTCCAGGTTGGTTGGGATCAAGCTGAAGCATAGTCAAGGAACAAGCCAAAGGTCGGTACTGAGTGGTAGCAAAGATACGGATGGCAGCAGAAATGACAAGAGCGAGATGGAGAGAGCACAATAATCTGGCAATCAGGAAGTGCAAAGTCATGGCTTGAATAGGAAGCTCATGGGAGGAGCAAAGGGTTCAAGGTTAAAGAGAAACAAGACATAATTCAAGATAGTCTATGCAATCGGGGGGGGGGGGGGGAGTCCTGCATATCAGGTGGCACAGCAAGAAGAATTACTGCCAGATACACAGCAGAGGTCCTTGGTTTAGATCCAGACACCCGTGTAATATAATGAGTAATAGATTAGGGAGAGGAACCTGCCGGCTAGAGACAGTGCTTTCTGCAGGAATATGTTCCTGGTGAGTAGGGACAGAGTAAGTTTGCTAAAGAACTTTCTGAGGCCTGCCCTCAAGCTTGAGTATTGTCAAACAAAGTCATTTTCCTGCTTAATTTAATTTTAGATATGTGTGCATTAATCACCACCCAACTGGTGACCCACTTGTCTATAAGATCACCTTATTCTAGGCTAATAGGGGCACTCACATGAGGCTGTGGGTGGGGCTTGTTTTTGGGGATGGGACTTAGCCCAAAAGTCGAAATACTGGGTTCCTTTGTAATCCTTTTTTATCGTTATTCTGTCAAATTTGTAAATATGATATGGGAATTTTTTAGATAACAGAGTAGGTCTTCAGATTAAAAAATCCTAAAAATTATTTGGCATGTTATTCCGGTATCTAAGAATTTCCACATAATGTTTGTAAATGTGATAAAATAATCTGAAAAAAAAAAAAAAAACATTGTGCGTTCTGTTCTTATATACAAATTATACATGTTTATGTAACAATAAAACTGAACTCCAGACAAGCAAAGGAATATAGAAATGAAATACATTCTGTCTTAACCACCAAAGGATTTAAGACATTTGCACAGTCAGGTGACAGCACTAAGGCTACGTTCACATGTCAGCGTAGCGATCGCGGGCAGAATCACCGCGATTCTGCCCGCGATCCGGAAATCATTGCAAATCGCGGGACACCTGTGCGTTGCCCGTTATTTGCAATAGCACCCCAAACGCTGTGCGATGTTGCCGTGATTTCCGCCTGCCGAATCGCGGTAACATCGCGCAAGAAAAATCGCGGGATGCATTATGCCCAAAAGAAGCTCTTGTACCTTTTTTGTGCGTCATACGTCCCGCAATTTTTTTGCGTGATTTTACCGCGATTCGGCAGGCGGAAATCGCGGCAACATCGCACAGCGTTTGGGGTGCTATTGCAAATCACAGGCAACACACAGGCGTCCCGCGATTTGCAATGATTTGTGGATCGCGGGCAGAATCGCGGTGATTCTGTCCGCGATCGCTACGCTGACATGTGAATGTAGCCTACAGTTAAGTCCAACTCCAAATTAATATATTTTTTTGTAAATTACTTTTTATTGGAATTTTATAAAAAGTTTACACAATAGTAAAAACCGCATGTAGCGGAAATAAATAAACCCATTACAATAAAAACACACTAAACAAAAAAAAAAAAACATTTGCCCTGTCAACTTCAAGGACCTCTAGCAGGAGGCAAGCATATGTCAAGTCTAGTGGGGCAATGTCCCTCTCAAACCATATGTGGTAAAACATTCTTTATAATTGCTGAGAACTCTCAACTTCCCCCATCAGGAGTCTAACTCCCAGAAAACCATCTATCTGAGTATATCATCAAGACACTAAACAAAAAAAATAACGTTTGCCCTGTCAACTATTCACACTTCAAGGACCTCTAGCAGGAGGCAAGCATATGTCAAGTCTAGTGGGGCGATGTCCCCCTCAAACCATATGTGGTAAAACATTCTTTATAATTGCTGAGAACTCTCAACTTCCCCTCATCAGGAGACTAACTCCCAGAAAAACAACTATCTGAATATATTATTAGAATAGGATAAGCCAACAATACCCTCCATCCCAGAAATACGTTACACATAATTATTCAAAAAGTACCAAAGAGTGAATAATACGTATATACGAATTCAATCAGAAACTGTGTCCATAGATGCCATCCAGCCACCCCATAACTTTTCAAATTTGGCCAAGACCCATCTACTCAAGTAAGTAGCTTCATAAAAAGGGACTGCTTTATTACCCGTGATTTCAATTATGCCAATGTTGGGGCAGAAGACTTCCTCCAGGACAAAATGATCAGTTTTCTGGCATAAAACAGTAAAAGAGTGAGAAGGGTGCATATAGATCTAGTGGTAGCCAGAGGTTCAACCAGGCTTAGTAAACATAATTCAATCAAGAGGGGAATCGAGATGGAAGTGACTGATTTAATGCATGTTGTAATTTCTTGCCAAAAGAGTTTAATGTTAGGGCACTTCCAAAAAATGTGTAAAGCCCCGTACACACGCAACGATTATCGGCCGACCGGTCGTCCGTCTTTTGTCCAGAGTGGTGTCTGTTGGTTGGAATGTGCCTAGACTGCACACAAATTTTCTCGCCCGACAAAATTCTACTTCAGAAGTGATGTCATGTGTTGGATTGCTTTCTTTGTGTTCTTTCTTCTCTTGCTCATAAGATTTTTTTCTGTCGAAATCTGTACTGACTGCACGAAAATCGGCCGTGTTTTGACGGCAGACAAAAATTTTATAGCCTGCACACCAGATTTTTTTTGGCCGAAAAGTCTGAGTCGGTTGTCGGAAGCATCATACTAACAAGCCAGAAATCGGCAGATCAGTCGTCGGTCGTCGGACGAAAATTCCCTGCCGATTTTCTACGCATGTGTACGAGGCTTAAGAAATTGGTGTGGAGCATCTCCAGCATAAAGAGTATTGGCCCCTATATATCCTAGCCAGCCTAACTGGGGTAAAGTAAAGTCTATGCAAAAATTTGTAATGACTTAAGCAGTCCCTAGTGGAAACTAAGCACTTAAACAGAGCTTCATCCCAATTGTCACGATCTAGTCAAAGGGCTTCAACCTCCCAAGCCAATCTGCAGGGCTCTAGCAATTGAATCGTCTCCGGAAAGAGGTCCATATGCTGGTTGGTAAGTGAGTCACTGTGGGTCAGTAGTTCTAAGTCACTAGGTTCAAGATTAAGAGGGTCAGATCCAAATTGGGACAAAAAGGCATGTCCTAATTGAATATATCTGAAAAATTGTGTATTAGGCAATTTGTAACCCTCTTTAAGATCATTAAAGGCCATTAGGGAACCATTAGATATTATATGTTAATATTTTTTTAAAGTCCCCCTGGATCCCCTTAAAAAAGCTCTGGCTTTAATACTCACCTGCAATCCAAAACTGTCCCCTACAGTAACTTTCTTGCCACAGGATGTCCATAGAATTTTAGGTTTAGCAACAGAAGACTGGAAGAAAAGACTGTGAGTTTAGGGCCTCATGGTCTGGCCCCTTGTGCCCTGCACTCACCCGGCACTCATGCTGTGGTAATCATGTCACTTCTGCTCTGTGTATGACCCATGAAAGCCCATCACCACCAGGAGAAAACTAACACGAAAGAGAATCCTAAAATGTTGCATGAAAGCCTTCAGAAAAGGTATGTAAAAAATGTAAAAAAGTTCTCCCTGAAACATTGCTGTGACAAGCTATAGATGCCTAAGTCGGAAACCTTTAGGTTTCACCAAATCCTTTGCTTTCTACAATCAATTTCTACAGGGATGGTTCCCCCAATGTCATTTACGGAGTATGAGACATGGTGTGGAAACTCGGAGGCACAAAGGGGTGGCATATCATTGATCTACCTATCTCTAATGTCTGATGGATCTAACGAACCCTACATGGAAGCGTGGGAAAGGGACCTGGCGGAGTCATGGGAGGCAGAGGAATGGGGAAATAAAATTACATGGATAATGTCACAAGAAAAGATGGTAGCCACCCTAACGGATACGGATACTATGTTTGAAAGGATTTGGGAACCTTTGGCAACCTATTTGGGAATTTCATTTGTTCCGGGCCTGCTTTAAACTATAACTTCTGGGCGTGCCTCTCCGGTTCACGGCTGCTTCCTCCCTCCCCTTCTTTTTCTCTTCCCCCGCTCTTTTCCTTCCTCCTTCTTTCTTTATCTCTTTCTCATTCTGAACTCAGCAGCTTAACCTTTACAAGTTCTTTATCTAAGCTCTAGCACACGATATCCACCCTCCTCTCCTAGACCTACCTGGGGAGAGAGGGTCATGGATAGGATATTGTAGTCTTATTATATTGCTTATCCAGTTTTAGGAAGTTTGAACTCTTTTTTACTCTGGGTCTAGACTGGACTTAACATATGCCTTTTGTTTTTTCCTTTTTCTTTGGATCACTTTCTTTGATCATATCCAGTATCATAAATCCTAGAAATGTTATGGTTTGATGTCACATTGCTAGAGCAATTCAAGCATTCCGAACACTCTTGGAACCCTTTTCTCATGTAATTGTAGTTTGTAACCCAGTTCACACCCGCTTCATTTGCTGTATTTCTTGTATTCTTGTTCTTATTATAACAAAATAAAAATATTTTGAAAGTAAACAAAAATGTAAAAACGCATACAATACTGTTGGGGCCTCAAGTAATGCTCCTTAAGATCATTAAAGCCCATTAGGGCCATTAGGGAACCATTAGATACTATATGTTAATATTTTTTTTTTAATGTCCCCCTGGACCCCCTTAAAAAAGTTTGGGTTTCAATACTCACCTGCAATCCAAAACTGTCCCCTGCAGTACCTTTTCTTTGCCACAAGATGTCCATAGAACTTTAGGTTGAGCAACAGAAGACTAGAAGAAAAGACTGTGGGTGAAGGGCCTCATGGTCTTGCCCCTTGTGCCCTGCACTCACCCTGCACTCATGCAGAGGTAATCACGTCACTGCTGCTCTGTGCATGATCCATGAAAGCCCATCCCCACCAGGAGAAAACTAACACAAAAGAGAATCCTAAAACATTGCATGAAAGCCATCAGAAAAGGTATGTAAAAATTGTAAAAAGCATAGAATACTGTTGGGGCCTCAAGTGGAGGTCGAGGCGAGGAGCCACGGGGGAAGTTAGGCTTAAAGGAATACAATGGTGTCCTCTCTGCCTGTGGGTCCGCAGAAGATCTGCTCTCTCCTTCTTTCTGCAGGCTCTTTTTTCAACCTAATTCACTCTGACCGCTGCCCCTCACTCTTGCAAGTTCTGCTGTATAGAATATTTCAAGAGGCTGATGCCAAACTAAAATGCAGGTACTTACAATAGCTGCATTAATACCATGCATTTAATGGTTTATTGATGAGTAAAGAGCTGTATTATTGTGTGGTTTCTTTGTATCTACATTTTTTTTATACCAGAATGCACTGCAATACCTTTGAACTATGGGCAACAGATGTAGTAAGGCCCAGATGGAGACTTTTGGATAATCCATTGGTAGGAACTTTTTTATTGAAAGCAAAAAGCAAGAGAAAGATGATGAAAGAGATGGCCCTGAGGAAGAGGGTTCTCCCTCGAAACGTGTTAGGCCTATGGACAGCCCTATGGACACCTTCAAGTTAGCCTGTCATTACTAAAGATCATGGTCCTGCGGTCTCTGGACAGCCGAAGGAACTCTTTTGGCTTTTGCTTTTACATGGCATACTCTTGTGAGTATAATGTATGATGTGGTTTTAACAATCTTCCAATAAATAATTTATGGTATTGCACTAGGTCGGTGCGCCCTTCTTTCGCTTTTTGCTTTCAGTTTCTGTGGATACCCATCATCCTGAGAGGGCAGCAAGACTTCAGATGCCAAGGATATAGCCATTGCCTCTTTGGCCCATATGCAACATTTGAGCGCAGGAGACATTCACTTGTCTTTTTTGTTACCTTAGGAACTTTTTATTGTTTAGGGTGCTCAAAAGAATTTGCCCATTGCTCTTCCTCTTTTCATTTGGGTGCTTTCGGCCGATTTTCGGCTTGTTAGTATGATGCTTCCGACAACCGACTCCGACTTTTCGGCCAAACAAAATCTGGTGTGCATGCTATAAGATTTTTGTTGGCCGTCAACAGAACGGCCGATTTTCGTGCAGTCAGTACAGATTTCGGCAGGCAAAAATCTGATGAGCAAGACTGGGCATGCTCAGAGAAGAAAGAACACACGGAAAGTAAACCATCACATGACATCACTTCTGAAGTTGCTTTTTGCTGGCCGAGAAAATTTGTGTGCAGTCTAGAGCACATTCCAACCAACACAACAACACTGGACAAAAGACGGCCGATCGGTCGGCCGATAATCGTTGCGTGTGTACGAGGCTTAATTCACTGCTAAAATGTAATTCTCCAAATTTAAACCAGGATTGGTGAACCATTGGCAAACCTTGGTAGATTTGCTCATCCCAAATTCTGACCACTTTTACCATTATTAACCAAAAAACTATCCCTCCCCCTGGTGGTCTATAAGGATGTTTCCACTGGAAATAGTGTCGGTATGTGAGTTGACTTTTATTAGCCTTATCATACAGGTTAAGCCTCTCCTCCACTCTTTTAACAAAAAAAATAAAAAAAAATATATAAAAAAAAAAAAATATATATATATATATATATATATATATATATATATATACACATATATATATATATATATATATATATATATATATATATATATATATATATATATATATATATACACATATATATATATTTATAAATATATATATATATATATATATATATATATATATATATATATACACATTGTTCCCCATCCATCTCATGAGCCATTATCCAACCAAGTCAAGGTTTTTAAGGGCAGTCACACTTAAGAGGGGATTGGGCTTGTCTTTGGGGATGAGGCTTAGGCTTAAAGGATAAGTACACTTTAAAAACAATGTGTGTGGTATGGTCCTTTAAGGTAAAAAAAAAAAAAAAAAAAAGTATATATTGGTCTGGAAAACCTAGGTAGAAAACTTTGCAGAAGTTTGAAGGATATTTTAATATTTCACACACCATAACTAAACAGTTAGCACAGTTCTAATAAAACCCAAAGTATCTGGCAGAGAGTGTTGTGTTACTGGAGTATTATGGCAAACTTCCACTTCTCAGCTCCTGTCTGTAGAAGATCTGAATATTTTATGCACTGTGCATTTGATGGGCTCTAATTAGCTGTTGGCACTTATCTCTTTCAATGTGTTGAGGTGGAAATCTTAAATATGGCATAAGAAAGGGACAAACATAACTTTATATGTGCCAATTATTCTATGATACCTGCGTCACATTATTTGTGTTTAATTGTGGTAAAACGGAAGACTTCCAGAAGGTTAATACTATAGAGTGACAGAATGACTAAATATAGGAAGGATCACTGTCAAAAGAAATGTATTGAAGATTCGTTTCACCCATTCTATTGGTTAATGTATGAATGCTTTATGAATGATTAGCTATAAAAAAAAAAAGAACAAAAACATCTTCTCTTCTCTTTTCTCCTCTTCTCACTCTCCTCTCTTCTCTCTTTTCTCTCCTCCCCTCTCTCACCTCCTCTCTTTCCTCTCCTCTCTTTCCTCCTCTCCTCTCCTCCTCTCTTCTCACTCCTCTTCTCTCTTTTCTCTCCTCTCTTCTGTCACTTCTCTTTTCTCTCCTCTCCTCTCCTCCCCTTTCCTCTCTTCTCCTCTTCTCTTCTCTCTTTTCTCTCTTATCTTTCCTCTCCTCTTTTTTCTCTCCTCTCTTCTCTTTTCTCACCTCGCTCTCCTCTCCACTTCTCTCCCCTCTTTTCTCTCCTCTCTTTTTTTTCTTCTCCTTACCTCTTTTTTCTCTCTCCTCTCCTCCTCTTTTCTCTCTCTTCTCTCTCCTCTCCTCTCTTCTCTCCTCTCCTCTCCTTTTTTTCCTCTCCTCTCTTCTCTTCTCTACTCTTTTCTCCTCTTCTCACTCTCCTCTCTTCTCTCTTTTCTCTCCACCCCTCTCTTTCCTCTCCTCTCCTTTCCTCCTCTATTCTCTCTCCTCTCTTTCCTCCTCTCCTCCTCTCTTCTCACTCCTCTCCTCTCTTTTCTCTCCTCTCTTCTGTCACTTCTCTTTTCTCTCCTCTTCTCCCCTTTCCTCTCTTCTCCTCTTCTCTTCTCTCTTTTCTCTCCTATCTTTCCTCTCCTCTTTTTTCTCTCCTCTCTTCTCTTTTCTTCCCTCTCTTCTCTTTTCTCACCTCACTCTCCTCTCCACTTCTCTCCCCTCTTTTCTCTCCTCTCTTTTTTTTCTTCTCTTTACCTCTTTTTTCTCTCTTCTCTTCTCCTCTTTTCTCTCCTCTCCTCTCCTCTCCTTTTTTTTTTCCTCTTCTGTCTCTCCTCTCCTCTCCTCTCCTCTTATCTTCTCTTCTCTTCTTTCTCTCTTTCCTCTCCTCTCCTCCTCTCTTCTCTCTCCTCTCTTTTCTCATCTCCTCTCCTCCTCTGTTCTCACTCCTCTCCTCTCTTTTTTCTTCTTTTTTCTCTCATCTCTTCTGTCGCTTCTCTTTTCTCTCCTCTCACTTCTCATCTCCTCTCCTCCTCTTTCCTCTCTTCTCCTATTCTCTCCTCTCTTTTCTCTCTTATCTTTCCTTTCCTCTTTTTTCTCTGCTCTCTTCTCTTTTCTTTCCTCTCCTCTCTTTTTTCACTTCTTCTCTCTTCTCCTCTTTTTTTCTTTCTCCTCTCCTCCTCTCCTCTCCTTTTTCCCCCCTCTTCTCCTCTCTCTTTTTCGCCTCTCTTTACTCTCCTCTCCTTTTTGTTTTCCTCTCTTCTCCTTTCCTGTGATAGAGGAAGTTTAGATGAGACAAAAAAATGGAAGCTGAAGGAACAATGAAGGCAGAACAAAGTCAAGCTACATAGAAATATGTAATATTAGAGAGACGTAGGCTTCTTCTTGGGTGATATTTGTGCCTTAGCACATGAATGTGTGATTTAGAAAGGGTGAGCAAAACTGAGTGTTTATTTCCCGACATTCCAGCAAAAACAGGAGGTTTTGCTATCTTGGTGAAACGCGTTAGCCTTAATAGGAAAGGTAAAATGAAGGTGGCTTTTGGTGTTCTTTTTAAGAGTGTATGGAGTTTCATTGGCTCCTGATAGTTACAGACATTTCTTTCAGCAGTCCTGGAAAAGTTCTTGTGCCCCTCATTGGCTTTATTAGCAGAGGGACGAAAAACATTTAGAAACAGTACACAAAACCGGAAAAAATATAAAAAAAAGTATAAAAAAAAGTAAAATAAAATAAATTGAACTAACCTAAACACACGCCAAAATACCTCCCTAAACAAAGAAGAAAAAAGTAGATTTTGAACCAAGAGAATTTTACCTAAGAATCACAGTGAATGAAATACAGTAATACCTTGGATTGCGAGCGTAATTCATTCCAGCAGCATGCTTGTAATCCAAAGCACTCGTATATCAAAGCAAATTTTCCCAAAATAAATAATAGAAACTCTGATGATTCGTTCCACAACCATTTATTGGTATAAATAAAGATATGCTGGTATCATATCTAAATAAAGTACAGTACTGTACAGTATAAGACAGTATAAGCATGCCATCCCCTCTGTTACATACTATTATGTGTCCCTGTGTCTGTACTGTATATAAATATGCTGATTTCTAATGTATCAGAGCGTCTCCCGGCGCTCACGTTACTCCTCGGGTCTCTGCTTCTCTCCTCCCCGGATGACGTCAGTGGGAGCGCTCGGCCCCGCCCACTGGGGAAAGCAGAGAGATGAGGAGTCACGTGAGCGCCAGGAGACGCTCTGATACATTAGAAATCAGCATATTTTATGTAACAGAGGGATGGCATGCTTATACTCTACTGAACCACTTTAGCATTGTGAGTCTAATACTGCTTGTATACCAAGGCAGCGCTCGCATATCAAGGCACATTTTTTAAAAAAAATGTTGCTCGTCTTTCAAAACACTCGTAAACCAGGTTACTCACAAACCAAGGTATTACTGTAAAGAGTTTGTTCAATTGCTAAATAAGTAATTCTCTAATTTACAAAAAAAGGAGCAGGCTCCACCTTTTGTGTCATGTGACTATCTTAGTACAAGCTAATGATAGAATATATTATTAACCACTTGCCGACCGCCTACCGCAGATATACTTAGCTGCACGAACCAACGTATGGGTACATTGGTTCGCGGGAGCGCTCCTGGGGGCACGGGCCCACCACCATTAGGAAGTGGGGAAACTGATCCATGGGACCGGCAGCCACAATTGCCGCCGGTCACCCATAAACTCTCCCCGCTAAGAGAGAACAACCAGGGGCGTACCGTGGGGTTGGCCAGAACGGCGCCCGCCAGGGGCGCAGGCCGAGGGGGGGCGGAAAAACACTGTCAGTGTAGTGCAGCAAAGGCAGTGACTAACGGCTCTTCCGTCCTCCGTTCCCGGAAGTCGCCCGCTCGCTGTGTGTGTGCCACAGTCAGCGTCGGACTCGGACGTGCGATGGGCGGGCCGGCGGCACCCCTCGTCACAGGGCTCCGCCCACATGATGATCCGACCGATCTTGCGTCATCAGCAGGCTCCTAGGCGGCAAGGCAGCTCCAGAGTCCAGGCAAGCAGCAGGCTAAGGCTCAGCGGGTGTAACTGAACGAAGAATTCTAATCTGGACTTCACTGCACTCTCTCTCAGCAGTGTCAGTGTGACCCCGTGAGTGAGGTGGACCGTGGAAAGCAAGCTTAGGCTCCCAGTCCCAGCTCCCCAGGTACTAATACTAATAGGAGAACTTAGAAAAGAAGAGATAATAAAATTAAATGTATACTGTATATATACAAACATGGCGACCTCTATATTGCACTATCTATATATATAATATATGCACAGGATATGGCATCCTATATTATTATACTGCACTGTATATATTTTATATATATATATATATATATATATACACACATACACCACAGGATGTGGCCTCCTCTATATATACAATAGAGGAGGCCACATCCTGTGTGTATGTGTGTGTATGTATGTATGTATATATATACATATATATATATATATATATATATATATATATATATATATATATATATATAAAATATATACAGTGCAGTCTAATAATATAGGATGCCATATCCTCTGCGTATAGTATATGTATATAGATATATAGTGCAGTATAGAGGATGCCATATCCTGTGTGTGTATATATATATATACTGTATATATATATACACACACACATATATATAGTGCAGTATAATAATAGAGGATGCCATATCCTGTGCGTATATATATAATATATATATATATATAATATCTAACTCTTTAATAATGGGGGGGGGGGCGCTGATACAGCTTCTCGCCAAGGGCGCTGGAGACCCTAGGTACGCCTCTGAGAACAACAGTCTGCCTGTGTTCCTCCTATTTAGGATCACAGGTCTCTGTGTTGATTCCAGAAGTCCCTCCCCCATACAGTTAGAAAACACCCCCTAGGCTCACACGTAACCCTTTGATAACCCCTTCCCTGCCAGTGTCATTAGTACATTTTATTGGTTGAGCTAGATGGACTTGTGTCTTTTTTTCAACCTGACTAACTGTGTAACTATATTTTTAGCACTGATTACTGTAGTAATGTCACTGGTCCCCCCAAAAATGTCAAAAATGTCAGTCAGGTGTCCGATCTGTCCGCCGCAATGTTGCAGTCCCGCTAAAAATCACAGATTGTCACCATTACTGGTAAAAAAAAAAAAAATAAATAAAAATGACATCAATCTTTCCCCTTGTTTGTAGACGTGATAACTTTTGCACAAACCAATCCAAATCCGCTTATTGGGATTTTTTTTTTTTACCAAAAATATGTAGCAGAAAACAAATTGGCCTAAAATGATGAAAACATTTGATTTTTACATTTTCTTTTATTTGGAATGTTATTTAGCAGAAAGTAAAAAATATTGTTTTTTTCAGAATTGTCGCTCTTTCTTTGTTTATAGTGCAAAAAAATAAAAATTGCACGGGTGATCAATTATCACCTAAAGAAAGAGCTATTTGTGGGAATAAAAAGGACATCAATTTTATTTGGGTGCATCGTCGCACGACCGCGCAATTGTCCGTTAAACTAATGCAGTGCCGAAACATAAAAAAATGGCCTGGTCATTAAGGGGGCAAATCCTTCCGGTCCAGAAGTGGTTAAAGCCAATATTCTATAAACAATCTATATTCAAAGTTATGGATCAGTGATGGCGAACCTTGGCACCCCAGATGTTTTGGAACTATATTTCCCATGATGCTCATGCACTCTGCAGTGTGGTTGAGCATCATGGGAAATATAGTTCTAAAACATCTGGGGGTGCCAGGGGTCGCCATCATTGGTATAGATGAACAGGAAAGGGGGAGATGGTTATAATTTCCTCATCTGTAAAGATCCTTGTGACTCTTCTTACTATCCCCTGTACTCCTTTAAGCCTGCTATATTTAGCCACTAATATTCTAAAGTGGAGGGAAACACACACACAACAAAAAAAAAAGTTTGAAGCTTGGTGTATTTTCCTCCAATCCTGTTGCCCTAGACCAGTGATGGTGAACCTTGGCACCCCAGATGTTTTGGAACTACATTTCCCATGATGCTCATGCACTCTGCAGTGTAGTTGAGCATCATGGGAAATGTAGTTCCAAAACATCTGGGGGTGCCAAGGTTCGCCATTCACGCCCCATGCGTGCCATTCACTGCAGCTTGATAAAGATCACCCCTTCAGAACCAGCTAAGACACAATACAGCAGCATTGCCTTAATCTTAATGGTAAAGTAATGTTTCAGTTGCACACATTAGGACAGTTAGCTCGTTGTTTAATGAGCCTGAGTGAGAAGACACCAAATTGGATACTCCAGTGGACTGGAATAAAGTTTTCAGGAAATGTTTATTTTCTGCCACTCAGAGGACTAAAGTAGCATCTGGAGAATTATTTCATATAATGAGACGTATGCTATCGTGCAGACACAAGGAATGTCATGAAGCCTTTTGATATTAACCGCTTGCCAACCGCCGCAAGTACATATACTGCGGCGGTCAGCCCCGGCCAGGCAAAGTGACGTATGGGTACGTCACTAGCCTCTGAGCCAATATGGGGCGAGCGTGTGCCGCCGGAGGCGCGCTCCTGCCCCCGCTCGTTCATGGACACCTCCGTGGGAGTAACCGGCAGACCAGATGTCCGCCGGTCACTCGCGATCGTCCGCTGTGAAGGGAGAAAGGCAGGCGGCTAATGTAAACAAGCCACCTGTCATTCTCCCCTGTGTAACAGCAGAGATCATACGGTCCTGCTATGTAGGACTGTTGATCTGTGCTGTTACATGTAAAGCCACATCCCTGCACAGTTAGAAACACGCCCCTAGGGACAACACTTAACCCCTCCTTCCCCAATAAATTTAACCCCTTCCATGCCAGTGTCATTTTTACAGTAACAGTGCATATGTATAGCACTGATTACTGTAGTAATGTCACTGGTACCCCCAAAAGTGTCAAAAATGTCAGTTAGTGATCCGATCTGTCCGCCCCAATGTCGCAGTTCCGCAAAAAAAAACGCAGATCGCCGCCATTACTCGTTAAAAAAAAAAACAACAAAAATGACAAAAATCTTTCCCTTAGTTAGAAAAGGCAATAACTTTTGCCTTAACCAATCAAAATACGCTTATTGCGATTTTTTTTTACCAAACATAGGTAGCAGAAAACAACTTGGCCAAAAATGTTAAAAAATGTTGATTTTTACATTTTTTTTTGGGGGGGGGGGGGTTTCATTTAAAAAATGTGAAAAATATTGTTATTTTTGCAAAATTGTCGCTCTTTTTTTGTTTATAGCGCATGATCAAAAAATCGCACAGGTGATCAAATACCACCGAAAGAAAGCTCTGTTCGTGGGAAAAAAAGGACGTGAAATTTGTTTAGGTACAGCGTAGCACAAACGCGCAATTGTCCGTTAAAGTCACGCAGTGCCGAATCGCAAAATAGGGCCTTGTCAGGAAGGGGGTAAAATTTTCCGGTGCTTAAGTGGTTAAGAGAACAATAGAGGAAGCAATATTGGGAGATTTTATTTCACCAAAACATCAGAAAAATGCAACAGTGTAAAATCTGGTGCAGCTCTGCATAGAAACCAATCAGCTTCCAGGTGTTTAGGTCAAAGACTAACCACTTGCCGACCGCCCTGCCGCAGGGTGGCTCGGCTGCGCATAATCACGCAGATCTACGTGATCATGTGCACGCGGTCTCGGCGGCACGCGCGCTCCCCCTGTGATCAGACACAGCGAGAGCCAGGCCACGGGACGAGCAGGCTCGATCGCCGCCAGCCTCCCGCGATCTTTACAGAAACTGATAGAAGAACTGCCTGCCTATGTAAACAAAGCAGGTGGCTCTCCTGTCACACAGGCACAGAGAGATTGTGTGTCTCACCTAAGCCGAAACACCGATCTCTGTGTGCTTGTCACAGAGCCCCCCACCCCACAGTTAGTAAGCACAAATAAGCATACATTAAACCCTTTGATCACCCCTTCCCTGCCAGTGTCATTTATCCAGTGACAGTGCATATTATTTTGCACTGATTACTGACGTAAAATGTCACAGGTTCCCAAAAAGTGTCAAACATGTCAGTTAGGGGTCCGATCTGTCCGCCACAATGTCGCAGAGCCGCTAAAAATCGCCGCCATTACTAATAAAAACAAACAAAAAAGTCCCAAAAATCTATCCCGTAGTTTGTAAACACAGATGACCGTTCTTCTCTCTGGAATGATCCCAGAGCTCCTGTGATCCTTTTATATAGGATCACAGATCTCTGTGATAATTTCAAAAGCCCCTCCCCTATACAGTTGGAAACACAGTGTGCCCCTGTGCCTTTAAGAAGGGGTGGGCTCCCTTCAGGTATATCTGTCCTACACCTGTCCATTAAACGCATGTGCTTCCATTGTTGTAGACTCTCAGAATTTAGAGCTAGGACCACAGATAATGGGGTGCCTTGACGGGGCTCTGTGGCTTACGCATGTATTTGCAAATGTGTGCAACTAAACCCCTGTTTTTAACGCGTACTGTTGGACAGGTCAATTCGGTTGGTCGCAGATTGGTCGGTAAGGAGAGCTTGGAAATCTTTTTGTCTTGTTACAGTTGGAAACACTCCCCTAGGCTTACATTTAGCCACTTGATCACCCACAGTGTTAACCCCTTCCCTGCCAGTGTCATTTATACAGTAACAGTGAATATTATTCAGCACTGATTACTGTAGTAATGTCACTGGTCCCCCCAAAAGGTGTCAAAAATGTCAGATAGGGGTCCATCTGTTGCAGTCCCGCTAAAAATCACTGATTGCCGCCAATACTAATAAAAACAAAAAAAAAGTCCAAACTTCGAACCCGTACTTTGTAAACTCTATAACATTTCTGAAAACCAATTAATATACGCTTTTTGGGATTTTTTTTTACCAAAAATTTGTAGCAAAATACAAATTGGTCTAAACTGAAAAAAATAGATTTTTAATATTTTTTTTGGATTTTGGGAATGTTTTATAGCAGAATGTAGTGTTTTGGGTTTCTTCAAAATTGTCGCACTTTTTTTGTTTATAGCGCACAACTAAAAATCGCACAGGTGATCAAATTCCACCAAAAGAAAGCTCTATTTGTGGGGAAAAAAGGACATCAATTGTATTTGGGTACAGCTTCGCACGACCGCGCAATTGTTATTTAAAGTAACACAGCACCGAATCGCAAAAAATGGCCTGGTCATTAAGGGGGCAAAACCTTTCGGAGATGAAGTGGTTAAAGGAGAATTCCACCCAAAAGTGGAACTTCCGCTCATCTGCTTCCTCCCCCACTCCCATGCCACATTTAGCACCTTTCAGGGGGGAGGGGGAACCTGTTTTTGACATGTACCCTTCCCTACTTCCGGGAGACTGTCCTTCGGAAGTTCTGTCCTCCTCCTTCTTCCCCGGCTGCCGAGCCAATTAGAATGTGCAGCGCGCTTCGTGCATGCGCAGTACGGAACCGGCTGTGAAGCTGAAAGACTTCATTGCGGGTTTCCCATAGAATAAATGGCAGCGGCAGCACCTGACAGCTTATCTGAAAATCGGCTGTGGTGAGGACATTGCGGGCTCCCTGGACAGGTAAGAGTCTATTTATTAAAAGTCAGCAGCCACAGTATTTGTATCTGCTGACTTTTAATTTTTATTTTTTAACAGCTGGAACACTACTTTAACCACCACCCGTCCACCATATTGTAAAATGACGGGTGCAAGGTGGCTCTCTCGTTCTGGAACGATGTCATAGGATGTCCTCCCACTCTCGCCGTGCTGGCCCGCCCACGGGGGCGCACAGTGTGGCGATCGCTGGTGCACTTTGTTCCTGGGACACACCGCATCACTGATCTTGGTAAAGGGCTGATGACGAGGCTTTTTACCCATGTGATCAGCTGTGTCCAATCACAGCTGATCACGTGTGAACCAGGAAATGCTGGTCATCAGTATGTCCACATCCGCTGTCAGCGTGGGGAGAGGAGAGATGATCAGTGGCATTTCTTCACAGGGGAGATCCATACAGATAATCAGTGCCCTGATAATACATGCAGCCCCAACAGTGCCCAGCAGTGATGCCAGTCAGTGCCCAGCAGGGCCTGCTCATCAGTGCTGCTTATTAGTGCCCATTAGTGCCGCCTTTCAGTGCTGCATATTCATGGAACCTCATCGGTGCCCTTCAGTGCTGTCTCATCAGCACCGCCTACAGGGGCAGACTGGCAACTTTCGGCCCAGGGGGCAAGTACAAACCAGAGGCCCATGGTGCAGCAACTCAGCCCCTCCCACTCTCTTCCCGGCCCCCTCCTCACCCCCATTCCAGGCTGAAGCTCTGCTCCAAGTACTCTCTACTCACCGTCCAAATCCAGTTTCCCAACCTAGCCAGCAGGGGGTGGTTGGGGGAAGCTGGGACAGCTCGGTTGGGGCTGGCCAGGGGAGGAGAGTCTCCAGTGGTGCATGTCACTGGCCTCTGCTCAGACACAGTGTATACCATCCATGCTGGGGGGGGGGGAGGTCTGCTCTCTGTCCTTGTCTTTATCCTGCACTCAGTAGATCAGTGAATTCTTTAGACATGTCTTGTGGCAGAAGTGATGCATCCTTTTTATGGGGCATCAGAGTGGCCCAGGGGGCAATTTCCCCCCTGCCCCCTGGCCCAGTCCTCCCCTGACCGCCTATCAGTGCCCATCAGTGCCGCCGATCAGTGCCCATCAGTGTCGCCTATCAGTGCTGCATTATAGTGCCACCTCATCAGTGCCCTTTAGTACCGTCTCATCAATGCCACCTCATCAGTGAAGCATATGAGTGCCCATAAGTGCAGCATCATCGCACACATCAGTGAAGGAGACAAATTAGCATTTCTCTCCTCACACTGACAGCACGTGAAGAGAGGAGAGCCGACCAGCGGCATTTCCTCACAGGGGAAATCTGCACAGATAACCAGTGCCCTGATAATCAGTGCCACCCCAACAGTACCCAGCAGTGATTCCAGTCAGTGCCCAGCAGTGCCTGCTCACCAGTGCCCAGCAGTGCCTGCTCATCAGTGCCACCTATTAGTGCCCATGTGTGCTGCCTATCAGTGCTGCATTCTAATGCCACCTCATCAGTGCTCTTCAGTGCCATCTCATTAGTGCCACCTCATCAGTGAAGCCTATCAGTGCCTATCAGTGCAGCATCATTGCACACATCAGTGAAGGAGAACAATTTATATTTCTCTCCTCACACTGACAGCATGTGAGGAAAGGAGAGCCGATCAGCTGTATTTCCTCACAGAGGAGATCTGCACAGATAATCAATGCCCTGACAATCAGTGCTGCCCTAACAGTGCCCAGCAGTGATGCCAGTCAGTGATGTCTTTCAGTGCCCATTAGTGCCTGCTCCTCAGTGCCGCCCATAAATGCCCTTCAGTGCTGCCTCTCAGTGCCACTTATTAGTGCCGCCGATTAATGCTGTGTATTATTGCCACACCATCAGTGCCCTTCAGTGCAGCCTATTAGTGCCCATCAGTGCAGCCTCTTCAGTGCACATCAGTGAAGGAGAAAAATTACTTACTTACAAAAATGTTATAACAGAAACTAAAAAATTGTCAGCCTTTTTTTCTGTTTTTTTGGTAAAAATTTAAAAACCCAGCGCTGATTAAATACCACAAAAAGCTCTATCTGTCTCAAAAAAAAAAAAAAGATAAAACTTTTGTTTGGGTACTGCACCGTGCAATTGTCATTCAAAGTGCAACAGCGCTGAAAGCTGAAAATTGGCCTTGGCAGGAAGGAGGTGAAAGTGCCCAGTAGGAAAGCAGTCGATTGAACAAGTTGACGTTAGGCTGATTTGCTACCATGCACAGCTGCACCAGATTTTGCACTCTCCAGTTTTAGTAAATCAATCCCATTGAGTGCTGCAGGCTGTAGCGTGGATGCAACTGTTAGGCGTGTGGCTCAGAAAGCTCCCAGTGTTATGAAAATGGAAAGGATAATTAGATATACACTATATTGTGATAATTATTGGGACGCCTGCCTTTACATGCACATGAACTTTAATGGCATCCCAGTCTTAGTCCATAGAATTTAATATTGAGTTGACCCACCCTTTGCAGCTATAACAGCTTCAACTCTTCTGGGCAGGCTGTCCACAAGGTTTAGGAGTGTGTCTATGGGAATGTTTGACCATTCTTTCAGAAGTGCATTTGTGAGGTCAGGCACTAATATTGGACGAGAAGGCCTGGCTCGCAAATGAGCGAGCCAGGCCTTCATCCCAATGGTGTTCTATCGGGTTGAGGTCAGGACTGTTTGCAGGCTCGCTCATCCATATCTTTATGGCCCTTGCTTTGTGCACTGGTGCGCAGCCATGTTGGAACAGGAAGGGTCCGTCCCCAAACTGTTCCTACAAAGTTGGGAGCATGAAATTGTCCAAAATGTCTTGGTATGCTGACGCCTTAAGAGTTCCCTTCACTGGAACTAAGGGGCCAAGCCCAACCCCTGAAAAACAACTATTGTTTTTCTAGTGTTCTATTGGGTTGAGGTCAGGACTCTATCCAGGCCAGTCAAGTTCCTCCACCCCAAACTCGCTCATCCATGCTCTACCTGAGGTGGGTAAGGGGTGGAATCATGGTATGGTGCTCTGAGATGAGTAGGGGTGGAGTCAAGGGGTGACTCGGAAAGGGAAGAGTTCCTGCACCTATTCCTATTCTCTTGATGAGTTATGTTTTTGCCCTCTCGTAATATCACAACACCTGCCCTTGAGAACGTGAGAATCCAGGTAAGTAGCTTCCAACCTCACTCCTCAAGTACCCTTCACAGGTCATGTTTTTAGGATTTTCTTTACCTTGCACACCATGAGCTATTTTATCTTAGGGAAATTCCCAGAACATGATCTGTTAGGGATACTTGAGGACTGCGGCTGGGAACCACTAATATAGTGATACTTATATTAGTGATACATGGTCACTGGAAGAAGGACCCTCCCGAACTGCAGAGGAGAACATAGGAATTTGACCAATGCTGTCACATGACTTCCGTTTCAATGAAGTATTTGGTTTCTTTAGTTTGGATATATTAATCAGGGCTTTTTTCAGCGGGAACGCGGGGGGAACGTGGTTCCGGCACCTCCAATGGGTGCTGGAGGGTTTACTGATGCTGGCTGCTGGGAGATCTATTGTTGCTGGAGGGGATCTATTTTTGCATGGCAATCTATTGTTGCTGGTGGAGGATATTTTGATACTGAGGGTTAATTGTTGCTAGAAGGGATCTGCTGTTTATGGAGGGGTCCACTGTTGCTTACTGCTAGAGAGTCTATTGATGTTGGCTGCTGGGAAATCGTTTGCTGCTGCTGGGGGTCTATTGCTGCTGGGGGGGTCTATTGCTGCTGGCTGTGGGAGATCTATTTTATTGTTTTTCTTGTTATCATAACCTAATTCTATACATTCCAATACAAAATTATACTTGGCTCTATATTCTCTAAAAGGGGCTGTACTGGAAGCTGGGTAGGGGGTGGAACCAAGGGTCAGTGCTCAGAGGTTGGAAGGGATGGAACCAAGGGTTAGTGCTCGGAGGTGGGTAGGGGGCTGAGACACAAAGTAACTTAGAAGGGGGAGTTCATGCACCTATTCTCTGAGAAAAAAAAGCCCTGATATTAATTAACCACTTGCCGTCTGCTCACTAGAGCTCTACTGCGGCAAAGTGGCTGTTGTAGGTCTGACGACGTAGACCTACGTCGGCAGACACTCCCCCTTCTCAGCGGCGCACGCGCGCCCCGCCGGAGGCTCGCTCCCGCAGTATTGCCGCTGCTCTTCCCCGATCTTCGGGGAATCGAGTCTCCTAAGTGACAGACAGGGTCAGATTGCAGGGTTCAGCATAGCTGAACCTGCGAACTGTCCTTGAGTCACTCAGTCACCTCCTCCCACACACGTCAGTAAGCACCAGGCATACATTAACCCCTCCCTCTCCAATAAAATGAACCCCTTCCCTGCCAGTGTAATTTTTACAGTAACAGTGCATATGTATAGCACTGATTACTGTAGTAATGTCACTGGTAACCCCAAAAGTGTCAAAAATGTCAGTCAAGGGTCCGATCTGTCCCCAGAAAAGTCGCAGTCCCACAAAAAAAATCGCAGATCGCCGCCATTACTCGTTAAAAAAAACCCACCAAAAACGACAGAAATCTTTCCCTTAGTTAGTAAACGCAATAACTTTAGCGCAAACCAATCAAAATACGCTTATTGCAATTTTTTTTACCAAAAATATGTAGCAGAAAACAAATTGGCCTAAAATGATAAAAAAAAATTATTTTTACATTTTTTTGGGGGGAAAATTTCATATAAAAAAAATTTGAAAAATATTGTTATTTTTTCAAAATTGTCGCTCTTTTTTTGTTTATAGCGCAAAAAGTAAAAATCGCACAGGTGATCAAATACCACCAAAAGAAAGCTCTGTTTGTGGGTAAAAAAGGACGTAAATTTAGTTTGGGTACAGTGTCGCATGACCGCGCAATTGTCAGTTAAATTCGCACAGTGCCGAATCGCAAAAAGTGGCCCAGACGTAAGACAGCAAAATCCTCCGGTGGTAAAGTGGTTAAAGGTTGTTATTCATTAGTAGGTATTTAAGCAGTAGTGGGTAGTGTAGGAGGAAAAGACGTATGAGCTTTAAGGGACAATGGTGGAGCAAGTTTACACACCAAGCAGACCAGACTACTTTGCCTGACCTGGAATGAGTATCAGTTCTGCTGGACTGATTTACTCCTCTCTAGGGAAAACATGAATCTGTAAACTCAGTTAGTGACAGGGACTGTGCAAAGCAAAACACTTTGCAGATGGGTTATTTTGTCACTATATGAATGAATTAAATAAACCAAGGCAAAGTCGTTCAAGCTTTTTTTTTCTTTTCCTATCACAACCTTCCAAAACTGCTCATTTTGTCTTGTGTAGACATGCTTTAATCCCTAAAAAAAAAAAAAAAAATGTAAACAATTTTAAATGGGATTACAATCTGGCATGGAGACAAGCCTCCACCAGGCTTACACCTAGTTCCAACAACAGTTTTTTTCCTTTCTTTTTTGCCAAGACATTCCCTATGATTGATGCCTGTATATCAGTTTAAATGAAAACATTTCGAAAGAAGACACAATGTTTAATTTGCTTGATTTGTTCTACACATAGAAACGTCGGTCTTCACTTGTGTGGCGAGAGGAACACGATGGCAGCCATCCACTTTCTGGTTCCTCATGCAAGAAAAACTGCATTTTTAATATGATGCTCCTTTGATGGCTTCTAATTAGCAGCTGGCATGGAGGAAGACAAAAGCCCATCATAAAACTGACAAAAAACAGCCCAATTCCAAGAAACTGTACACATATTTCCTGACATACGGCCTAATTCATAAGGTTAGCAGATGGCTTGAATTCACTAGGGATGGGTGAGCAAAGTCTGATTTTAGTTCCTTTCAGTGGAAGATGGAAGTTTTAAAAAAAAAAATGCACTTGGAAAATTGAACATCAAAATGCACTTCAATCAGTCAGACGTATTTTGCATTTAAACCTATTGAGGTACTCAGCATTTAAGGGGTGTTTACTTAATTTGGCTTCATTATTGTCATCGTAGAGAGCAGCAAAGGTCCTGTTCCATATTTGAGGAGATCTTCTTTCAATCAAGAGTAAGGAGGTTGGTGCAGGGGCATACCTACAGGGGTTGCAGGGGTTGCAGTTGCAACCGGGCCCCATGCTCCAGGGGGGCTGTGCAGCTCCCCTGTACACCTGGAGGGTGGGGGGGGCAGGGGCAGCATGTAGAGAAATCACTGTCCACCTTTTTCCTCCTGTTGCTGCAGGAGGAAAATGGAGGAGATTGGTTCCTCTGTATGCTGCCCCCGTCACTCCTCCTATCCAGTTCACTTGTGTTCTGCTGTCTCTGGGCCCCTGTGTGCTCCCCTGGTCCCCCCCCCCCCATCACCTCTGTGCTTCCTTCCCTCTCCTGTCGGCTGCTGCAGGGGATGTGTCCCAATAGAGAACCAGGAATGGGTTGGTAAATATGTAATTTACCAGCTCCTTCCTTTTCTGAATGGACAGAGTCATAGTTAGTGATATTATAAAAAATAAAATAAAATAATAAAAAAATAATACAATTAAAATACCAAAAAATAAAAACTACTGACACCAGTGGGTGAACTTCCAGGATCACAAAGATCACACTTGTGACCGGGCCCTGGCATTTCACCACTGTGGGGAGGCCCCAAGATGGCAGGAAGGGGGCCCACTGCAGAACCTTTGAAACGGTTCTGCTGCGGTACTGTAATAAGGGCCCCACAACGAGAGGAAAGGGCCCCAGGATCAGTGAAAAGAGCTCCAGGCTTAAAGGGAAGGGCCCCGGCCAAGGGTTCGGGGGCCCTTCATGGTTTGTTGCACTGGGGCCCTGAAAGTTTTAGTTACGCCTCTGCATTGGTGGGTGATAAAAATCTATCTGCCAAAGTCCTGGAGGATGAAACAAGAAAACTAGGCCCAACATTTGATTGCTCAGGGAACCTCAATGTCCTATGGGGGAATATGGGTCAAGGACCATGTTCTCCCTGGAAACCTCAATGCCTTATGATATTTTTTTTTTTTTATGAATTTTTATTAAGTTTTCAAAGATAACAAACAAGAGGAACTGTAGTAGTAATATAGTATTGTATATCAAGAAATACAATGCAATAGTACAAACAGAAGGATGTGGGGGGGGGGATCCGTCATCCAATATCCATCCATCAACGGGATAAGTAAAACTGGTAGGTAAGGTAGGGCAATGAGCGGAGTTGACAGCGGGGTTGATAAGCAATGTCAATATGTGGCATCTTATTCGCTAGAACTCATCAGGAACATCACTCGCACAGAAGCAACAATGCAATAACAGTGAAAAAAAAAACTAGTGATTCCGTAAGGACACACGTCAAACAGGCAATTCAAAATGGGAAAAAGAGTGGTACAGTGTAATACATGAAATACATGAAGAGGTGTAAACTGGGCACCATATGAGCGAAAAAGAGAAGGAGTATATGTAATGCGGAGGGGGAAGGAGGGGAATTAAGCCAAGGCTTATACGGATCCACCACGCGTGTGCCGCCCTTTGGGTCTCCTGCCCACGCGTGGGGGGGAATGCCTTATGATATTGAAAGAGCCTCTTGAGGTGGTAGAACAAATGCAACAACCAAAGTTCAGTAAGGTTGTTTTTGGCATTCCAGTGTGTGCTTGATCTGCTTAACAAGACGTTATGTTCCATGTTGAGAAATCATCAATAAAGCGTAACTTTTGTTGAGAAAAAAAAAACATTCCCCTCTGGGTGATCTCTGTACTTTGCAGGGATTTTAACAAACTTTGTTGCAGATTCCTACATTTTGTTATTCTAAAGAAATCCCTGTTTGTTCCTCTGTGCCTCTGAGTGGGTCAAATGGGAGTTGGGTCATAATGATCAATCAGCTGTGCAGCTGCAGGGCTCGAATGAAGAAATCTGCTAGGCCTGCATCCCTTTAGACGTGTTCCTATTGGGAGTATCTCACCAAAAATGACATTTTTGTTGCAGGGGATGCCAGAAATCTGACTTGTATCTTAGTGCAGACTTCTGGGAAAATCGGTGAGCCAATCACACAAGCAGGAAATGATGTTTCAGGGGGTGTGGTCAGTATACATTCTGTGTACAGAACAGCTCCAGGCGGTCATATTGCATTGCATTTTCAGAAAATTACAACAGCTGCAGATTGAAAAGGAAAGGTCATTTTTAATACCATTCAATTACAATATGATTTGTGTCGCAATTGTATATGCTATATTTTTTTTATTTGATATTTTTTTCCCTACGAAAGTAGAGTTACCCTTTAATGTTCCATACAACATAACAAGAAATCATTCTATAGTCTCAAGAGAAGGACTGAAACGACTAATTACTCTCCTTAACCACTTGCCGACCAGCCACCGCAGATATATAGCGGCAGGTCGGCAAGTTCCCGCAAAATGTCGCACCTGTAAGACGCTTGACGGGAGCGATCGTGGGGGGCGTGCACTCCCATTCGCCAGCAGGGAAGCTGATCTTAGGGTCCGGTGGCCGCAATTGCCGCCGGCCACCCGCGATCGCTCCCCATGGAATCAGAACGGCGGTCTGCTGTTGTAAACACGGTAGACCGTTGTTCTGTCAACAGTCAACACAGAGCTCCTGTGATCCTCCTATTAAGGAACACAGGTCCCTGTGTTGATTCCATAAGCCCATCCCCCCGACAGTTAAAAAGCACCCCTTATGGACACATTTAACTCTTTGATCGCCCCTGGGTTAACCCCTTCTCTGCCCGTGTCATTAGTACTGTAACAGTGCATCTTTTTAGCACTGATTATTGTAGTAATGTCACTGGTCTCCCCAAAAGTGTCAAAAATTTCAGTTAGGTGTCCGATCTGTCCGCCACAATGTCGCAGTTCCGCTAAAAATCACAGATCGCCGCCATTACTAGTAAAATAAATAAATAAATAAAAATAACATAAATCTTTCCTTAGTTTGTAGATGGGATAACTTTTGTGCAAACCAATCAATATACACTTATTGGGATTTTTTTTACCAAACATATGTAGCAGAATATAAATTGTCCTAAAATGATGAAAAAATTTGATTTCTAAATTTTTTTAATTGGGAATATTATATAGCAAAAAGTGAAAAATATTGTTTTTTTTTTTCAGAATTGACGCTCTTTTTTTTTTGTTTATAGCGCAAAAAATAAAAACGGCACAGGTGATCAAATACCACCAAAAGAAAACTCTATTTGTGGGGGAAAAAGGACATCAATTTTATTTGGGTACAGTGTCGCACGACCGTGCAATTGTCAGATAAAATAACAGTGCTGAATCGCAAAAAATGGCCTGGTCATTAAAGCGGCAGTATATTTTGCTTTTTAACTTTTACCTACAAGTTAGTCTACAATAAGGCCTATAATAAGGCTTACCTGTAGCTAAAATGAATATCTCCTAAATCTGCACGGTTTAGGAGATATTCACCCTGCATACAGCCTCTGACACCAGCGGCGCATGCGATCTGAAGGTCCGGCGTTTCTTGCCGGACCTTCAGAGCTCCTTGCCGGCTCCTTGCATGCGCGGGAGTGACATCATTGTGGCTCCGTCCACATCACAGTAGTGCTACCTCCTCATGGGCCACTGATTTTAACTAATTCTTCCCCAAACAGTGGAACAGGGCTACCAGCTGCACAAACAACAGTCCATTCATTTTGGCTTCCAAAAGTTTAGGGATTTGTCTTCTTGTAATATATTGCTTTCATAACTTGTAATGGGAGAGTGGTTAGGGCATGGAATGCTTCAAATGGCTAGCAACATCAATGAGAGGACAGTCCAAGCCCTCACAGCTGGGGATCACCTGGTGTCTTTCTGAACAGTCAGATCCATGAGGCAAGGGGTCCATGAGACAAGTCTCTTTGGAAATTGGTTACCCTGCACAATTGCACAGTTGTAGGTCGGTGGTTCTCAATTCCGGTCCTCGGGACCCACTAACAGGCCAGATTTTAAGTATTACCTTGGGGGATGCAGACTAGAATACTGCAATCACTGAGCAGCAAATGAGATCACCTGTGATGTAATTTAGTTATCTTGCAAACCTGGCCTGTTGGTGGGTCCCGAGGACCGGAGTTGAGAACCACTGTTGTAGGTAACCAGTGCAACTCTAGGAATACTGCACAGTACAGGAAAGCACTCTTCACAAAGCTCACAATCCAGAATTCAGCTGAGGACTGGGGAATGGCCAGGAACCCGAGACCCTAAAGCCTCGTACACACGCATCGATAGTTGGCCGTGAATTTTCGGCCAACGTCCGATCGGCCGATTGTCGGCTTGTTAGTATGATGCTTCCGACAACCGACTGCGACTTTTCGGCCGAACAAAATCTGGTGTGCATGCTATAAAATTTTTGTTGGCCGCCAACACAACGGCCGATTTTCCGTCAGTCAGTACAGATTTCGGCAGACAAAAATGTGATGAGCAAGACTGGGCATGCTCAGAGAAGAAAAAACACACGGAAAGTAAACCAGCACATGACATCACTTCTGCAGTTGGTTTTTGTTGGGCGATAAAATTCGTGTGCAGTCTAGAGCACATTTCAACCAACACAACAACACTGGACAAAAGACGGCCGATCGGTCGGCCGATAATCGTTGCGTGTGTACGGGGCATTAGAGAGCTGTCTCAGTCAGAACATGGAATCAGTACAGGATCATTACTCACAAGTCCCCAGGACAGCTTCCACCTTCCATCTTCACAATCCACAATCAAAGGCTTGCTTCAGGGGGGCAACAGCCTCTTCTTTTTTGTTTACAAACTTTTATTCAGGGTAAAAAAGGCAGTAAAATTAGATGAATACAATTACATTGATGTATTTTAACATAATAAAACAAAATGGAAAGATAAAAAGCATTAATGGGTAAGGCATCCACTTGTGAATATATGGTGATATATATATGTTAAGCAGGATTTCAACCCATTGGGCCTGAGGTGGGTCTACTATGGTCACCGGTAACACCAACAGCACATTTAAGCTGATTGCCCAAGTGTGAGATCTAAGTCAAGGAACAGTCTGGCATCTTTGGTTTGTTTTGTTTATTTTATATGGGGATGGGAGAAGGGAATGAGTGGGATACTCCTCTGGCTCAACTAGGTACAAACTGGGACACTTGAGAAAAAAATGCCTTTTAGCGTTGTCTTGATGCCGGCTGAATGCCAACCAAAGCTGGCTGGCGCTTGAGATCACTGACTTGCGATACTATACTGAAAATTGACTTCTGACTCTCTAGTTTGCTCAAAAGTCTTTGACACTACTCCCTCCAGCCCTTCCTGACTGAGGTAGCCTTTAGTAACGCTGCTGCTGCTGCAACTCTCAACACTGTACACTGCACGCTGTACACTTCCACTGTACAAAGAATACTTCAGGGCCCAACCACTGGCACCCCCTTTACTCTTCCTGCACCGGCTAGCTAGCTCCCGGATCCCTCTGACCTTCTCCGGAGTGGCCCCCTCTCACTAGGCAGACCCCCAGGGGCAGTTTGCAGTAGTCACAAACTGGGAATGCTTTCCTGAAACTTGACCCCTCTCAGCTCCACTGGTCCTCAGCACACCGCATCCTCTCTGCAGCTCAGCTCAGGCAAGCCACCTGGGACACCCGATTCCTTTTGACAGGAGGAGAGACATCCGTAAGCTCCCTCCTGGGACTCTGCTTCCCGCCAAAGATGCTGTGTCATGTGCTCCCCTCAAACTTATACCCCCTCCCAGAATGCTGTGTGGCAGAATCTGTCTTTCTGGGGTAGATACAAGCCTTTATTTACCATTATTATGCATCACGCTTGGGAATACCGCTAAGAGGGTTAACCACTTAAGCCCCGGAAGATTTTACCCCCTTCCTGACCAGGGGGTATTTTGCGATTCGGCACTGCGTGACTTTAACGGACAATTGCGCGGTCGTGCGACGCTGTACCTAAACGAATTTGACGTCCTTTTTTTCCCACAAACAGAGATTTCTTTTGGTGGTATTTGATCACCTGTGCGATTTTTTGATCACGCGCTATAAACAAAAAAAGAGCGTCAATTTTTCAAAAATAACAATATTTTTCACATTTTTTTATATGAAATTCCCCCCAAAAAAAAAGTAAAAATCAAACTTTTTTAAAATTTTTGGCCAATTTGTTTTATGCTACATATGTTTGGTAAAAAAAATCGCAAAAAGCGTATTTTGATTGGTTTGCGCAAAAGTTATCGCGTTTACTAACAAAGGGAAAGATTTTTGTCATTTTTGTTGTTTTTTTTTTTTAACGCGTAATGGCGGCGATCTGCGATTTTTTTTGCGGTACTGCGACATTGGGGCGGACAGATCGGACCCTTGACTGACATTTGTGACACTTTTGGGGTTACCAGTGACATTTCTACAGTAATCAGTGCTATACATATGCACTGTTACTGTAAAAATACACTGGTTGTGAAGGGGTTAACTTTATTTGGAAGGGAGGGGCTGTGTGTGTCCCTAGGGGCGTGCTTTCTACTGTGATTGGCTGTGGCTTGAGCTGTAAGGACACTGATCAACGGATCTACATAGTAGATCCGTTTTATCAGTGTCTTTACAGCGAGGAGAATGACAGGCAGCTTGTTTACACAAGCTGCCTGACATTCTCCCTCTCCCCCGCCGATCGCCGAGTGACCGGCGGACATCGGGTCCGCTGGTCACACGCGCGGGGGGGTCCGTGACCACAAGGGAGCGGGAGCGCGCCTCCGGGGGCGCGCGCTCGCTCCCTAGACCCTTACAAGCTAGTGACGTAGCCCTACGTCACTTTGCCTGTGAGGGGCTGACTGCCGACGTAGATCGGCGTTAGGCAGTCGGCAAGTGGTTAATCAAACTGAAAAAAAAAAAAATAAATGTTTTCAGATATAATTAACCGCTTGTCGACCGCCCGCCGCAGATATACTGCGGCAGGCTGGCTCGGCTGTGCGAACCGAGGAATGGGTACGTCGGTTCGCGGGAGCGGTCCTGGGGGCGAGCCTCTAGGCAGCAGGGATGCTGACCCATGGGACTGGCAGGACCGTTTTCCACCAAGCACCTGCAATCGCTCCCCGCTGAGAGAGAGAACACCGGTCAGCTGTTGTAAACCCACAATACCATTTCTCTCTGAAATGATCACAGAGCACCTGTGATCCTCCTATATAGGATCACAGGTCTCTGTTTTCATTTCACAAGTCCCTCCCCCATACAGCTAGAAAACACTCCCCTAGGCTCACACTTAACCGTTGGATCACCTGGGTTAACCCCTTCCCTTCCAATGTAATTATTACAGTAACAATGCATATTTTTAGCACTGATTACTGTAGTAATGTCACTGGTCCCCCCAAAAGTGTCAAAAATGTCAGTTAGGGGTCCGATCTGTCCGCCGCAATGTCGCAGTCCTGCTAAAAATTGCAGATCGCCGCCATTACTAGTAAAATTGACATAAATGGGAATGTTATATAGCAGAATTTGAAAAAAAGATTGTTTTTTTTTTTTTTTTTCAGAATTGTCGCTCTTTTTTTGTTTCTAGTGCAAAAAAATCACACAGGTGATCAAATCCCACCAAAAGAAGCTCTATTTGTGGGAAAAAAAAGGAAATCCATTTTATTTGGGTACAGCGTCGCACGACGGTGCAATTGTCCATTAAAGTAACGTAGTGCCAAATCGCAAAAAATGGCCTGGTCATCAAGGGGGAAAATCCTTCCGGTCCAGAAGTAGTTAAAATGCAATCGTTTCCTGTTAAACTAGAATGCTCCTTTAAAAAATGTAATGTTGTCTTCCATTTTGCCAAGGTAAGAGCCGAATGCTTTCTTTCCAACAAAAATTGCTTTGTTGCATAAACAAACAGTAAAGTAGCGGAATGTTGCCATAAGCAGAAAACTTTTTTTTTTTTTTCATCAGTATCATTTTGTAAAAATAATTATGGAAAAATGTAATCTCGTTACTAGAGGAATTTATTATAATGCTGGATCTTTTATAATTCTTTCAATTAACAGTAGACACATCTTGATTACTTTCTAATTAAATCATTTCACTCAAAGACTTTGTAATTACAACAAGAAGTTATTAAAATTAGGAGGCATTTGCAAGCTCAGGACTTTTGATTATTAAGTCTTTACCATATTATACGTCCAAATATTCTATATAGACATCTGGAGAAGTGTATATTTAAGCAAAGATTAGACAGAAACACTTGGAAAAACAGTAAAAAAAGTCATAAACTTGTAGATATAGGTACAACATTTTCATTTTATTTCCTAGTTGCCTGCAAAGGAAAATTAGAATAAAATTGGCTTTATTGAACTTTATTAGGACAATTTCCAGGCCTTGAACATTCCCCTTGTATGTTAACAGGGGCTAGGCATTTCTGCTGAGATTTCAGAGGAAAAATAAATCTGATTTTAAAGTAAAACTGCAGCCAATTTTTTTTTTTCTAGCTTTTGGGGGAAAGGAAAAAAAAATATATATATTTTTGAATTTTACTCACTTCCTGTGCAGTAGGGTAACCCTATGAGGCATGTGTCTGCTGCCCCTTCACCCTTCTTTTCAGATTCTGGAAATGCATTTCATATTATATATATGTATATATATATATATATATATATATATATATATATATATATATATATATATATATTGTGACAGGAAGTCAGGTAAATCTGTGGATGTAGTCACAGACAGGAGATACATTTCCACCTGGTTTAGAAAATTCACCAATTACTATAGGGTGTTGGCTGCAGAAGTAGCCAGCAGGAAGTTGAACAGATTTCAGCTATTCAGAATGAGGAAATTAAGGCCTCTATAATTGGTCCAGAGGAAGTCGATTGATTGCTGCCTCCTGAATCTGTGTGAAGCTGGGGAGAGGAGGACAGTCAGATGTGTGCCTCCCGACGCCATGTGGGCATGGGAGAAGGATTGCTGCCTCCTGACGCTGTGTGGGTAGAGGAGGACAGTCAGATGTGTGCCTCCCGACGCTGTGTGAGCATGGGAGAAGGATTGCTGCCTCCTGACGCCGTGTGGGTAGAGGAGGACAGTCAGATGTGTGCCTCCCGACGCTGTGTGAGCATGGGAGAAGGATTGCTGCCTCCTGACGCCGTGTGGGTAGAGGAGGACAGTCAGATGTGTGCCTCCCGACGCTGTGTGAGCATGGGAGAAGGATTGCTGCCTCCTGACGCTGTGTGGGTAGAGGAGGACAGTCAGATGTGTGCCTCCGGACGCTGTGTGAGCATGGGAGAAGGATTGCTGTCTCCTGACGCCGTGTGGGTAGAGGAGGACAGTCAGATGTGTGCCTCCTGACGCTGTGTGAGCATGGGAGAAGACCTCCTGGAGCGATGTGCGCCGAGGAGGGTAAAAAGTGTGAAGACTTCTCAAAGGTGAGAAAATTAACTATTTCTATATGGAAGAAATAAATGAACTGTTTGCTATGTGAAGAGACAAGCAAAGGGACATGTTCAATATGAAGAGGAAAAGGGACATGTTCAATGGACATTTGTTGTGTGAAGAAAAAAAATGAACTATGGAGTGTCTGTTGTAGGATCAGCAAAGTCTGCGTGTGTGAGAAGGTAGCCGCCCACAGTGGCAAGGATTTATTTTGTGTTTTATTTTTATTTTGATGTTTTTGACGCTTGCACTTGTGTGAAGAAAATTGCATGAATAAACCAAACTGTTGTTTGCAACCACTTCTTGGCTATCTCCCTGTGTAACTAACCCCCCCAAAGGGGTCATCCACACCCGCCACCGAGCTGAATCCCCACAATATATATATATATATATTTTTTTTTTTTAACCATTCATTATTTTTATACATGTTTACATTTATTTCGATTTTTAGATCTCCATGCATTATACTTTTGAAGAAGCGATTAGGGTTCTGCGAAACACGTCAGAATGCCAAGGAGCGGGAGCCTTCTGCGGCTCGCCCGAGTCTCGCCCAGTTCTCCCGCCCCACCGGGAAATCCGAGCCACCATCCGGCACATCCGCCAGCTAGTTGGAGTCCCAAGCAAAGCTGAACTTGGCTCTGATCGGTTCTCCGATGTATAAACTCGGAAGCGATGTCATGACATCACTTCCGGGTACTGAAACCTTAAAGGCCCCAGATTTAAAAAAAATAAATGAAAGGATTCAAAACAGCCAAACCCCGATCTCTCCATAAAGAGTACCTGTCACTGCCTATTACTGTCCCAAGGGATGTTTACATTCCTTGTGACAGCAATAAAAGTGATCAACATTAAGTGAACACTCAGTCTCCCATTTGAGCATATATGGGAGCTTGTTCGGAGGAGTGATATTAATCAAGTTATTATATATTAAAGAAATAAGGCCTTTACCTCTAGGGTCTTTGAGGCATATATTTTCATAAAAGGTAGGGGAATGCAGATTGGAAATTGGATAATATTTATGAAAAAAATTTTGAATTTGTAGAAAGTTGCAATGCTCCGAGTTCGGAATATTGTACTTTGACTGTAGGGAAGAGAAATCAACAAAACTCGAATCTGTGATGAATTTAGACAGAGTTATTAGGTTTTTATTAATCCAGGGAGAGAGGATACTGATGCTATGAAGACCTAATGGAAATTTTGGGTCTCCAATGAAAGTGGCATTAATAGGAGTTGTAGAGGACAAATGGAATTTAGAAACATATGTTCTCCAGAGTGATAGTGACTGTGAGACAAGTAAATTTAAGGATTTGAGTTTTTGAATAGGAATATTTTTTGACCATAGAATTCCGGAGATATTATAAGGGAGAATAGACTGTTTTTCAAACTGTATCCAGGGAACTCTGGAGTTTAACTATTTTAAACCCTGCCATTTGATACCATGTCTCCGGTCTAACGCTTAGTATTATGGAATTTCCTTTTCTAACAATGCTGCTCTGTACCTATATCCAGGAATTATTGTTTTAATATCCTTGTTAGTATTTTGATATCAAATTCCTATTTTGAACGGAGATAACTTGAAAATACTTAAGATTGTTATATTTCTGTTTATTCTACATGATACAATTATTGGTTATGTTAACGTACCAATTCTCTTTGTACCACCATTTTCTGTTTCCTTTCAATAAAAGTTTGTATACAAAAAAAATGTGATCAACATTTTTTTTTTTAATAGTGTAAAAATAATTGAAAAAAAATAGGGAGGGTTTTGGAAGGGAATACAACATATCCACCGGGTAGGGGACCAAAGACCAGGTGAAATTCCCAAAAAGGAGATGGACTTTAAAGGGCTGGTATAGCAGTTGGTGAGCAGCAAAGAGATAAAAAGTTAAATATATTTATTGAAACATTGTTAAAACATACAGAAAAAACTTACAAAAATCACATATGGTAGCTAGCAGCATAAGTCAGACATGGAGAAGAACAGAATAACAAATTGACAACTCATCCATGTTGAAACATTGAAGGGTAATTCTAACGATGGTTCGACGCGTTTCGCCGGAGCAATACAATCGGCTTCTTCAGGAACCATGTACTAACGGCTAATAAGCCTCTAATTTAGACATGTACAAAGAAGAAAAAAGAGAAAAACAATCATAAGCAACCTTCACATTATGCCAGTCAGATAGATATAAGTAACACATAGTGTGTATACATAGATATCCCTTTGAACTTAATCAAGGCAAATGTACAAAACTTATCAACTTGCTCACCTAGTTCACAATTGAGATTTGCATGGACAGGATCTAAGATTGCCATAGTCATCCAGTATAAGCCAGGATGCTAAGAACCCCCTCCTACTGATCCTCAATAGGGGATCAGAAACACCTCTTGCGAGGTGAGGTGGACCGGACCTCTTCCATAATTCCCCAGTAGATGATTACATCCATTATTCAGTGCCAAAGGGTAACCCATACATGATCACACAGGGGTACACAGCATCAACAAGATGGTATAGGCGGGAATTAGTTGTAATAAGCCCAATGTAGCTCTGTAGTATTCAATGAGAAAAAGACACAAAAAAGAGAAAAGAAAATGGGAATTTTAGCCAACAGGACAAAAAAAACAATTTGTTTGGGGGTCAAATATATAAGCCCAGAGAGGGACTCCATTTGTGTCAAAACTTACCTTAGTGCGGGGACAATATGGCATAGAGGTCCGGACGCCGGTGCCTGCGGTGCTGATTACCGCTGCCATCGGCGTCTTTGCCTCGTGGGCTTTTAAGCAGGAAGAGGTCCCGCCGGAAGTGTAAAAATAAATACATAAAATAAAATAAAAGGGAAAAAGAATGTGAAGCGCCCCATGCCTCTGTGCTCTCTCGCAGAAGCGAACGCATACGCAAGTCGTTTGAACGGTTCAAACCACACATGTGAGGTATCACTGCAATTTTCAGTGCGAGAGCAATAATTCTAGCACAAGACCTCCCCTGTAATTCTAAACTGGTAAATGAAGAGAGATAACACCACTCAGGCTAGTTAAAGTCCACAATTCAAGGTGGGTGCTGAACCTTGGCTCTCCACCAGGAGAAGCATAAAAGAAGAAAATGGTCGCACACCACCACGGAATCCAATGAAAAAAAGTTCTTTATTTACATAAGTGGTACAAGGTACAGCAGGGTAGGACAGTATACTGTGTACTTTCCTACCCTGCTGTACCTTGTACCACTTATGTGAATAAAGGAACTTTTCTTCATTGGATTTCGTGGTGTTGTGCGACCATTTTCTTATTTTTTTACTCTAAACTGGTAACTGTTAAATTTTTTTTAAACGTTGCTTATGGAGATCTTTAAGTACCGAAGTTTGTCACAATTTCACAAATGTGTATAGTTTTAAAGCATGATATGTTGGGTAGCTATTTACTTGGTATAACGTCATCTTTCACATTCACATACAAAAAAATTGGGCTAACTTTGCTGTTTTTTGTTTTTTATTTTTTAACCTCCCTGGCGGCATGATTCTTTTGGATTTTAGGTGCTGAAAGCGGTACCATTATTTTGCATGTAATTCTTGTGAATGAGCAGTCCAAACCAACTGTATACATTTATTATATATATTATATATATATATATATATATATATATATATATATATATATATATATATATATATATATACATATATTATGTATACATAAATTATATATATATTATATATATATATATATATATATATATATATATATATATATATATATATATATATATATATATATATATATATATATATACGTATATATATATATATATATATATATATATATATATATATATATATATATATATATATATATATTGTATACAGTTGGTTTGGGCTGCTCATTCACAAGAATTATGTGTATATATATACGTGTGTATATTGTGTATATATATATGTGTGTGTATATATATATACGTATATACATATATATATATATATATATATATATATATATATATATATATATGTATACATATATTTACATAAAAAGTACAGTAAAACTGCAGGAAAGGGCACTGGGGGGCAATGTAATGTGGTTTTATTTTATTTTGAACGGTATCAGTGTGTTTGGTGCATTTTACATTTGAATTTGCCGCCGGTTCCACCCCCCGACGGACGTCACGTCGCCGGAGACGGAAGCCGGGGCTCGCAGACGATCGGGAGAGAGCTCCGCCGCCGCATACCACTCGCAGTCTTCGCTGGATCCCGGAGAAAAGGTAAGTAAAACCTCCTCCAGCATCCAGCGATCTTCTTAGCGCTACCCCGAGTGTGACTCGGGGTTGCCGCTTTTGGCACTAAAATCTTACCCCGAGTCACACTCGGGAATACCGCTAGGAAGGTTAATTAATGAAAGTGTATTTCTTCCCAAAAAATTGCATTTGAAAGACCGCAGCGCAAATACCGTGTGACATAAAATATTGCAACAATCGCTATTTTATTCTCTAGGGTCTCTGCTAAAAAAAAAAGATATATAGTGTTTGGGGGTTCTAAGTAATTTTCTTGCAAAAAATGCTGATTTTAACTTGTAATCAACAAATGAGAGAAAAAGGTTTAGGCTCGAAGGGGGAAGATGTATGGTTTAATTAAAAAAAAAGAAAATGTTTTAAAGAATTACTAAAGTTTGCCTATTTGTTGTGCTTGTTAGTATGCATTAGTGTGGGTATATATGCTTTCATAATATAATGTTTTATATGTACATACATACATTCTATTGTATAGACACAGACAGCGAAGCTCGGCCCTGCCTCCCAATCACTTGTCACAGGATTTGACTGACAGCAGTGGAGGCCAATGGTTCCTGCTGGTCTCAGCAAAGCCTGTGAGAGCGGGAGGAGAGTGCTGGATAGAGATTGGGCACAGGTAGGTATACTGGAGAAGAGAGGGGCAATACACATAATGAAACATTTTTACTTCAATGCAGGGAATGCATGGAGGTACAAAATGTTTGAATTTTACAAACACTTTAAATACAGTTACACTAATAAAATCTAATAATTAAACACATAATTAATTATAATGTATTAAATAATCAATTAAAAAAATAGTTTTTACTGATTTTCCATATTTGTCCAAAAAAGCATAGCTTTTTCATTAAAACCATGTATCAAGTAAAAGCCTAATATTTCCTAAAGCATAACTCCACTTTTGTTGAGAAAAAAAACATTCCCCTCTGGGTGATCTCTGTACATTAAAAGGTATTTAACAACCTTTGTTGCAGATTCCTACCTTTTGTTATTCTGAAGAAATAATTTTTTTTTGTAAAGGTGAACTAGTTAAGCTATGCACCTTGCTTTAGGTATACTATATTTAAAAAGAAGTAAAGACTAAAGAAAAAAGTAAAGACTTTTTTTCTTAGCAAAGGAAATCAATTTGATTGATGTCAATAAATAAGTTGAACTTGTCCTTACTTTAACCCCTTTGTGATGACCACCTCCCAGTCCTTTAAGAGTTCTTAAAGCTGGGAGGCGGTCATTTAGGTCTTGTGACTGCTGTAATTGGCTGTCACAGCTGTCACATGTTCGGAAAGCCCCTGATCACAAGTATGCATCTGGGCCTTACTGATCCCCACCGATTACCATGCTGAGAGCATGCAGGGAGCGCTCTCTCAACATGGCAAGTTGTTAACAAAGGGCCACATATATGTGGTCACTAGGGATGATCAAACTTTTCAAAAGTTTGGTTCGGCCAGAACATCCGAACTTCCCGAAAGATCGGCTCGGATTTCAGAACCCCATTGAAATCAATGGGACCCGAACTTCGGGTAAGCCCTAAAACCCAATAAATGCCCCTAAAAAGTGCCTAGGGTTCTGGGTCATGCCCCAGGGACTATTAATCACACAAAAAAAAGTTCTTAAAAATTGTCATTTTTGATAGAGAGACAATTATTGAAAGAAAAAAAAATGAGATTTGTAGCATGTCCAGAACCAGAATAAAAAAAAGATCATTTGTATTATGTCACTTATAGAACAGGGATATGGCTTCGCTATTTTCACACCTATATATATGTAAATGTAAAATACATATAAGTGTGTGTGTATATATACCCCTATACACAAGTTCAGATGTTTTGCCTGCCTCCAAAACCCCCCAAAAAATGCCTGCAACAACACACCTGGGCGTTTCTTTTTTTTTTTTTTTTGGCGCTAGCGTTTTTTTGGGCATTTTTTTGGGTTCTTTGGAGGCAGGCAAAACATCTGAACTTGTGTATACGGGTATATATACACACATACTTATATGTATATATACACCTAGACATATATAGGTGTGATAGTAGCAGAAATATATGCTGGCGCTAATTAAATAATTAACACTAATATGGCTCTGCTCCTATAACACCTATATATGTTTAAGTGTAAAAATACATACAAGTATGTGTGTATATATCCCACTATACACAAGTTCAGATGTTTTGCCTGCCTCCAAAAAACCCCCAAAAAAATGCCTGCAACAACACACCTGGGCGTTTTTTTTTTTTTGGCGCTAGCATTTTTTTGGGCATTTTTTTGGGTTCTTTGGAGGCAGGCAAAACATCTGAACTTCTGTATAGGGGTATATATGTAAATACACCCTTATAAGTATTTTACACTTACACATATATAGGTGTTATAGGAGCGGAGCCATATTAGTGTTAATTATTTCATTAGCGCAAGTATAGTGTTCTGCTCCTTTCACACCTATATATGTGCAGGTGTATATATACATACATGTGTGTGTATATATACCCCCTATACACATGTTCAGATGTCATGCCTGACTCCAAACATGTCCTCAAAAAATCCCTATAAACCCCTGCAGCCAAAAAGCAAGCTGACCGGTGAGAAGCCATATCAGTTCACCCTACACTACACTACGGTCACCCTGGCACTTAACACTTTCCCTACAGAAACTAATTTTTTGCATCTAACTAAAGTGTAAAAGAGCACTCTAACTACACTAGATATCCCTTTCCTCACACTAATAAATGCTAAATGACACTTTTGAAGCAAATTTAACAGAACTGCTTCCACTCTCTTCCATGTCCCTGTATTACAATGCTAGGAATTTGCCGGGGCTATCTCATATACTGAGGGGCGTATTCACTAATGATTGGTCTAGGGACCCCCTAGTCACTCCAATCACATTCCTAGCATTCTCCTGCCCCCTCAATTGGCTTTTACTAATGGTTCTGGTCCAATCACTGGCTTTTAAAGCCCACTTCCTGACCCATTGCATTTTGGTCGGTTCTGGTTGCCGAATTCCGAACTTTTTCAGCAAAAAGTTCTAAATTCGGCCGAACCTCGAACACCCAATGTTCGGGTCGAACTGATGGTCGACCCGAACCTTTCGATCATCCCTAGTGGTCACACTGCGATAAGGCTCACCCACCAAGCGACCACATATATGCATACGGCCAGGGTTAAGAGGTTAAATACCCAATCATGTTAAAAGGGAAGTTAAAGTGGTTGTAAAGGGTCAAAGTTTTTTACCTTCATACATTCCATGCATGAAGGTAAAAAAACTTTCTCTGTGTAGCAGCCCCTCCCCTTCAACCCCCCTAGTACTTACCTCAGCCCCATCACAATCCAGCAATGTGCAGGACAGCCTTGGCTCTCTGGGGACTCTCACTCCTCATTTGCTGAGGCAGCAGCAGGAACTGTCAATCATAGTCAATGAGCCAATTAGGGGAGAGAGGGGGAGGGACCAAGCTGTGGCTCTGTGTGTGAATGGACACGCCGAGCAGCAGCTCTGGAACGAGCCTGCTTGGGTGCCCCCACAGCAAGCTGCTTGCTGTGGGGGCACTGGGCAGGAGGGAGGGGCCAGGAACACGGGCGAGGGAACCGAGTAGAAGAGGATTCGGGCTGCTCTGTGCAAAACCAACTGCACAGAGCAGGTAAGTATAACATGTTTGTTATTAAAAAAATAAAAATTAAAAAAAAAAAGCCTTTAATATCACTTGAAAAAACAAGAACAAAAAAATAAATAAATAAAAAATTGCATATTTTAGCATCATAGCATATGATTGAAGTGCACTTTGCTAACAATCTTTAAAAAAAAATGTCTTTAGTCTTAAAAAAAATTTTGTTAGTAAATCAACCCCAAAGTATCCAAAGAATTAGGTAGCCCTTGTATAGCTTATCAAGGCCTAAAATCGTATCCCTAATCTGGCCTGACAGCCACATTGAAAGCATCAGATCTAGTCTTCTGTTTAACCCTAACAAATGATTCCTTTCTCTTGTGCTGACAAATTGAATTTCTTGGTTATTTCGGTATTTTTTTCCCCTTATCTAATGCTGTTTTCGGCTTGAGACAATTACAAAAGTCCCTGAGCTAATGTCCATTTTTATTGAGAATGGGATTCAGCGAACATAAAAGGACCAAAGCAATAAGATTTACATTGTGGAATGCATTTGAAATCACATTAGGAATAATGTATGTAGTCATCATTACAGCAAATGTTTACATTAGTATTCATTATACAAAAAATGGAGCTCATGTTATAAAATCCCATAACGGAATTATAACCATTTGAGCACTGGCTAATGGATGAAACCAAGTATGGTTTACTGTGTGTGTATATGCAGGAATTGTCATTTAGAGCATGATAAAAATGGAACTAAAGTCATTGAAATATAACTATAGGCAATTTTTTCTTTAGTTTTGGATAGAATGGAGAGGAAGGTAGAACACCTGTCAGGTTTTTACTGTGGTCAGTGCCCCCCATTATGGAAGATCTCTCTCTTTGTCCTGTCTACCATTATCACTGAGAGGGAAAAAGAAAGAGGGGAAATCTTCTAATATAGAGACTAATTCTGGTGACAACCATATTTGGAACAATTTCATCTCGCTTCCTCAGGGCCGGCCATACCATGGGTCCCACTGGGTCCATTGGACCCAGGCGGCACTTTGAAAGAGGCGGCAAATTGATTGATTTTTCTTCTAGCAGTTTTGTGTGTAATCAATTTGCAGTGAGTTACTGGCGGCATTTCCCCATCTCATACTGACGTCCATAGTGCAAGCTGATGTGTATGAGGAGGCGGAGTGTCTCCTCCGGGGAACATCCCTTGCATAATAGCAGGGGGGGGGGGGGGGCCCACCTGCCCTGCGACCCAGCCCCAGCCAAGCATTAGTCTCGATCCCCATGCGCATCCTGCCATCGAACTTAGCAGGTGGAAAGCACCTGTCAGCCCTACGCTGCTGTCAGGCCAGTTGCGCCGTGGAGGGGGAGCCCACAACTGCAGGATTGCCTATCCACCCCCACGGGAACAGGCACACACAGGACAGTCGAGTCTGACTCCTGTCTGTGTGTATGTTCACCGGACCCAGCCACCGAACTTGGAAGCTGTCATTAGCCTGGCACTGCTGTACCAATAAACATCGTCTTATTGATAATTTGCATTTTTATTCTCGTGGGTGATTGTGTAGGCAGGGGGCCCCGGTGCACTGCCCCAGCCCATTAATGCTCTTAAGATGGCACTGCATAATCGCGGTGTGCACTAGGGATCGACCGATTATCGGCAAGGCCGATATGCACTTTCCTCGATATATTGGAATCGGCCCCGGCGGTTACCGATATTGCCGATATTGTTGTGACGTCATCGCGTATGTTGCAGCATGCACCTCCATGCACTGGGACAGCTTTTGCCTTCTTCGGCGGCCTCCCTCAGCCTCGTCTGGAGTCGAGACAGTGAGTGTACACTAAAGTCACAGTCCACAGTGTGTTTAACACAACCGCCACGGCCACACATTGGAGTCTGGACTCGAGTCAGGAGTGGGACAGTGAGTGATTCTCATACAGCACAGTCACAGTTCACAGTGTGTTTAACACAGCTGCCGCGGCCACATACACCCATCCACAGCTGCCCGGTGCCAGCCAGCCAGCCACTCACACACCCACAGGCTTATACCAGCCAGCCACAGGCCCTGGGCCTGTACCAGTCAGCCATCCACAGGCCCTGGGCCTGTACCAGTCAGCCATCCACAGGCCCTGGGCCTGTACCAGCCAGCCAATCACCACACAGGGTGCCAGCCAGCCAGCCACCCACCACAGGGTGCCAGCCAGCCACCCACCAAAGAGTGCCAGCCAGCCACCAAAGGGTGCCAGCCACCCAGCCACCCACCACGGGGGGGTGCCAGCCAGCCACCCACCAAAGATTGCCAGCCAGCCACCAACCACAGGGTGCCAGCCAGCCAGCATAGCTAGAGAACTGACCACGTTGTGTTCTCCTGCTTAGTGTGGTCAGTTTTTAACAGGAAAGCAGAGGGAGTGGCAGGAACACCAGGAATTTCACATAAAGGAAGCAATACAAAGAGAACAGGAGACTTTCTTATACAAGTCCATGGTACAGCAGGCACATATCAGGAATATGAAGTGTTGGGGTAACAAACGCTTTAAGTCTTTTAATAAATATTTAAGGGTTTATAAAGCAGTAAACACTATCTTTCTATTCCTGTTGAGTAATTGTGGTGGTGGGGAGCTTGCTGGACCTGCATAATAATAGAGAGAGCCCTGGGCATATCTATGAAGAATAAGGAATTGGAGATTTTTTTTGGAGTATCCTGGATTGAACCCTTAAAGGCAGGGCCGGATTAAGAGCATCATGGGCTTGGTGCTGAGGATTTTGAAGGGCCTTAAGGGCCGTACCTTGGCATGCACCCAGAGGAGGAAGGGTGCAGCCATGCATGCCTAATTCAATATGGGATGCTGTCTCTGAAGCCCATAAACACATCCATGCAACTGTCCCTCTTTGTCCGGCCTTCGTGCTGTGTGGGGAGGTTCTGAGGGAGCTGCCTGGGGAAGCGAGCATAGAAGCCAGACTTCTGTGTTTACAAGTGACAGAAGAGCGGTAACAGTGAATATGGCCAACCCGGCGCCTATATTAAGGTAGGGGCCTGGACCTGCAGCTCCAATAGCCCCTACGTTAATCTGGCCCTGCTTAAAGGGCAAATCACATTGAGACCTTTATAAGGTCCAGTGGCGGCTGGTGAAGTTTTAAGATGGGGGGGCACAAGACCCCGCCCTTCCATTTTGACCCATCCCATTTCTCATAAGCCCCACCCCTTATAGACTCCAACCATTTTGTCCCCTGTATTTTGCTTGCGTGAACAAATTCTCCCAATATATCACATATTAAGGGGCATATCAGTACTAGTATATCCCATAATAGGGAGCAGGGGCCCTATTATGGGATATACTGTGAGAGACAATCTATTATGGGATACACTGACTGAGAGTGGAACAAACCCCACAGTACAGACCCCACCAGCACAAACCCCTCAAGCACAAACCCCTCAAGCACAAACCCCTCAAGCACAAACCCCCTAGCACAAACCCCACAGTACAGGCCCCCTAGCACAAACCCCACAGTACAGGCCCCCTAGCACAAACCCCACAGTACAGGCCCCCTAGCACAAACCCCACAGTACAGACCCCCTAGCACTAATCCCAAAGTACAGACCCCCTAGCACAAACCCCACAGTACAGGCCCCCTAGCACAAACCTCACAGTACAGGCCCCCTAGCACTAATCCCACAGTACAGACCCCCTAGCACAAACCCCACAGTACAGGCCCCCTAGCACAAACCCCACAGTACAGGCCCCCTAGCACAAACCCCACAGTACAGGCCCCCTAGCACAAACCCCACAGTACAGCCCCCCTAGCACAAACCCCACAGTACAGGCCCCCTAGCACTAATCCCACAGTACAGACCCCCTAGCACAAACCCCACAGTACAGACCCCCTAGCACAAACCCCACAGTACAGACCCCCTAGCACTAATCCCACAGTACAGGCCCCCTAGCACTAATCCCACAGTACAGGCCCCCTAGCACTAAACCCACAGAGTACAGACTGTGACAGGAAGTCAGGTAAATCTGGGAATGTAGTCACAGAGAGGAGACACATTCCCACCTGGTTTGGAAAGTTCACCAATTACTATAGGGTGTCGGCTGCCAAAGGCAGCAGGAAGGTGTAAAGAAGTTGAAAGGCCTTCAGCTGTTCGGAATGAGGAAATGAAGGCCTCTATAATTTGTCCAGAGGAAGTCTATGGATTGCTGCCTCCTGTCGCCGTGTGGGCTGGGAGAGGAGGACAGACAGATGTGTGCCTCCCGATGCTGAGGAAGCATGGGAGAAGGATTGCTGCCTCCTGTCACCGTGTGGGCTGGGAGAGGAGGACAGACAGACGTGTGCCCCCTGAAAGCTGTGTAAGCATGGGGAAGACCTCCTAAAGCGATGTGAAGCTGAGGAGGGTAACAAGTGTGAAGACTACTTGAAGTGAGGTCTTGGATCGTTTCTAGCTGAAAAGAAACCAATGGACATTTCCTGTGTGAAGGGGAAATTAACCAGTTGTGAAGACGTCTCAAGGTGAGAAAACAAACTATTTCTATGTGGAAGAAATAAAGGAATGTTTGCCATGTGCAGAGACAAGCAAAGAGACATTCTCATTGTGAAGAGTAAAGGGACCTGTTAAATGAACTGTGTTCAATGTGAAGAGTGTGAAGAGTAAAGGGACCTGTTAAATGAACATGTGCTGTGTGAAGAGATAAAACATGGACTGTTGAGTATCCGCTGTAGGATAAGAAAGTCTGCCCAACAGTAGGTTGGGGACAGACTCTTAGGTAGGTTTCAGTGTGAGAAGGTAGCCGCCCACAGAGGCAAGGATTTATTTTGTCTTTTATTTTATTTTGCTGGTTTTGACGCTTGCAGTCTGGTGAAGAAAAATGCATTAATAAACCAAACTGTTGTTTGCAATCCCTTGTCGGCTATCTTACTGTGAAAACACAATGGTGGAGGCTACACACTGAAACTGATCACATTGGTACACCCGGAATTACCCAGTAAGTCATGTCAGATTAATATTTGGATTTTATGGTCCACTGATTTGATTTGCAGCACCATAGTGGTACACAATATTACCAAAAGTATTGGGACGCCTGCCTTTAAACACACATGAACATTAATGGCATCCCAGTCTTAGTCCGTAGGGTTCAATATTGAGTTGGCCCACCCTTTGCAGCTATAACAGCTTCAACTCTTCTGGGAAGGCTGTCCACAAGGTTTAGGAGTGCGTCTATGGGAATGTTTGACCATTCTTCCAGAAGCGCATTTGTGAAGTCAGGCACTGATGTTGGATGAGAATTCCTGGCTTGCAGTCCCCACTCTAATTCATCCCAAAGGTGTTCTATCAGGTTGAGGTCAGGATTCTGTGCAGGCCGGTCAGGTTCCTGACAATATACATTGTACAGAGCATTAAAATGCGTAGGACATGAGGAAAATGCTCCTTTGACAATAAGCCTTAGTGGATGATTGAAGCTAATCTTATAATCGGAGCAAATTGATAGAGAACAGAAAATAATACCTTAACCACTTAAGCCCCGGAGGATTTGGCTGCTAAACGACCAGGGGGTATTTTGCGATTCGGCACTGCGTGACTTTAACGGACAATTGCGCGGTCGTGCGACGCTGTATCTAAATTAATTTGACGTCCTTTTTTCCCCTCAAACAGAGCTTTCTTTTGGTGGTATTTGATCACCTGTGCGCTTTTTACTTTTTTCGCTATAAACAAAAAAAGAGCGTAAATTTTGCAAAAATAACAATATTTTTCACATTTTTTTATATGAAATTCCCCCCCAAAAAAATGTAAAAATCAAAATTTTTTAACATTTTCGGCCAATTTGTTTTATCCTACCTATGTTTGGTAAAAAAAAAAAATCGCAAAAAGCGTATTTTTATTGGTTTGCGCAAAAGTTATCGCGTTTACTAACAAAGGGAAAGATTTTTGTAATTTTTGTTGTTTTTTTTTTAACGCGTAATGGCGGCGATCTGCGATTTGTTTTGCGGTACTGCGACATTGGGGCGGACAGATCGGACCCTTGACTGACATTTTTGACACTTTTGGGGTTACCAGTGACATTTCTACAGTAATCAGTGCTATATATATGCACTGTTACTGTAAAAATACACTGGCAGTGAAGGGGTTAACTTTATTTGGGAGGGAGGGGCTGTGTGTGTCCCTAGGGGCGTGCTTTCTACTGTGATTGGCTGTGGCTTGAGCTGTAAGGACACTGATCAACGGATCTACATAGTAGATCCGTGTGATCAGTGTTTTTACACCGAGGAGAATGACAGGCGGCTTGTTTACACAAGCCGCCTGACTTTCTCCCTCTCCCCCGACGATCGCCGAGTGACCGGCGGACATCGGGTCCGCCAGTCACACGCGCGGGGGGGTCCGGGGCGGGCGCGCGCTCGCTCCCCAGACCCTCCCAGGCTAGTGACGTTAATTAACGTCACTCTGCCTGGCCGGGGCTGACCGCCGCAGTAAATCTACTTGCGGCGGTCGGCAAGCGGTTAATAATACCAATTTGCGGGTTTGTGAAAGATACATTTGTAGGGAAGAGTTATCAGCAGGTGATTGTTATCCAGGGGTTAGTTGTGTGGTTCATAGTACTGTAAAGTAAGGTATGCTTTGGGGGTATACAACTTGGATCTTGTTGTCTCATTGTACTTTTTCAAACTTTAATAAAAAGTATAAGAATCAAAATCAATTTTTCAGGTCGGGTTGGCTTGGGTTAGAAGTATTTGGATGCGGCACTCTGTACCTTCAAAAACAATTATTAAATAAAAGAGTTTGGCTAGACGGCCCTTATTGGAGAAAACCAAGACAACTTTGAACTGTTTTGTTTACTCAACAAGTTTCACAGCTATAATTTTTAAAAAGCTTTCTTTTTTTCCGTAAATACAAGCTGACAGTGACATGAATCAACATGACTTAGTATTTTTTAATTAAGGTAATCAAATCCTTGAGCATTTCTTTTGTTGGACCACACGAAGGAGCCGGCTTGGTGTTTACTTGCCGTCCACTGACACCTGACAACAAAATGCTGTTTATTTTTCAAGATGGGAAAAATATTGAACGCCCTCCGGACGCTAAAGGCATTTTCTGGTGGGATTACAAGAGCAGAGATGAATTAGGTACACTTAGGATCAATATCTGTTTCTCTTCCCGGCTCAAGATAGGATTTGTCAAAATTTGAGAGCTGTTTCTATCGAGTGTCAGCCACAAATCCTTGTACTCCTAAGTCATATTCTCAGCCCAGGGTAGGGGGATATTAATGGAAAGAGTTGAGCCCTCTTGCATGGTCTGAGGTCAGGACACTACATCACCTCCTTGCTTTCTCTTTTTAATGAGCTCGGCTATGATGAAGTGACCTTGCTACAGACGATTTCTAGGAACCAGATAACCCTTTAGAGTACGTCTGCATTTTGTAATTACTTTTGATTGCCTTTCCGCGGCGCAAATAAATTGCTTTTAAATGAATCTGTTACTGTTGAAATAATGCCTCCGCCGGAAAGGTATACAAGCTGAAGAATTATCGGCAACGAGAAAAGTATTAGTCAATGTTCCGGGAGTGTGTCACAATGTATACAGTAGATGTGCCGTTTTAACCCGCTCATGGCCAAAGGTCATCAAAGCCTTGATGTAGCACAATGGCTTAGTGGTTAGCATTTCTGAGTCCGCAATTAGAATCCTGGCCAGGACATAATCTGCATGGAGTTTGCATGCTCTCCCTGTGCTTGCATGGGTTTCCCCTGTGTACTCTGGCTTCCTCCCACACTCCAAAGACATGCTGGTAGTAGGGATCGACCGATTATCGGCAAAGCTGATATATCGAGGGCCAATATACACTTTCCCCCTCCCCTCCCGCTCCTTGTAATGACAGCCGAGTGGCTCGTCAGCTGCATCGGTTGTCATTAAAAGACAGCCCACTCTCGGCTATGGGCGGTCGGTACCGGGGTGATGCCTCCAGCTGCAGGCATCACTCCGGTACAAGCACTTTTTGAAATATCAGCAATATCGGTCACCTTGGTGGCCGATATTGCCGATATTTCGGCAAAGTTCTTGTACCGGAGTGATGCCTGCAGCTAGAGGCATCACCCCAGTACCGGCGTCCATAGCCGACAGTCGGCTGTCTTGTAATGACAACCGATGCGGCTGAGAAGCCGCTCGGCTGTCATTACAAGGAGTGGAAGGGGATGTCCCCCCCTCCTGCCGCCTTCCTCTCACCCAGGTCTCCTGTCCCACCGGGAGACCCGGGCAACCAGCCTGCACGGCTGCTGAAGACCCAATCAAAGCCGCATTCGGCTCTGATCGGGTCTCGATGCACAAACCGGGAAGTGATGTCATGACGTCACTTCCGGGTACTGGCGCCAGATTTTAAAAAATTACAGCATTCAAAACAGCCAAACTTGGTGTTTTGAATGTTTTTAAGTGCAGAGGAGGGGTTTGGGGTCTTTTAGACCGCCAGATCCCTCCACAAGAGTACCTGTCAAAGAAAGAAAATATATATATTTTTTAAAATGTACGAAAATATCGGTATTGGCAATGAAAAAACGATATCGGTCAATCCCTAGATGGTAGGTTGTTTGGCTTCTGTCTAAGTTGGCCGTGGTATTTGTGCAGATGGGGACCTACATAATCTTGCCTTGTCCTACACCATAGCTAGGTTTTAGGGCACCTAGGAATATGGGACAAAGTATTACATGTACTGTACTTTTTATTGGAAACTGAATATAATACAACAAATTATAAAAATTCTTATTTTTAGATCTTTCAGATTGGTGGTTGGGGGGTTGGAGAGTTTGGGGACGAGTGGCTTTCATGTCCCCAGCCGTGCACCTGAATTGCCAAAGTACAATTGTTGTGGGTTGGGGTTTTGCTCAAATACTAAAAACAATAATAAATTCACATATTTTTACAACCCGTAAAACATTGCACTGATGATCAGTGGATGGTAGGAGCAACGTCAGACTTCTACAGATTCTTCCTTCAGCTTCCTGTCTCTACCAAGATACCTGGATTCAATTGGAGAACTGGAGGAAGTGTCAAGAGCCTGTTAATCACTGTACTTGTATTTTATTGAGAACCAGAATTGTGTCTGCCATGGTGGGAGATGGGACTTGTAGTACATTCATTCACAATTCTCTGTGAATGAATGATATATATGACTATAGGGGTGAAGGCCTTTACAGCCATAGCAATTTAAAATCTTTTTAGGGGTTGGGGCAGTCGACTTGGCGCCCTAAATATGGGTGCAACATGTAACGTGATCTTAAAGGTGGACTTACCCTCTCAAGTTGCTTGCAGTTTTGAAGGAACGCTTATGTGGTTTAAGCACGTCGTGCCCAGCCTATAGCAAAATGATAGCCGGGAGGTGGCTTTCCTGACTGGCCATCATATGACATTCTTCAGAACATGCCATTCATGCGCATCCCCCCCCCATCAGTGATGCCTGTCAGTGCCTCCTTATCAGTGCTGCCTATCAGTGCCATCTATCAGTGGCCATCAGTGCTGTCATTCAGTGCCCATCAGTGTCCACCAGTGCCACCTATCATTGCCCATCAGTGCTGCATATCAGTGCCACCTATTAGTGCAAACAGTGCTGCATATCAGTGCCACCCTTCAGTGCCCATCAGTATCCATCAGTGCTGCCTATGAGGGCTGTATATCAGTGCCACCTATTAGCGTCAACAGTGCTGCATAACAGTGCCGCCCATCACTGCCCATCAGTGCAGCCTCACCAGCGCACATCAGTGAAGGAGAAAAATTACTTCTTTACAAAATTTTATAACAGAAACAATTAAATGCAAAAAATAAAAAAAACTTAGTGGTGAATAAATACCACCAGAAAAAGCTCTACCTCTCTCAAAAAAAACGATAAAAATTTTGTTTGGATACAGCATTGCATGGCTGCGCAAAAGTGTGAGAGCGCTGAAAGCTGAAAATTGGCCTGGGCGGTAAGGGGGTGAAAGTGCCCGGTATTGAAGTGGTTAATCTGATAAAGTTATAGCCTTGCCCATTCCAGCATAGTTGGTTTCCAAGTCTTTATTAACTCCCACTCCTTTAACTATAATGTGATTGTTCATGCCAAGCTTCTCAGCAGTTTGGTGTGTTGCTCTTTTTTTCATCATCCAATATGGTTGGTGAAGGTCGTAGACCAAGCAGCAACGCTTATCTGCATTGGAGCTCAATAACTTGGCTATGCTGTCTGGCAGGGGAGCCTCAAACACAAGACTGGCTGGAGAAAATATAAAATCTTCCAGCAAGTAAGCCAATATACAAATAGGTGTTTCTAGTTTTTTGGGTTCTGCCTCACACAGAACATACACATTTTATTTGTTTCTTGAAATATATTTGCTTTTTTTTTTTAAAGAGCTATCCTTCTAATTTATTTCACCAAAAATGATCCACATATTGCCTAAAAATTAACGGCTGCGCATTTTGCAGAATAAACGTGCTAACAAAAAAAAAAACACCTTACGTTTTACAAATTATCTTATTTAGAAGCTAATGTATGCATAGGGGAAATTTACACTCTCCTCAGTGCATGGGTAAAATTGGTTAACAAATCAAATACATTGGTATTGTACTACATTATATAGCTGACTGCTTTCAGATTTGATTAGAAAAATTTCTCTCCTTCCCCACTGGGATAACACAACATATCATTACCTGCAGCGGGCATTTTGTCATCTTCACTTTGTTGCCTAAATATTTTCCTGATGTTGTCATATTTTTTAATTCGCTCGGTGCCTTAAATGTATTATTTACCTGCGTTATCCGTTATCAGTTACAAACTTTTTGAATCTTGTTGAGCTACCAACTTTATAATTTGCTAGTATTTAAAACGATACATCATTGATTTGTTTCAAGGCGGACCTATATCTATATCAGTATATATATATGTATATATATATGTATATATATATATATATATATATATATATATATATATATATATATATACAGTATTTCACATAAGTGAGTACACCCCTCACATATTTGTAAATATTTTACTCTATCTTTTCATGTGACAACACTGAAGAAATGACACTTTGCTACAATGTAAAGTAGTGAGTGTACAGCTTGTATAACAGTGTAAATTTGCTGTCCCCTCAAAATAACTCAACACACAGCTATTAATGTCTAAACCGTTAGCAATAAAAGTGAGTACACCCCTAAGTGAAAATGTCCAAATTGGGCCCAATTAGCCATTTTCCCTCCCCGATGTCATGTGACTTATTAGTGTTACAAGGTCTCAGGTGCGAATGGGGAGCAGGTGTGTTATATTTGGTGTTATCGCTCTCACACTCTCATACTGGTCACTGGAAGTTCAACATGGCACCTCATGGCAAAGAACTCTCTGAGGATCTGAAAAAAAGAATTGTTGCTCTACATAAAGATGAGTGCACGTTCTCAGCGTCATATCTAGAGGTTGTCTTTGGGAAATAGACGTATGAGTGCTGCCAGCATTGCTGCAGAGGTTGAAGGGGTGGGGGGTCAGCTTGTTAGCGCTCAGGTCATACGCTGCACACTGCATCAAATTGGTCTGCATGGCTGTCATCCCAGAAGGAAGCCTCTTCTAAAGATGATGCACAAGAAAGCCTTCAAATAGTTTGCTGAAGACAAGCAGACTAAGGACATGGATTACTGGAACCATGCCCTGTGGTCTGATGAGACCAAGATAAACTTTTTTGGTTTAGATGGTGTCAAGTGTAAGTGATGACAACCAGGTGAGGAGTACAAAGACAAGTGTGTCTTAGCAACAGTCAAGCATGGTGGTGGGAGTGTCATGGTCTGGGGCAGTAGGAGTGCTGCCGGCACTGGGGAGCTACAGTTCATTGAGGGAACCATGAATGCCAACATGTACTGTGATATACTGAAGTAGAGCATGATCCCCTCCCTTCAGAGAATGGGCCGCAGGGCAGTATTCCAACTTAATAATGACCCCAAACACACCTCCAAGACGACCACTGCCTTGCTAAAGAAGCTGACGGTAAAGGCGATGGACTGGCCAAGCATGTCTCCAGACCTAAACCCTATTGAGCATCTGTGAGGCATCCTCAAACGAATGATAGAGGAGCGCAAGGTCTCTAACATCCACCAGCTCCGTCATGGAGGAGTGGAAGAATAATCCAGTGGCAACCTGTGAAGCTCTGGTGAACTCCATGCCCAAGAGTGTTAAGGCAGTGCTGGAAAATAATGGTGGCCACACAAAATATTGACACTTTGGGCCGTAATTTGGACATTTTCACTTAGGGGTGTACTCACTTTTGTTGCCAGTGGTTTAGACATTAATGGCTGTGTGTTGAGTTATTACACTGCTATACAAGCTGTACACTCACTACTGTACATTGTAGCAAAGTGTCATTTCTTCAGTGTTGTCACATGAAAAGGTATAATAAAATATTCACAAATATGTTAGGGTTGTACTCACTTTTGTGAGATACTGTGTGTATATATATATATATATATATATATATATATATATATACAGTACTGTGCAAACGTTTTAGGCAGGTGTGAAGAAATGCTGTAAAGTAAGAATGCTTTCAAAAATATAGATATTTGAATAGTTTATTTTTACCAATTTGCAAAATGGAAAGTGAGCAAACAGAAGAAAAATGTAAATCAAATCAAAATTTGGTTTGACCACCCTTTGGCTGCACACACATCCATTCTTATGCTGGCCATACACTAGCCGAAAAATTGTTCGGAAATCTGTCATTTGGTCCGTTCGTTCATTTTTCGTTCAGTTAATGGGCGCAAATAGAAAATCGGTTTTAACTTTTCAGAGCTGAAAAATCAAAGGAACATTTTGGAAAATTCTGCCGAACGAACGATAAATTGAAAGGTTAATGTGTTTCTTGCCTGAACTGTTTGCACTCGGCATATGTGACAAAAAGAACGAAAAACTGATTTATTTATGTCCATTGAACGAAGTATTGATCAAAATTCGGTCATTACATGATGGCATGATCGTCTGCTCTCACGGCCGAGTGTTCATTTTTCGAAAATGAGTTTGAATGATTTTTCTTATAGAGTATGGCCAGCATTACACTTAGGCCCCTTTCACACATACAGTCCGTTCAGTTCATCAGTTCAGTCACGTCAAATGTATCAGTTTTTCATCCGTTTTTCATCCGTTTTTCATCAGTTGTCATCCGTTTTTCGTCAGTTGTTATCCGTTTTTCATCCGTTTTTCATCAGTTGTCATCCGTTTTTCGTCAGTTGTTATCCGTTTTTCATCCGTTTTTCATCAGTTGTTATCCGTTTTTCATCCGTTACTCATCCGTTGTCGTCAGTTTTTCATCCGTTGTCATCCGTTGTCATCAGTTGACATCAGTTTTTCATCCGTTGTCATCAGTTGATATCCGTTTTTCATCCGTTGTCATCCGTTTTTCGTCCGATCCGTTTTTTTGACGGATGAAAAATAGGGCATTCATACGTTCAAAAAAACGGACATTGATGGAAGTGGATGAAAATGGATGTTAACTGATGATCATCAGTTGTCATCCGTTTTTACATAGAGATGCATTGATGTCCGTTTTTCATCCGTCAACGGATGGATGAAAAACGGACAAACGGACAGCATGTGTGAAAGGGGCCTTACACATAGTCAGGGATTTTGTAGGATTAGAGTCAGGTGTTTGACTAATCAGTTATACCAGGCAGGTGCTAATTATTCATATGTAGGTTGAAACACAGTCATTAAGTCCACGTTCACATTGGTCCGATTTGACATGTCAAATGGCATGTCAAATCGTAGGCAATTGCCGGCAATAGCGCTATCCAAACCAGTGCGACGCCGATTTTGCGGCGCTGCACCGATTCCCAAAAGTACTTTTTGTACTACTTTTGGCGATTTGGGGGGGGGGGCGATTTCCATAGACATCTGTGCAGGAACCCACACAGATATCTGTGAAATTGCTCCCGAAGTTCGACTGAAATGCCGGCTTGAAATTTCAAAATGGGCACAGTGGGTTTCAGCAACAGCTGAGTATTCCCATTGGAGGCAACTCATCTGCCATTTTCATGAATCCGGGACTGGCTATGGGCATTTTCCAATTACTGACTCCATCATAACTGAGGTTTTTTAGATTCTTTGTGTTTGTTTTTGGACTATTTGTTTGGGGACCTGGTTCTATAGTAATAGGGGTTGCTCCTCGACATGGAACAATTGATTTAACCCCCATTTATCCATCAACAACAATAGGATTTGATGCTGTATACCGGTGGTATGTTAGAGAGAGTGAAAGGGGCCCTTTTGCATTTGCTCACTGAGACAACGCTGTCTGTATGGTTTTACATGAAGTGTCTGGGAGGGTATTTTTACCATTGAATTTTGTATTATTTTCTCAATAAAGGGAACTTTTCTGCATCTTACACAGGTGTCGGTTCTCTTTAACAACTACCTTTCCGGGGTGTCCCTACAGGGCCTCTCCGTTTTTTTTTTTCAGCCTTTTTACAGGAGTTCCAACCTGTATTAAAAAAAAATAAAAGCCAGCGGTACAAATACTGTAGCTGCTGACTTTTAACCACTTCAGCCCCAGAAGATTTGGCTGCTCAAGGACCAGGCCCTATTTTGCGATTCGGCCCTGCATGAATTTAACGGACAATTGCGCAGTCGTGCGACACTGTACCCAAATGAAATTGACGTCCTTTTTTTCCCACAAAAAGAGATTTCTTTTTATGGTATTTGATCACCTGTGCGATTTTTATTTTTTGCATTATAAACAAAAAAAGAGCGACAATTTTGAAAAAATAACAATATTTTTCACATTTTTTTGATATGAAATTTAAAAAAAAATGTAAAAATCTCATTTTTTTTTTTAAACATTTTTGGCCAATTTGTTTTCTGCTACATATTTTTGGTAAAAAAAATCACAATAAGCATATTTTAATTGGTTTTCGCAAAAGTTATTGCATTTACTAACTACGGGAAAGATTTTTGTCATTTTTATTGTTTTTTTTCTTAACTAGTAATGGCGGCGATCTGCGATTTTTGTGCAGGACTGCGACATTGCGGTGGACAGATTGGACCCCTGACTGACATTTTTGACACTTTTGGGGGTACCAGTGACATTACTACAGTAATCAGTGCTATAAATATGCACTGTTACTGTAAAAGTGACACTGGCAGGGAAGGGGTTAACTTTATTGGTGACCAAGGGGTTAAGTGTGTCCCTAGGGGCGTGATTCTAACTGTCAGGGGGCATGGCTAGTGAAGTAACCACAGAGACATGCAATCCTATATAGCAGGATCACATAGCCTCTGTGCCTACTTCAGTGAGAATGACAGACGGCTCAGTCGTCTGTCTTTCTCCCTCTCCTGTGGGAGATCGCGAGTGGCCGGCGGCCATCAGAGCCGCTGGTCACATGCGCTGGCTAGGCAGGGAACGAGCGGGGGTGGGAGCACGCCTCTGGCGGCGCACGCTCGCCCCCTACAGGCTCTTAGGCAAGCGACGTAGTACTACATCACTTTGCCTGTAAGCGGCTGCATGCCGCAGTAAATGTACAGGAGACGGTCGTTAAGTAGTTAATATAAGTACACTTACCTGTCCATGGATGCCACGATGTCTGCACCTGTAGCTGATCTGTCTATTGGCTTTAGGTGCAGGCGCTGACAACCTTACTAAGGGAAATTGGCAGTGGAGCCTTGCTTCACAGCCTCTTTCCTACTGGGAATGCACAAGTCGCGCTGGGCATTCTGGATGGCCCCACCATCTTCTGGGACCTGTGTGTGTCTCCCAGAAGGCAGCGGGGGGAAGGAGGAGGAGATGTAAATGAAGTAGGTCGACCTTACATGGGAGTGGGAGCAGGTACCTATTTTTGACAGGTACCTGCCCCCCCCCCCCCTCCTGAAAGGTGCCAAATGTGGCAGATAAACAGAGCTTCCACTTTTGGGTGGAACTCCACTTTAACTGAAATAGATCCAGCTGTGTAGGGGGCTTAAAACTGGGTGAGGAAAAGCCAAACTCTGCTACTAAGATGAAGTTTTGGAAGTACATTTCATGTCAGAGGTCTAAGACTAAGAACAGCAACAAGACACAAGGTAGTTATACTGCATCAGCAGGGTCTCTCCCAGGCAAAGATTTCAAAGATTACTGGGGGTGTCAAGATGTGATTGTCATGCTCTTTTGAGGAATGACAAAGAAATGGGCAACGATGAGGACCTTAGATACAGTGGTTGGCCAAGGAAACCTAATGCAGTAGATGAAAGACATATCATGCTTACTTCCCTTTGACATCAGAAGATGTCAAGTAGTGCCAAAAGCACAGAACTGGTGACCCAGGTACACCCATCTACTGGCTGGAGAAATCTGCTCAGAAGTGGTCTTCATGGAAGAACTGTGGCTAAAAAGCCACCATACCTCTGATGTGAAAACAAGGCTAAGCGACCCAACTATGCATGAAAACATAGGAACTGGGGTGCATAAAAATGGCAGCAGATGCTCTGGACTGAGGAGTCAAAATGTGAAATATTTGGCTTCAGCAGAAGGCAGTTTGTTGGGGGAAGGGCTGGGGGGCGGTACAATAATGAGTGTCTCCAGGGAACAGTGAGGCGTGGCAGAGGATCTTTGCAAGTTTTGGGCTGCATTTCTGTAAATGGAGTTGGGGATTTGGTCAGTTTCAATGAAATCCCCAATGCTGAGAAATACAGGCAGCTACTTATCTATCATGCCATTCCATCAGGGAGGCACGTGATTGGCCCCAAATTTATTTGCAGCAGGACAGCCTGTGACTGGCAGAAGTCCGCCCACACCATGTGTTTGCCAAAAAAAATTAAAAATAGATTTGATTTCAAATATATATATATATATATATATATATAGTGCCTTGCGAAAGTATTCGGCCCCCTTGAACTTTGCGACCTTTTGCCACATTTCAGGCTTCAAACATAAAGATATAAAACTGTAATTTTTTGTGAAGAATCAACAACAAGTGGGACACAATCATGAAGTCAAACGAAATTTATTGGATATTTCAAACTTTTTTAACAAATAAAAAAACTGAAAAAGTGGGCGTGCAAAATTATTCAGCCCCCTTAAGTTAATACTTTGTAGCGCCACCTTTTTCTGCCATTACAGCTGTAAGTCGCTTGGGGTATGTCTCTATCAGTTTTGCCCATCGAGAGACTGAAATTTTTGCCCATTCCTCCTTGCAAAACAGCTTGAGCTCAGTGAGGTTGGATGGAGAGCGTTTGTGAACAGCAGTTTTCAGTTCTTTCCACAGCTTCTCAATTGGATTCAGGTCTGGACTTTGACTTGGCCATTCTAACACCTGGATATGTTTATTTGTGAACCATTCCATTGTAGATTTTGCTTTATGTTTTGGATCATTGTCTTGTTGGAAGATAAAATCTCCGTCCCAGTCTCAGGTCTTTTGCAGACTCCATCAGGTTTTCTTCCAGAATGGTCCTGTATTTGGCACCATCCATCTTCCCATCAATTTTAACCATCTTCCCTGTCCCTGCTGAAGAAAAGCAGGCCCAAACCATGATGCTGCCACCACCATGTTTGACAGTGGGGATGGTGTGTTCAGGGTTATGAGCTGTGCTGCTTTTACACCAAACATAACGTTTTGCATTGTTGCCAAAATCTTCGATTTTGGTTTCATCTGACCAGAGCACCTTCTTCCACATGTTTGGTGTCTCCCAGGTGGCTTGTGGCAAACTTTAAACGACACTTTTTATGGATATCTTTAAGAAATGGCTTTCTTCTTGCCACTCTTCCATAAAGGCCAGATTTGTGCAGTATACGACTGATTGTTGTCCTATGGACAGAGTCTCCCACCTCAGCTGTAGATCTCTGCAGTTTATCCAGAGTGATCATGGGCCTCTTGGCCGCATCTCTGATCAGTCTTCTCCTTGTATGAGCTGAAAGTTTAGAGGGACGGCCAGGTCTTCATAGATTTACAGTGGTCTGATACTCCTTCCATTTCAATATTATCGCTTGCACAGTGCTCCTTGGGATGTTTAAAGCTTGGGAAATCTTTTTGTATCCAAATCCAGCTTTAAACTTCTCCACAACAGTATCTTGGATCTGCCTGGTGTGTTCCTTGTTCTTCATGATGCTCTCTGGGCTTTAAACGGACCTCTGAGACTATCACAGTGCAGGTGCATTTATACGGAGACTTGATTACACACAGGTGGATTCTATTTATCATCATTAGTCATTTAGGTCAACATTGGATCATTCAGAGATCCTCACTGAACTTCTGGAGAGAGTTTGCTGCACTGAAAGTAAAGGGGCTGAATAATTTTGCACGCCCAATTTTTCAGTTTTTTATTTATTAACAAAGTTTGAAATATCCAATAAATTTCGTTCCACTTCATGATTGTGTCCCACTTGTTGTTGATTCTTCACAAAACATTACAGTTTTATATCTTTATGTTTGAAGCCTGAAATGTGGCAAAAGGTCTCAAAGTTCAAGGGGGGCCGAATACTTTCGCAAGGCACTCTATCTATCTATCTATCTATCTATCTATCTATCTATCTATCTATCTATCTATCTATCTATCTATCTATCTATCTATCTATCTATCTATCTATCTATCTATCTATCTATCTATCTATCTATCTATCTATCTATCTATCTATCTATCTATCTGTACTCTCTATTCCAAAGGCTGTTTTTATTTAGAACATGTGACCTGTAGCTGAAGCTGACAGTGTGAGGAGAAAAAAACTGATCGCCAGCTGCTGTTTACATCACACGATCAGCTGTCATTGGCTGACAGCTGATCACGTGTAGAAATGAAGGAAGAAAGATAGGACAGGAGGGAAGTAGGAAGTACATTTTATCAGGGGCGTAACTACAGGGGTTGCAGGGGGTGCAATTGCAACCGGGCCCTATGCACCAGGGGGCCTGCGCAGCTCCCCTGTATAACTGGATAGGAGGGGCAGTGGGGGCAGCATGTAGAGAAATCACTGTCCTCCTTTTTCCTCCTGTAGCTGCCGGAGGAAAATGGAGGAGATTGGTTCTTCTGTATGCTGCCCCCACCACTCCTTCCATCCAGTTCACTTGTGTTCTGCTGTCTTTGCAGGACTTGTGAAAGGGTCCCGCTGCGGGACCGTAATAAGGGGCCCCGCAACGAGAGTAAAGGGTCCAAAGAGCAGTGGGAAGAGCCCCAGGCTTGAAGGGAAAGGCCCCGGCCAGGGGTCCGAGGGGCCCTTTATGGTTTTTTGCACCAGGGCCCTGAAGGTTCTAGTTACGCCCCTGCATTTTATTATTGTAAAGAAAATCTGCATCTCTAATATCTCTTTATATGTGCAAATATTTTAAAACAGGAAGAAAAATTGAACTCTTATTGCGGAAGATGCCTCTCATTTGACCACAAGCTCTGTGCATATACTGTATCAAGGAAAATCAATGAGACAATTGCAAACATTGGATGATGATATTGAAAGGTCCTGGACATAAGCATTATATTTTTCCAATTTTTTTATTTTAGAAAATAACAGCTGGCTACAGAGGATGTATGATAACATTAAAACTGGCTTGTATAGCAGTTATAACACTTGTATAATCTTTTTAACAGAAAGTGGCACTTTCCTTTAATCTGTCGGTTCATATGCTTTAAAGAGGCGGCTTATCCACTTTATATCTGCTCGCATAAATCCACATCATGAAAAAATAAGTATGTCTCTGACAGCACATCAATCAAGTCTTTGTTTTTCTTGGGTAAGTGCTGCTAGTTGTTCACCTGAGGCTTGAGAAAACAGCTGGCATACAGTATTAGCAGAGTGCATGTATTGTCATGAAAAAAAAAAAAAATCAGCCTTGATACCTTTAATTAAAATTATTTTACAGTGGTCACGTGACCACACTTTCTACCTGTTAATGTCTGGAGGGTCCAGACTGTGGGCCATGAGAAGACATCATCGCTCTCTATGGTATTGTTAAAGGCACAGAAAACCCCCAAACATTTCACAGACCCCACTAGTCAGCTGAATTAGTTCTGATTGCCAGTCTCCCCCAGGAGCCGCTGTCAGTAAAGCACTGCTCTATGGTGCAGGGGGTGTGGACTTGGTCTGACAGCATGTCTTCTCCTAGATCCCCCACAGGAGCACATGTGCAAGAGTGACAATGCTAACTCTCAATAATTAGGTGTATGTATAAAATTTGCATAGCTGTTCTTCTTCTATTGAAACTGCATGTAGCTTTGCATTGTCGCCACTAGATGGCGATGGGTATCATAGGAAATAATTAAGCTCATCAGCACAATCTAGTTATCATATTGCAGTATTTTCCCCATTCACACATTGGATCTGCAGACATTATTCCCTGAAAACATTTGATTTTGTTCTATCCAGATAAAATTAATTTAAATGCAGGTCAAATAGAAAACAGCTATGTAACCCCTACCACTCTGCACAGGATGTACCCCTCCTCGCCAAGCGAATGCTGGAGATGGCAACGCACTAAAGCTGACATCTTACATATCTGGTGGGATTGTCCATCAATCCAATCCTACTGGAAAACCGTCCACAAACTCACCCAAAAAATAACCACCCTCCCATTGGCCTTTACTCACGTATCACTAATTTACTATCAGATATATCGGTCTGGATGTCCCACCACTTCCTCAAACTCAATCCATCCAAAACCAAACTTATAATTTTTCCTCCACCACGTGCCCCTTCCCCTGATCTCTCTGTCAATATCGATGGCGCTACTATCAGCCCATCCCCGCATGCCAAGGTCCTAGGTGTTGTCCTGGACTCTGAACTCTCCTTCAAACCCCACATCCAATCGCTGTCCAAATCTTGCCGCCTCAACCTCCACAACATCTCCAAAATACTCCCCTTTCTAACCAAAGACACAACAAAACTCCTAGTTCACTCCCTGGTCATCTTGTGCCTCGACTACTGCAATTCCCTTCTCATTGGCTTACCTCTACATAGGCTATCCCCCCTTCAATCCATCATGAACGCTGCTGCCAGACTCATCCACCTCACCAATCGCTCATTGTCCGCTACTCCTCTCTGTCAAGCCCTCCATTGGCTTCCACTCACCCAATGAATTAAAAATGCAAAATACTAACAACATCTTACAAAGCCATCCACAGCTTAGCCCCCAACTACATTACTAGACTAGTCTCAAAATACCAACCTACTCGCTCACTTCATTCCTCTCAAAACCTCCTGCTCTGTAGCTCCTTCGTCCCCTCCTCCCATGCTCGCCTTCAGGACTTTACCAGAGCCTCTCCAATCCTATGGAACTCCTTACCAAAATCTGTCCGATTATCTCCTACCCTATTAACTTTTAGATGATCCCTGAAAACCCTCCTCTTCAGAGAAGCCTATCCTACCCACACCTAACAACTATACTTCCATTTTCTCCATCAGCCCATCCCCCACGGTTATTGCCTTTTGTTCCACTTGACCCTCCCTTCTAGATCGTAAGCTCTAATGAGTAGGGCCCTCTAATTCCTCCTGTAATGAATTATATTGTAACTGTATTGTCTTCTCTCAAATTGTAAAGCGATGCGCAAACTGTTGGTGCTATATAAATCCTATATACCCTGTTTCCCTGAAAATAAGCCATATCCCGAAAATAAGACCTAGCATGATTTTCAGGGATGGCTGCAATATAAGCCCTACCCCAAAAATAAGCCCTAGTAAACTCCTTGATCTCAGCCCCTCCTTCTGCTGTATTCAGAGGGGGAAAGTAGAGCCCCGGAGGGTCACGTGAGTGCCCAGGGGCGCTGTAAATAAGGTATTTTCCACAATAAAGTTACAAAAGGAGACACATTGCACATTACATAATCTTTTTACAAAATTGATTACATATTTTTACAATGACTTTATCTAAGGTTTATTTTTGGGATTACAGAATGTCATAATGCTGACTCCTGAGCTGACAGGGAGAGAGGGGGAGAGAACTTTTTTTAACATTTTATTATTTTATTCCAGATTTTTTAGAACATAAAGAGGGCTAAATGACACAAAACAAGCACTGTGCTGTCTACCATGCTTTAAAGGATCAGAATATTTATTTATTTTAGGCTCCATGTACACGGGACGTTGTTAAAAGTCCCTTTGAATGCTGGAATTTTTAGGACGTTTGAAACGTCCGTTCGGTCGCTTTTGTACCCGCGTTTAGCGGGCGTTTAGCAGCGTTTGCGGGCGTTTGCGTTTAGAAGCGTTCATAGAGGTCAAAAAAATGATTCCCCTTTAAAATGGAAAAACGCGAACGCTAAACGCGGGTCATCGCGTTCGGACGCGTTCAGACGCGTTCGGACGCGTTTGTGCGTTTGAAAGCCGGGAAACACACGTTCGAACGCAAATAATTGCGTTCTAAAAACAGTCCCTGAACGCAACTGCCTGCAAATGACTGTAAACGACCCTGTGTACATGGACAGATAAGATAAAATGTAGATGGGTTCAGGGGCTTCTGAAAAAAACGCCCAACTGCTCCTAAACGGCCATTTCCAGCGTCCCGTGTACATGGAGCCTAAGGGTTACAATCCCTTTAAGATCGTCTTTTTACATACCATAAATAAATAAGACATCCCCTGAAAATAAGCCCTAGTGTGTTTTTTGTAGCCAAAATTAATATAAGACCCGGTCTTATTTTCGGGGAAACACGGGTAATAAATAATAATAATAAATACACCTGCTCAAATGTTACTGCACCATAATTGCACATCAATCACACCATACTTCAAGTCCTTAGTGATGATGTTAATCAACGCTGCTAAACTCTGCATACCTAAACTATGGCGCACCCCCAAAATTCCATCCATATCAGACTGGTTCAAACGCATAGATAAAATAGCTGAAATGGAAGAGCTCATCTCGATATCTCGAGACTCCCCGCACAAATTTGCCACCACATGGGCAGGCTGGATGAGTTTTAAATCCTCCATCAAATTTCACAGATTATCTGATAGAAATTAAATACCTTCACTTCATGTGATTCATATAAGGCCATATCGCATACCTAACACTGCACTCTACCTTGACTAAAAAGAGACTATTGGCTAACAGGATTTACCGAAATTTATAAACATGTCATACTACATTTCTATCACTATGAAAAAACATATCTGCTTACTAGATATTAGCCTACCACTTTCTCTTAACTCCACTATTTACTTTTCTCCTATTCCAGAGTTCCCCAAACTACGGCCCTGCAGCTGTTGCAGAACTGCACATCCCATGAGGCATTGTAAAACTCTGACATTCACATACATGACTAGGCATGATGGGAATTGTAGTTCCTGAACAACTGCAGAGCCGTAGTTTGGGAATCCCTGTCCTATTATATTACCCCCCCCCCCCACACTCTTCCGGCCCCCTCTTGTAATATCACAGAAATCACACTTAGGCTGGACTACGATGTGAGTGCAAAAAGCACAGAAAAGCGCTCTAAGTGCAGACAGATTTTATTTAGGAATAATAAAACAACTGTAGCAAGTCATAAGAAGCCACAGAATGAAAGGCTGTAGTATCAGTAATTAGGCAGAACTCCTCTGGGTGGTGCCATCCATCCACACATAGGGGACAAGACCGAGTACAAACATCCGTCACAGGAGAAGAGGTGGCGGCTGTCTCCCGTGATCGCCCGGGTCCAGAGTGGGGCTGTGATGCGGAGATGGAGGTGAAGGAATGCGGCAACATTACCCGAAAGTTGAAGGGCGCACAACGCGTTTCTGAGCATGCGCCAAGTCCCAATCAGACATGCGTGCTCTTACCTCAGGTGCTCTTGGAAAGAGGACACCTGAGAAAAGAGCGCGCACGTCCGATTGGGACTTGGCGCATGCTCAGAAACGCGTCGTGCGCCCTCCAGCTTCCGGGTGACATTGCCGCATTCCTTTACCTCCACCTCCGCATCACAGCCCCGCTCGGAGACACCTGGCACCTCTTCTCCTGTGACGGATGTTTGTACTCGGTCTTGTCCCCTATGTGTGGATGGATGGCATCACCAAGAGGAGTTCTGCCTAATTGCTGATACTACAGCCTTTCATGCAGTGGCTTCTTATGAGTTGCTACAGTTCTTTTAATATACAGTACCTAAATAAAATCTGTCTGCACTTAGAGTGCTTTTCTGTGCTTTTTGTATTTGCTCCAGAGTTTTCCTCACTTCTGAGAAGAGATGCTTGGTGTAGTTGGACATTCTATTTTATAGACTTTTTTTATGGATATTCTATATTATTTTACTAATTTATTTTAGATTGTTTTTTCCTCCCCTTCCTCTATTTCCCCTCCCCCTTCCCCCTGCCCCCCTCTCTCTTTTAGTATTCAGTCATTATTTATATGTGGATGGACTTTAGCGCTCACATGTATGTGTTTTTAAGATGTGAGTGCAGGACACACACATTCCCTCATCCAGCACTGGCTATACACAAGATCATCCTCTACAAACACAACATATGCATATGCATCAAGTACATGAAAATGGCAGCACATAAACACTCCGGGATGCAAAGGATTAAAAAGCCAGGTGGACATCCAGCAAAAAAAGGGGGTTTAACAGTTTATTGGTAATGGGGACCAAGCAAAAAAGTACATGAATTGCTTACATCAACCTGGGCTGGAGTGGACAAGGGTACCGACAGCGAGCGACATGGATGCTGAGAGATCAATCTCCAAGGACCGCTGAGCGGTGTTTATGCAGAGTCGGAAACCAGCCGGCGCAGGGATGGAATCACTCCACTGTAGTTCCGGTATGGTGACGTCAGCCGGACAGGCACCGCTTGCGGGAAGAAACCAGGAGCCAGGGTGGAACACAAGTCATGGAAAGGAATGGCAACTGGAGGATTTAAAGATAGGAGAAGGAGCGGGGCTGTGGATGCAAACCGTGATACTTTTATCCTCTCGGTGCCCTTATCTTACTCCTTACTAACATCAAAAATTATATTTAAAACACGCACAAATTCTCTCAAATAAAAATATATAACAATAATAATAACTAAGGGATACAATATATAAAATATTGGATATAAATGATGAAACAAACATATATATATATATATATATATATATATATATATATATATATATATATATATATATATATATATATATATATATATATATATACATAGGGGATCGAAAGTTTGGGCACCCCAGGTAGAAATTTGTATTAATGTGCATAAAGAAGCCAAGGAATGATGGAAAAATCTCCAAATCTCCACACAGGAGAGGCAGAAGGAGATTAGGGAAGTTAACAAGTGGCTGAGGAATTGGTGTAGGAAGGAGGGGTTTGGGTTCCTGGAGAACTGGGCTGACTTCTCAGTCGGCTACCGGCTCTTTAGTAAGGATGGGCTGCACCTTAATGGGGACGGTACAGCTCTTTTGGGGAGAAAGATGGCCACCGAGTTGGAGGGGCTTTTAAACTAGGAGACGGGGGGGAGGGCTCAGAAGTAGAATCAGTCAGGAGGGAGCAGAGGACTGAAGGCAGTTGTAGGGTCAGCAGCGACATTAGGTCAACAACATCAATTGGCGGGTCTGTGCGGGAAAACAGCAGACCAAACAAAAATAAACATAACCGCCAATCACGTTTAACTTCCGTAAAACTAAGAGGGGTATATGCTAATGCCAGGAGCCTAGCTAATAAGATGGATGAGTTGGAAATGTTAGTACATGAGGAGGACATAGACCTTGTGGGAATAACAGAAACCTGGTTCGACCCCTCACATGACTGGCTGGCAAATATCCAAGGGTATTCTGTGTACCGGAAGGACAGGGTAGGAAAAAGAGGGGGAGGGGTATGTCTCTATGTCAAGAACAATATAAAGGTGCTAGAAAGGAGTGACATTACGGATGGGATGAGCATGGATTTAGAATCTGTGTGGGTTGAACTCGATAGGGAAGAAGATAAGGGAAAAGTAGTTGTGGGGGTTTGCTATAGGCCACCTAACCAAGGGGAGGAGGTAGAGCTGGAATTTTTAGCACTAATAGGTAAAGCGGCAAAACTGGGATCAGTCATCATATTGGGGGACTTCAATTATCCCGACATTGACTGGGAAGAGGGGACTGCACACTCGCATAAGGCCCGTCTATTCACGGAAACCTTACAGGATAACTACATGTCACAGTTGGTGGATTCCCCTACTAGAGAGAATGCAATCCTGGATCTATTGATCACTAATGACCCAGACCTAATCTCGCAGGTAGGAGTCCAGGACAATCTGGGCTCTAGCGATCACAGGATGATCACATTTAGTATAAATAACAATATAAAAAGGCAAGTGGGGAACATAAGAACCCTAAACTTCAGAAGGGCAGACTTTCCAAAATTGTACTCAATGATGGAAAGGGTAAACTGGGACCAAACCCTGGGATCCCTGACCACTGAGGAAAAATGGGAATGCTTTAGGAACATATTAAGCAAAGGCATCTTGCAGTGCATTCCTATGGGGAATAAATTTAGAAGAGACAAAGCCAAACCTGGCTGGCTAAACCGTAGCGTTAAAAAACTTATTAGGGGAAAAAAATTGGCCTTCAAGAAATATAAATCAGAGGGCACAGTATCGGCCTTCCAGCAATACAAGGAGGAAAATAAGAAGTGTAAACACGAAATCAAGATGGCTAAAATCAACTTTGAGAGACAAATAGCGGAGGATAGTAAAAAAAACCCAAAGAAATTCTTTAAATATATCAACAGCAAAAAAACTAGGGCAGAGCATATTGCACACATAATTAACGATGATGGGAGGATGGTTACAGAGGACACTGAAAAAGCAACCGTGCTGAATGCTTTTTTCTCGTCAGTCTTTACGCAGGAAAAGGAGGGGTACACTGACCATGACTGTATGGTTAGTAGTAATACACAGGACTTGCCACTATGGCTAACAGAGGGGGAAATCAGGGAAAGACTGGATAAACTTAACACAAACAAATCACCAGGCCCGGATGGCGTACATCCGAGAGTGCTCAAGGAACTCAGTATGGTTATATCTAGACCACTGTTCCTAATCTTTGCTGACAGTATTAGGACAGGAGATGTACCAGGGGATTGGAGGAAGGCTAACGTGATTCCGATATTCAAAAAGGGCCAGAGACATATCCCGGGAAATTGTAGGCCTGTCAGTTTGACATCAATAGTATGTAAACTTCTGGAGGGGATGATAAGGGACTATATCGTAGAGTATGCTAAAGACAACAACATCATCAGTAGTAACCAACACGGGTTTACAAATGGGCGTTCTTGTCAAACCAATCTCTTAGCATTCTACGAGGAAGTGAGCTGTGAGCTAGATAGGGGCAGACCAGTGGATGTGGTGTACTTGGATTTCGCTAAGGCGTTTGATACAGTTTCCCACAAGCGCTTAATTTATAAAATAAGGTCTGCAGGTATCGACAGCAGGGTTTGCTCTTGGATACGGAACTGGCTAAAAGGCCGTGTCCAAAGGGTGGTAATAAACAGCGCATACTCAGACTGGGCTGAGGTAGTAAGCGGGGTGCCCCAGGGCTCAGTCCTGGGACCAACCTTGTTCAATTTATTCATAAACAGCATTGAGGACGGGATCAGTAGTTCGTTATCAATTTTTGCAGATGACACAAAATTGGCCAGGGCAATAACTGCACAGCATGAAGCAGATATCCTACAGAATGACCTGGACAAAATTACGGAGTGGGCAACGACATGGCAAATGAGGTTTAATGTGGAGAAGTGTAAGGTTTTGCACTTGGGGACCAAAAACATAAAAACACAATACATGTTAGGAGGGGAACCCTTGGGGGACTCAAAAATGGAGAAAGATCTGGGAGTCTTGGTTGATGATAGATTAGGCAACAGCATGCAATGCCAAGCGGCAGCTTCCAAAGCCAACAGAATATTAGCATGCATAAAGAAAGGGATGTATTCCAGAGATAAGACTATAATCCTTTCACTTTATAAAACTCTGGTCCGACCGCATCTGGAGTATTCTGTCCAGTTCTGGTCGCCAGTCCTCAGGAGGGATGTGTTGGAGCTGGAGAGAGTCCAGAGAAGGGCAACTAAACTAATTAGGGGATTGGAGGACCTTACCTATGAAGAGCGGCTGCAATCGCTCGATTTATTTTCCCTGGAGAAGAGACGTCTGAGAGGGGACATGATAGCAATTTATAAATATCTTAATGGGGATCTCAGCTTAGAAAAAAAGCTGTTCATTCGAAGGAATTGCATGAGGACTCGAGGACATACAATGCGATTAGAGGAGAAGCGTTTTAACCTCAGGCAACGTGGGGGGTTCTTTACTGTTAGGGCTACAAGATTGTGGAATTGTCTACCACAAGAGGTGGTTTCTGCGGGTAGTATGGTGACTTTCAAAAGACTCTTAGACTTACATCTCAAGGATCAGGAGATAAAGGGCTATGTTAGATGATTACAGTCACACACACCTACACAGGTTGAACTGGATGGACTATTGTCTTTATTCAACCTCACCTACTATGTAACTATGTAACTATGTAAATTACAGATTAGACATTCTTATAATATGTCAACAAAAGTTAGATTTTATTTCCATCATTTACACTTTCAAAATTACAGAAAACAAAAAAATGGCGTCTGCAAAAGTTTGGGCACCCTGCAGAGTTAATATCTTGTACTGCCCCCTTTGGCAAGTATCACAGCTTGTAAACGCTTTTTGTAGCCAGCCAAGAGTCTTTCAATTCTTGTTTGAGGTATCTTTGCCCATTCTTCCTTATAAAAGTCTTCCAGTTCTTTGAGATTTCTGGGCTGTCTGTCACGCACTGCTCTTTGAAGGTCTATCCATAGATTTTCAATTATGTTGAGGTCAGGAGATTGTGAAGGCCATGGCAAAACCTTCAGTTTACACCTCTTGATGTAATCCAACGTGGATTTCGAGGATTTTTCTTTCTGGAGGGATTGTGCAGTCAAACGTGGGTTTTGAATTGTTTTTCTCACAATCCTGCAAGCTGTTCTGTCTTATTTTTTTCTTAGTCTTCCAGATCTTGCTTTAACTTCCACTGTTCCTGATGACTGCCATTTCTTAATTACATTCCGAACAGAGGATATTGACATCTGCAAAAGCTTTGCTATCTTCTTATAGCCTTCTCCAGCTTTGTGAGCGTCAACTATTTTCAGTTTCAGTTTTCTAGACAACTGCTTAGAAGATCCCATGGTGCTGATTGTTGGGACAAGGTCAGATGAGTCTGGGCATTTAAAACCTTTGAGATTGACATCACCTGGCCTTCCCAGACGATGATTGAGAACAATCCATGACACTGGCAGGTCTCAGCCTTGCAAAGGGGGCAGTGCATGCTATAAATTCTGCAGGGTGCCCAAACTTTTGCAGACACATTTTTTTTTGTTTTCTGTAATTTTGAAAGTGTCAATGATGGAAATAAAATCTAACTTTTGTTGACATATTATAAGAATGTCTAATCTGTAATTTGATGCTTTTTGGAGATTTTTTCATCTTTCCTTTGCTTCTTTATGCACATCAATACAAATTTTTACCTGGGGTGCACAGACTTTTGATCCCCACTGTATATATATATATATATATATATATATATATATATATATATATATATATATATATATATATATATATATATATATGTATATATATATAAATGGCAAAAAATAATAATAAACTAAATTAATAAATGGCACTGTCATAGAATGTCAGCAATATAACTTGATGTCATTATGTGTAACTATGATACATGCACACATCAGAATGTGAAGCCATATAAACTGTAAATTATAAATACAGTGCCGTATACGGGGAAAAAAAAAAAAACACATAAAGGTGAATAATTGTGTAGCGCCTGGAATGTGTTTATGCATATGCATCAGTTTCCCATTCCAATACTCCCTGGGAAATACCCACCTGATATCATTTCTTCCATTCATCTACAACCATTACATACCTTTACAATCTAAATATTGCTGTATTAACAACTACTCATTGGCAATTTAGCCCTATTATTGGAAAACCTTAACCATAATCCAGTGTAATTTACTGTATGTCAATTTGTACCCCAGGCTTTCTGCATCTTAATGTTCTTGTTAATATTTTTGCTTCAATAAAATCTTTTAAAATCAAAAAAAAAAAAAAAGAAAGCAGCTATGTAATTTAGTTTTAAATGCATCCCTAAGCACCTTATTTAGCATTGACATTCTGACACAAAAAGTTCATAGAAGCAGAAGAAACTGGTAGGACCAACAGGTAATCATTAAGGCTTTACTACTAGTGTAGCGAGAAGAAGAAAAGCTTGTAACATTTTGAAGGGAGCTCATCCAATCGATCCTTGCAGATATGACTGTGTACCATTTGGGGCTAGTGATTCTATGCCCCAAGGTAAACATGCTGAACCATTGATTTTGTAGCAAAACTGTAGAAATGTAATTGTATAAGATGGCATCAGTCCACTGGGCATGATAAAATAGTAACAATGTGGAAATATCCAGAATAAACTTGACTTGTTGCCAATAATGATATTTCAGTACTTAGCTTTATATCTGTTTCTATAGCCCATCTTTGAAGGTCCACAGCAACAATTTCCGAACATATCCATTCATTGGCGGGCATACCTATAGCAGCATACATTTTTCATTGCAGAGAGCTTCCTGATATTTGTTTGGTTGTTCGATCAGAATCAGTAAGAATGCCATTTTCTTTGTGAGATGCACCGGCTTCAATGCAAAAGGATTTTGTAGAAACTTATGAAAGCTGTTGCTGGGGACCTTTAAATGTGTATGGTAGAAACTGATATAAAGCCAGGTATTGAAATATTATTGTTGGAAACAAGTTTATTCTGGGTATTACCACAATGTTACTATTCCAACAAACCCAGTGGACCATTGCTATCTTATTGTCAGGACTGGGATCTGAACCTACAATCCCTGTGGTGTCTGGCAGTATCTTTACTTGCTACACAGCTTCCTGGACAATTCCTTTGACAACCTTGTTTCTGGTGAACCTTGAACTCCTTGCTCCTCCCATGAACTTCCTATTTAAGCCATGCCTTTGCACTTCCTTTTTGCCAGATTATTGTGCTCTCTCTAGACAATATCTCGCTCTTGTCTGTCCTGCTGCCGCCCTTAACTTTGCTACTGCTTGTTACTGACATTTGGCTTGTTCCTCAACTACGCTTCTGCTTGATCCCTTTAGCTTGTTTACTGACTACACTTCTACTTGGTAGAGTATAATAAAACAGCGCTACCAGGCGTGTGAAAATAAACATAAATTACAAATTCATAATCTAATAAAGTGCACTAATGATAAAAACCAGATCATTCAATAATAATAAAGTGCATCAGTGACAAGAATATAAAACCATACAATGATAATTATTAAAGTGCAAAAAATTATTTTTAAGAAAAGGTGCCAAATGTGCAATAAGTGCCAGAGTGCTAAATTAAGTGCAGTCCAAAAATAAACAGTCCACTTGTATTTGGATAAAGTGCTGACTATAGTACTTGAGGTGCTCCACACAAAGTGGCAAGTGCTTCCAAAGAAACCCTTTTGGGGATCCACTCACCAGACTTAGGATAATTCTGAGACTTAAATATACATCCAAACAGATAGCCAGTAGGGATGGATAGGATAGCTAAGCCTCCAATATAAGCCTCCAGCCTCAGATGCAGGATATAATACAGCCTTGGTGTCCCCCAGGATAACTATGTCTTTGTCCATGTCTTTGATAACACCCCGGATAGGCGGGCGAAACGCGTCAACATACTTCCTGGTAGATAATCATCACACAACGTCACTTCCTCAAACCACCGTGGAACGCACATCGGCAGCATACCCGGAAGTGGATTGGCTCATTGTGACTATTGATTATAATACAACGCTGTTACCTGATTTATGTTTGTGAGTAGCTTTTTTATACTTTTTGCAATACAATTACCTTACGGGCTTCACTATTTCCGGCTCCTTCCCTCTCTTATTTGAGCATTTAAGCATGGAGAAGTTTCAGAGGAGATTGGAGGTATATTGAAGGCTCATCCATTTTAGTTATCCTGGGGGACACAGTTACTGTACATCGGAATGAATCAGTTGGATAACTCTTTGGTGCCCTGCTCTAACCAAGGTCATTGCTCTAGTAATGCTGGATTACCGAGATATGACTTATTTTTGGATTATTAAATGGACCCGATTGATTGCCTCTATTTTTCATTGTCACTATGAGTTATCAGAACTAAAGGGTTTATGAATACATGCAGATTATTTTTTATAGACATGCATGGAGTGGGATTACATCTTAATGGTTATTATAATAAACAATTGTGTTTTAATAGGTTTTGTACAATAAAATAAACTGGATGTAGTGGTTTAATGGATTCTTTTGCAAAGGGTGTATTTAAGGTATCCCACTGTAGTCTTGTAAGCAGGTAAAAGTTGAGGAAAAGTCAATCCCCTAGCACAGCATCCCTCCCTCTTTTCACTCCTCTTCTGGGTCTATCTAGTTACTATCTGAGCTGGTCAAGCTCCTCTGCCCCTCTCTTCACCTCCCTACATAACCTTTTTTATAGCTTCCAGGGTTTAGGGGAGGGAGTGATGAAATACCGTAGAGCATCCTTTCTCAACCAGGATTCCAAAAGGGTTGTTTTAGGGGAACATGGGACCAGTGGAGCTTCTCATTTCTCAGGTAGGTTACCTCTGACACCAGTGATCATATTAGATATAAGTAAGGGTTACATTCTTTCCTCTGACCTCCATTGTCCCCCCTAAGTATGGGGCATGCAATATGCTGATCATCACTGTAATGGGCGTTCTCACTGACGGCCATTATGACAGGGCATATTTTACGTTGACCGCCAAAGTAAGGGTGCTATTCTCTCAATGGCCATCAACATGCTGTTGCTAGAGTAACATGAGCTGTAGATATAATCATTCTATGGCATGGGTTCCTCCATGGTAAAACGATTGGGAAAGGATGCCACAAAGTGCCATTTGTGTAACAGCTCTGAGCTTGCTGAGGCTGCTGGCACCAAATGCAAGATGGCGACACTCAACAACAGTCTCATGGCTTTTGGATGTCTACACAGTGAAGGTGTTAACAAGCAAATAACTTGCACACAATGTATTAAATGCACATTCAATCTGATGGGAAGATTGCTGTTGAAATAAATGGCCTCTTTAAAAGTGTTCCTATGAGAAAATATAAAGAACATGACATGATTTCTTTTTAAGGAGCTCTATAGTCAATCACCATTAGAACCCTCTACAGGGACTTCTTTTTCCCCCAAGTAACATATGTTTGGTCAGCCTACTGTGGAGGATACCTCTTTTCAGCCTCCAGTGGGAGCATATAAATACATTTTTCAGCAGCATTGGAACCTTATGTAATAACATGAAAATCTTCAGCAGAACTGAATCATGACATAATTATGCATGTTTCCATTGTAGCATAACTTTGAACAGTTCTATTACCTTTGTCATTTGTATCAAATCACTCACCATATCACCTGTAATTCTAGGCAAGGAAATTGATTCAGTCAAATTTGTAATTCTCTCAGCTGAAAAAAAAAAAATGACATACTCACGATGAGCTGTGATTGGATTTGTCAGAACTAGACGACAGTAGAAATAACAATAAACCATGTTGAACCACGGTAAGGAGGAAATTGATCTTGTATTTAATTTTATATTGTCTGTTTGAACTGTGTCTTGTGTAATGAGGAGGAGCAAATGGTACCAGCCTACCGCGGATTACAAGGAGTTTAAAGTGTATGTAGCCACCCTGTCCTCAGCATAGGTGTGCGCAGCCTATTGCATTAGGGTGTGCACCCCAAAGCTCAAACACGTATGAATGCCACCTGCTGTCACAGGGATGAGGTTCTGGTGGTGGGAGGCAGTTGATTAGGAGCATATTACGTTACACCCTAAATACGGGTGTAACCTGAGGTTGAACCTAGCCTTTAATATAATGGGGGCATTCACACTGGCCACTGGCACCCCCAACCACCCACCTGGTGCCTCCCCTGGATAATACTGATGCAAATGGGGTGATTAGGGTGTGCCCAGGCACACCTGGCACACCCTGTGCGCACGCCTATGGTCCTCAGAGGTGTCTAGTAAATTTAGCTTTCCTGTTTGCCCAGGCTAGTCCGTAATCTTCCACTGGGTTTTTCCCTAGGTTGAGGGTTGTTGCTGTTCCCTGCTGCAGCCACTGGGTGTCACTGGCCCTCAGGGCAATAGCCATGGTGGAATTACCAATCTAGGGCTAATGATCTGAGGCCTAGCTCTGAGTACTCAACCTGTCCTGCCGGGTCAAGAAAGGTACCGAACCCAAGATGGACGAGTCAGAAGATAGAAGTCCTGCTAGGTGGTTAGTGTCCACCCTCAGAGAATCCTGGCACTCCAATAGATGGAGACGAAGTCTGGCTGAGTCTGGAGCTCTGTTGCCAAAAGAGACCTGTACCCTAACTGTCTTCTCTTGTGAGCTGGAGCATTAACACTTGGAAAAAACTAAAATGACTGGCGCCCATTATTATTATGACTTCGCTCACTGCATGAATCCACCTTAGGGTAATGTTAGCTCTCTCCCTGTGTTGGAGGTATGTTTTCCATTACCCCAGCCAGGAGGGGTGCTACATGTATGTAAATGTTAAGGACTTTAAACATGCAGCTTTTTGGTGGATCAATTTTCGAGAAGGTGTTTGACAGATAGCTAGGAGGCAATATGCCTTGTTACTGCCTGCTTTAACCCTAAAAATGCTGATCCACAATGCAGCAAACGTGCATTGCACATGGTTCACCTGAATGAGTCGCTAGTCACCACCACCTGCCAAAAGCCATCCTGAGCCACTGCATACCCTAGTTTTGGTAGACAGTTTGGGCGGGGAGAGTGGGGAAACCACAGCTCTATCTCCTGCTTTTACCACCCTAGGCTGTTCATGTGAATGAGCCCTAAATATGAAGTTCTCTTATCTGGTCCCTTTAGATCTGTTAAAAATACTATTGAAAATATATTGGTATATCTGTTCAATAGGTGCAACAAATACATATTGATCTTGCCAGAAATCAAGTGAGATGATAACTTCCATGTACTCCCTGCCTCTTCTGGCTTTTTTTAAATTGCCATTGTTCCCAGTCCTTTCTCTGGGCTACCAAATACACCCCCCATACATGTAAAGGTGAAGAGGAAGGTGTTCTTGTTCTGTAGCCCTAAAACAATTCCTGTTCTAGGATAACAACGCTGCTCCTCAATAGAAACCGGATAGGTTGTGAATGTTGTCACCCAGGGACAGGAATTGTGTTACTGGCTGGATTATCATTAGAAAATGAATGCAGCCACCACTAGGGATGATCGAACGGTTCGGGTCGACCATCGGTTCGACCCGAACATTGGCTGTTCGAGGTTCGGCCGAATTTAGAACTTTTTGCCCAAAAAGTTCGGAATTCGGCAACCAGAACCGACCAAAATGCAATGGGACAGGAAATGGGCTTTAAAAGCCCATGATTGGACCAGAACCATTAGCAAAAGCCAATTGAGGGGGCAGGAGAATGCTAGGAATGTGATTGGAGTGACTAGGGGGTCCATAGACCAATCATTAGTGAATACGCCCCCCAGTATATAAGATAGCCCCCGCAAAAAATTCCTAGAATTGTTATACAGCAGGGGTGGGGAACCTAGGGCCCGGGGGCCGTATGTGGCCCTCAAGGTCATTTGGTCCGGCCCCCGGTGAAGTTGAGTCTGTGTCTCCCAGCTGATCTGTCAGAACTGAGCCGATGCTTCCTGTATAGTTCCTGTTATGTTCTGACAGTCTGAGTGAGTCACAGGCAGAGTGATATCAAATGCACTCCGCCTGTGACCAATACAGGAAACATCGCCTCTTCCTCCAGCACGGCGCTGCTGCTAGCCAGCATTTCCCGCCAGCAGTACTTACAGTAGTACCAGCCAGAGCCAGCAGTACTCACAGCAGTACCAGCCAGAGCCAGCAGAACCAGCAGTACCAGCCAGAACCAGCAGTACCAGCCAGAGCCACAGCGGTACCAGCCAGAGCCAGCAGTACTCACAGCAGTACCCACAGCAGTACCAGCCAGAGTCAGCAGTACCCACAACAATACCAGCCAGCATTACCCACAGCAGTATTAGCCAGCAGTACCAGCCTGAGCCAGCAGTACCCACAGCAGTACAAGCCAGCAGTACTAGCCAGTAGTACCAGCCTGAGCCAGCAGTACACACAGCACAGTACAAGCCAGCAGTACCAGCCTGAGCCAGCAGTTCCCACAGCAGTACCAGCCTGATCCAGCAGTACCCGCAGCAGTACTAGCCAGCAGTACCCACAGTACAAGCCAGCAGTACCAGCCAGCTGTACCCACCAGCAGTACCAGCCAGCTGTTCTTTTCAAAACATACCACCACAAAGAGTCGACTGCGCTCCAGACTGACCGACGCAAACCTGAAAAACCCGTTGCGAGTAGCAACATCATCAATACTAGCTAACATCACACACCTCACCAAAGAGAAGCAGTTGCAGCCATTACATTAGGGGTGAGTTAATTAAATGTTTGACCAAATATAACAGGCACATTTTTAAGTTGATAATTTTGCACGGCCCCCGAATGATTTTATAAATACCCAAATGGCCCTTGGCAGAAAAAAGGTTTCCCACCCCTGTTATACAGGGACATGGAAGAGAGTGGAAGAAGTTTGTGGACTTCTGCTACAAAGTGTCATTTAGCATTTATTAGTGTGAGGAAAGGGATATCTAGTGTAGTTAGGGTGCTCTTTTACACTTTAGTTAGCTTTAATTTATTCAGTTTCTGTAGGGAAAGTGTTAAGTGTAAGGGGACCGTAGTGTAGTGTAGGGTTAACTGACAGTGACTGCTATGGCAGGGTGACCAAACCCTTCCATATCAGGGTGACTGCTATAGAGAAAAGCTAGATTCTCTGAAGTCACTTTCGCTGCAGTAATATGGCTTCGCCCCCGTCAGCATTCTTTTTGGCTACAGGGACTATAGGGATCTTTCGAGCACATGTTTGGAGTCAGGCATGACATCTGAACATGTGTATTGGGGGTATATATACACACCCATGTATGTATATATATACACCTGCACACATATAGGTGTGAAACAAGCAGAAAAAACTACTTGCGCTAATGAAATAATTAACACCAATATAGTTACGCTCCTATCACACCTATATATGTCTAAGTGTAAAATACATATAAGTATGTGTGTATATATACCACTATACACAAGTTCAGATGTTTTGCCTGCCTCCAAAGAACCCAAAAAATGCCCAAAAAAACGCTAGCGTAAAAAAAAACGCCCAGGTGTGTTGTTGCAGGCATTTTTTGGGGGGTTTGGAGGCAGGCAAAGAAACATAGAAACATAGAATGTGTCGGCAGATAAGAACCATTTGGCCCATCTAGTCTGCCCAATATATCTGAATCCTATGAATAGTCCTTGGCCCTATCTTATATGAAGGATAGCCTTATGCCTATCCCATGCATGCTTAAACTCCTTCACTGTATTTGCAGCTACCACTTCTGCAGGAAGGTTATTCCATGCATCCACTACTCTCTCAGTAAAGTAATACTTCCTCATATTACTTTTAAACCTTTGCCCCTCTAGTTTAAAACGGTGTCCTCTTGTGGTAGTATTTCTTCTTTTAAATATGCTCTCCTCCTTTACCGAGTTGATTCCCTTTATGTATTTAAAGGTTTCTATCATATCCCCTCTGTCTCTTCTTTCTTCCAAGCTATACATGTTAAGGTCCTTTAACCTTTCCTGGTAAGTTTTTTCCTGTAATCCATGTACTAGTTTAGTAGCTCTTCTCTGAACTCTCTCTAGAGTATCTATGTCCTTCTGGAGATATGGCCTCCAGTACTGCGCACAATACTCCAAGTGAGGTCTCACCAGTGTTCTGTACAGCGGCATAAGCACTTCCCTCTTTCTACTGCTTATACCTCTCCCTATACATCCAAGCATTCTGCTGGCATTTCGTGCTGCTCTATTACATTGTCCTCCCACCTTTAAGTCTTCTGAAATAATTACTCCTAAATCCCTTTCCTCAGATACTGAGGTCAGGACTGTGTCAAATATTCTATATTCTGCCCTTGGGTTTTTACGCCCCAAAGCATCTGAACTTGTGTATAGTGGTATATACACACACATACTTATATGTATTTTACACTTAGACATATATAGGTGTGATAGGAGCGTAACTATATTGGTGTTAATTATTTCATTAGCGCAAGTAGTTTTTTCTGCTTCTTTCACACCTATATATGTCTAGGTGTACATATACATATATGTGTGTATATATACCACTATACACAAGTTCAGATGTTTGTGTATACAACTATACACAAGTTCAGATGTTTTGCCTGCCTCCAAAAAACCCAAAAAATGCCTGCAACAACACACCTGGGTGTTTTTTTTTTTGACGCTAGCGTTTTTTTGGGCATTTTTTTGGGTTCTTTGGAGGCAGGCAAAACATCTGAACTTGTGTATAGTGGTATATATACACACATACTTATATGTATATACACACCTAGACATATATAGGTGTGATAGTAGCAGAAATATATGCTTGCGCTAATGAAATCATTTACACTAATATGGTTACGCTCCTATAACACCTATATATGTCTAAGTGTAAAATACATATAAGTATGTGTGTTTATATACCACTATACACAAGTTCAGATGTTTTGCCTGCCTCCAAAAACCCCCCAAAAATGCCTGCAACAACACACCTGGGCGTTTTTTTTTTTTTTTGACGCTAGCGTTTTTTTGGGTTCTTTGGAGGCAGGCAAAGCATCTGAACTTGTGTATAGTGGTATATACACACACATACTTATATGTATTTTACACTTAGACATATATAGGTGTTATAGGAGCGTAACCATATTAGTGTACATGATTTCATTAGCGCAAGCATATATTTCTGCTACTATCACACCTATATAGGTCTAGATGTACATATACATATATGTGTGTATATATACCACTATACACAAGTTCAGATGTTTGTGTATACCACTATACACAAGTTCAGATGTTTTGCCTGCCTCCAAAAAACCCAAAAAATGCCTGCAACAACACACCTGGGTGTTTTTTTTTTTGACGCTAGCGTTTTTTTGGGCATTTTTTGGGGTTCTTTGGAGGCAGGCAAAACATCTGAACTTGTGTATAGTGGTATATATTTCAGATTCAGATGTTTTTCCTGCCTCCAAAGAACCCAAAAAATGCCCAAAAAAACGCTTGCTACTAAACCGGCAAGGTGTGAAAAGTGAGAAGCCACTAACCTGTTCTATAAGTGACAAAATACAAACAATCTTTTTTTTATGGTTCTGGACATGCTACCGAGCTGAAACTTCACATGTACACTTTTTAGACCCCCCAGATACTAAATCCAAAGACTTTTTTTTTTTTTTTTTTCAATAATTGTCTCTCTATCAAAAATGACAATTTTTAAGAACTTTTTTTTGTGTGATTAATAGTCCCTGGGGTATGACCCAGAACCCTAGGCACTTTTTAGGGGCATTTATTGGGTTTTAGGGCTTCAAAATGGTGTTTTTTGATTACCGAAGTTCGGGTCCCATTGATTTCAATGGGGTTCTGAAATCCGGGCCGAACTTTCGGGAAGTTCGGATGTTCTGGCCGAACCGAACTTTTGAAAAGTTCGATCATCCCTAGCCACCACATCTAAGATGCAAGGTGAACTTCAGGCAGATTAAAAAGACACAAATTAATGCAATTCTGTAATTCTTAATACATCATTAACCACCTCCCACCCAGGGTGGTTCTCTCTTTCTGGGACGTCATATCACGTTGTACCAGTTTTGCAGCGTATGCCGGCCCGTGCAACAAACGGTGGGGTGCTGTGCCCCTGAGACATGGTACATCCCAGTATCCCAGATCTCAGTAAAGAGAAGATGATAATCATGTAATTATTATGTAATTATTATGTAAGCCATGTAATCGGCTGTGTCCAATCACAGATGATTATGTGTAAACCAGGAAATGCTGGTCATCAGCCTGCCCGTATTGCATAATGATGGCGGCAGGGTGGTTCTCTCTTATTAACACGTCATATCACGTCGTACCAGTCTCGCAGCGCATGCACGCACGTGCAGAGATCGGTGATGTGCTGTGTCCCTGAGACATGGCACATCCCCAATCTCAGTAAAGAGAAGATGACAAGGCTCTTTATCCCTGTGCCATGTGATCAGCTGTGTCCCTTTCACAGCTGATCACATGTGAACCAGGAAATGCCAGGCATCAACATGTCCGCATCTGCTGTCAGTGTGAGAAGAGCAGAGCCAATCAGTGGCATTTCCTCACAGGGGAGACCTGTACAGAGAATCAGGGTACTGAGGGCTGGCTTGCAGTGCAACATCCACACCTCCAGTGGCTCTGGTGAAGACCGGGTGGCTCCTTAGATCCTATGACTCTGGCACACCGCCATTTGCATGCGGTCACACTGATCCCACATCAGTGAGGACCGGTATCTGGGTACACCTGTTTAGTTGTTCCATTGGCCAACTAGATCTTGAGTTTACAGTCCCAGGTGGTTTTACCCTCTGACCGCCAAAACCTGTCTGTGCCCACCGTCAGAGAGACTGCCTCTTAGAGAGCCAGTGAGAGTCTGAACACTGGGACTAAGCTTTGTGAGAAACCTGATTATGAGGACTTTACCGTGAGGACTGAGACTCGTGGGACAACTGCCTGCGTATGGTACTGGACCCGATGCATGCCAGAAGAAGTGAGTGGAACTACCGAGCTTAATTCTTTATTGCCCACAATAAACTACCCCTTCCTTATCAGCCACCTATTGCAGACAGCCTTAACCCCATCAGCTCGGGAAGGTTAAGCCCCCTTATTGACCAGGCCATTTTTTGTGATACAGCACTGTGTTGCTTTAACTGACAATTTTTTTTATTGTTTTTATTAGTAATGGCGGCAATCAGCAATCTTTAGCAGGACTGCGACATTGCGGCAGACAAATCTGACACTAAGTGACATTTTTTGGGGACCAGTGACACCAATACAGTGATCAGTGCTAAAAATATGCACTGTTACTGTATAAATGACTGTGGCAGGGAAGGGGTTAACATCAGGGGCGATCAAAGGGTTAAGTCTGCTCCTAGGGAGTGCTTTCTAACTATAGGGGGAATGGAATGACTCAGGATGAGAGAGATCTGTGTTCCTTGTTAGTAGGAACACAAGATCTCTCTCTTCCTGTCTGACAGAACGGTAGTCTGCCTTGTCTACATAGGCAGACCGCCGTTCTGTCATTCTCCTGAACTATTGCGCTTTGCCCCCTAGAGCCCTTTTACAAAATCACGTACAGGTACATGATTTTGCGCTTAAGGGCTGCCCTGCCGCAGTAAATTTACGTGGGGTGCTCCTTGAATGGTTAAAGAGAGATCTTTATGTGCACCACCGTACAGAAGGGACCCAATGATAGCCAGCCAATATTGACAATTAGGTGCCAGGTAGTTTGCATCCATCTCCAGGGGTACCCCTTTGACAATAACTCTTAAACCTACTCACTAATGAGGCTGTATGTGATGTGTTCACAGGAAGAACTTTATTCTTCTGAGCTAACTTATGCTGGTACTTTTGATCCTTTTTGCATTGGTTACAGTTGGTTTAGCATTACTGTACTAGAATAATTGCCATATATAGGCCAGTGTTCACCCTATTTAGTCCAGCATCTTTAAACTTGCATGTCTACTGGTTTACTCGTTTATGCCTTGTGTTTGATTTGCTTTATTACAACGTACTTTATCTAACAATCACCAGTCTGTGGCCTATTTCTTGAATACTAGTATTGTGTGTAAATATACTAACACTTAAGTTGCACCGGTGTGAACACCTTCCAACTCATAACCAGGTGTGCCGGTGGGGACCAAGCAGTTTAAAAACCACTTTCATACCGCTGGACGTCATATGACGTCCTGGGCTTTGAGTGAAGATATCTGAAGGATGGGTGCAGCTGCAGGCATCATTCAGATATCTTTTTTAGCCGGTGATTCTCTTCACCATAAAAACAATCATAGCAGCTGTTCAGCCACTTGAATGTTCTTACAAGAGGCTGGAGGAGACGTCGGTGATCGGCGAGCCAGAGAAGGAATCAGACAGTGGTGAAAGTACACCATAGAGAATACTGAGGACCAGATGGTCTCCGGCAGTCTCTATGACTCTCGGAGGCCTGGGCACAACAATATGATTTTGTAAATCTTTCCGTGATCTCGGCTGAATAGTCAAGATCTTTTTTTTTTTTTTTATCTCAGGCTTTCCAGCCTGTAAGAAAAATCTGAGGTCTTATTGACCCCAGATCACTTCATAAAGAGGACCTGTCATGCCATATTCCAATTATAAGGGATATTTACATTCCTTGTAATAGGAATAAAAGTGATAAAAAAAAAAATGCCACCCATAACGTGCCACAAACTGATGACACCCAAAAATGCTGGGGAAAAAAAAATCTTGGGCTTTAATTTGCTGGGCCTCTCAAAGTGCTGCCAGCGGGACCCATGGTAGGACCAGCCCTGACTATATTCACATTTTAAAAACTGGCTTGACTTATTTTAATTAAACTAAGTGTTTACAGATGTTTAAAACCAAAACCCATTATAGTTTCTTCTTTACATTTTGGATAGAGTAGAAAAGGGTCCCTAAGACAAACAAATGCCATTTTTATATTCTGTAGGGCAAATGTTGTTGGCACTTTAGACTGCTGTGTATATTTTAATGGCATTTGGGTCATGCAGAGCTAGAGAAAAATAAATTATAAAAGTAAATTTAAAAACATTTTTTTTTTTTTCTTTTTTTGTTGATCAGAGCTGATCTACAATTACTGTTAATCCTCATTTGTAACTCTCTGTAACTGATGTCACCTTGTCCTGTCACTTTGTACAGGGCAAATCCAACTGCAGGCAAATCATTAGCACTTTTAGCCCGCATTTATGTGGGTCCCGCGAAAGCTTTTTTATTAGTGTAGCTTATTACAACAAACTACCATGCCTTTCCACAGAGGTGACCCCGAGGCCTCGGGGGCTCAGTATTAAAGGCCATGCCTTAGGCGGTCGCTCTGTAGCACCCTGGTGGAATCTAACAGCGTTTTCTATGCTAATTGACACCTTCTAAAAAGGCTTTGTTGATTGGTTTAATTTATGTTTGCAGGTCAAGATGTCATGCATCCTATTAAATACAACAGAATGAAATCCGCAAAAACTTTTAATGTCGTGTGTTTACTTTCAAATGACTAAGCTAATAGGGCCAACCAAAACTCCAATCTTCATTAGCAAAAAAAAAGAAAAAAAAAAAATAGACCACTAGTAAAGATAAGAAGAATATTTGTTTGTAAATATTTCTACAACAACACATATATATTAAATATATGAATCAGCTAATGAAATTAATGGAAGGTGTCCTAAAAGGCTAATTCTACAAAGGGATTTTTTTTTTTTGGTGGGGGTTCAAATATTACTTTATTGAATTTCAATTGTACATTGGCTTTGATATCTATTTGCTCATTATTTTGTTTGCATGCTTTATCTTGTTTATTTAAAAATGTTTCATAAATTCAGATTGAAAAAAATGTAATTATAGTATTAACAAATCCAAGCAATATCAATCACATTGCAATACAACAGGGAATTAGAACAGGGGAAAAAAGAAGGGGGGGGGGGGTGGAAGAAGAGCAAACCAGAAATCGGAAGAAAAAATGCAATAAGACAATGGTCAAACCTTAGAGGGCCAGACAAACCAAATGGGTAATACAATGAGACCTTGGTGGGGTGATGGGGTGTCTTCTGCAATGTAGTAGCTTTAAGGGGGTATGAAACAGAATATGGAAGCCTTCCATATGTAGAGGGATACAAATCCATTAATTAACAGCCTTCCAGGGCTCTAAATGTGGCAGAATCCCTATATGCATAGTGCCCAACTGTCTCTAATTTTGAGGTTCTATCCCTGATTTGGAACAAAGTCCCTCTGTTCATTTCCTCCTCATTTTGGTCTGATATATTTGTATATAAAATGCACTATTAATCTTTCAAAAAGTGTTTACCAGTGCTAAACCTTTCATTTAATTTCTAAATTGCTGAATTTGTAAATGTCAAAAGCCAATATAACGGATAGTGGTGGTACAAAAACAGCAGTTGTGGGTTTACCCTCCCTATGTGGCTCGGGGTTAATGTTCAGTACTAAAGCGGTAACCCCGAGCCACACTCGGGATTACCCCAGAATGTTACTCACCTTCCCTGCGATCCCCCGCCGTCCTCCCGGCCGTCCTCCTCGCCGTCCTGAAGGCATCCTCAAACTTTCTCCACGCTATGTGCTTGGCCGATGCCGGCCCTTGCCTTCCGGTTCCCTTTCCTGCAAGCATTGCAACGCAGGGGGGTGGAACCCGCGGCAAATTCAAAAATGTAAATACACTAAATGACATACAAAGTTGTGATCCTAATATTCTGATGTCTCTTTCTGGCACATCGTTTGTGGAATTTGGAAAGTATATCAAATGATTCTTCAGAATTTCCAACGGAGCGATGTGCCAGAAAGAGACATCAGAATCGTCACTGTCGTCACTTTCCGTACCTGATGACGAATTTTACCACGAATCGCTATCGCTCAGTTCTTCAAGTAACTCCGTTTCACTGTCACTGTTTTCCAGTTCGTCTAAAAACACTTTTGCAAAAAAAGAACGCCTTTTGGACGCCATGGTCGTTCTCTATTTTCCAGGCACAAAGCACTGGAAAAGCACAGGCAGGGCACTGGAAAAGTCACCAGGTGAAATCCTGTGGTGAGATGGGATGATACAGTGTAACCCGTTAGGATCACAGCTTTGTATCATCTCATTTGTGTATGTACATTTTTGAAATTGTTGCCGGTTCCACCACCCCACGTCGCAACGCTCGCAGGGAAGGGAACCGGAAGGCGAGATTTGTTTCTAGATTTGACGCTCTCACTCTGTTTGTTGTGACACCTAACGTGTGACACAATCATTGTTTATGTGCACATGCATGCCCTAAGCACGTTTAGTCACATGCAGATATCGGGGTCGGTGGGGATGGTTTCAGTTTTTATTTATTATCACTTTTTTCTTTTTTTTTATTTAACAAGGATCTGCCAACCTCCTGTGAATCACAGTCTTCTGATTCACATCATATAATAAGGTTGAGTCAGATCCGGAGCTTCGGTTCACTTGCTTGTCAGCTGACTCAGCAAGTGAACCGAAGAATCGATTCATGAATCGGTTCATGTCAATGAGTTGTTCGAAATGAACCGATTCACATGAAAGAACCGAACTTCCCATCACTAATCTAAAAGACAAAACTGATTTAATAAATAAAAATGAAGATGAGATGAAAAAAATATACAGGCTGGGCAGTTGGAGCTCCGGGGTCAGAGACAGAGGGAGAGAAACAAAGTTACAGATATGACAAACTTAGAAGCAGAGCTAAAATTACAGCCAGTGAGAGAGGGGGGGGGGGTAAATTAGTGAAAAACAACTGTCTCTTTCTCAGCAGATAGAAGCTGGCAGCAGGGAGAGGGGAAGAGACCAGCTTTCAGCTGCTGGAGGAAGAGCTCTGCAATTGTCGTCCATCACTAATCCCCCTCTCTGTGTGCTTGTACCCCCTACAAGAGGACCAGTGGCCCCCCTCCTATCAGTGGCACTACCTATAATCACTCCTTATCACCACCTCCTCTCACACTCAAAATGTGAACCAGTGTAGGTATCACCATGAAAAGGACGGGAGAACATTCATAGTGTAAGTATAAATGTACACCAGCACCCCATTGTAAAGGAAATACATCCTGTATATTATTGTATTATATTTTGTATGTATTGCACACTGCACTCATTGTGCACACAGCACTAATAATGTTTTCATTACATGTTTTCATTTTTTTAAAACCTGATTAGAATTTAGCCTGCCTATGTTACGCCCCTTGTTACCAAAAAAGTACAATTGTAATATTAATGTGATACCTACGAAGGGGTCACATGCCTGGCGAAGGGGTCCTGCGTGGCTCGGAAACGTTGCACTTACCTTGTTATGAAGGGGTCACATGCCTGACAAAGGGATCCTGCGTGGCTCGGAAAGTTGCACTTACCTTGTTATGAAGGAGTCACATGCCTGACGAAGGGGTCCTGCGTGGCTCGGAAACGTTGCACTTACCTTGTTATGAAGGGGTCACATGCCTGACGAAGGGGTCCTGCGTGGGTCGGAAACTTTGCACTTACCTTGTTATGAAGGGGTCACATGCCGGGCGAAGGGGTCCTGCGTGGCTTGGAAACTTTGCACTTACCTTGTTATGAAGGGGTCACATGCCTGACGAAGGGGTCCTGCGTGGCTCGGAAATGTTGCACTTACCTTGTTATGAAGGAGTCACATGCCTGACAAAGGGGTCCTGTGTGGCTCAGAAACATTGCACTTACCTTGTTATGAAGGGGCCACATGCCTGACGAAGGGATCCTGCGTGGCTCGGAAACGTTGCACTTACCATGTTATGAAGGAGTCACGTGCCTGACAAAGGGGTCCTGTGTGGCTCTGAAACGTTGCACTTACCTTGTTATGAAGGGGCCACATGCCTGACGAAGGGATCCTGCGTGGCTCGGAAACGTTTCACTTACCATGTTATGAAGGAGTCACGTGCCTGACGAAGGGGTCCTGTGTGGCTCTGAAACGTTGCACTTACCTTGTTATAAAGGGGCCACATGCCTGATGAAGGGGTCCTGTGTGGCTCGGAAACGTTGCGCTTACCTTGTTATGAAGGGGTCACATGCCTGACGAAGAGGTCCTGTGTGACTCGGAAACATTGCACTTACCTTGTTATGAAGACGTCACATGCCTGATGAAGGGGTCCTGCGTGGCTCGGAAACGTTGCACTTACCTTGTTATGAAGGAGTCACATGCCTGACGAAGTGGTCCTGCGTGGCTTGGAAACGTTGCACTTACCTTGTTATGAAGGAGTGACGTGCCTGGCGAAGGGGTCCTGTGTGGCTCTGAAACTTTGCACTTACCTTGTTATGAAGGAGTGACGTGCCTGACGAAAGGGTCCTGTGTGGCTCGGAAACGTTGCACTTACTTTGTTATGAAGGAGTCACATGCCTGACAAAGGGGTCCTGCATGGCTCGGAAACATTGCACTTACCTTGTTATGAAGGAGTCACATGCCTGACGAAGGGGTCCTGTGTGGCTCTGAAACGTTGCACTTACCTTGCTATGATGTGATTCTTTCACAATAAAATGTTTTGGACTGCTATGCAAGATCCATGGTGTACTGGTGAACATTTTTACTTATCTGTGATCTAACCAGTGTCCAGCCGGTGATCGCTTCAGCACCCGCTATAGAGGTGCCTGTATCCAGGAATGTGTGCGATGGGAATATGAACTATACATTCATAGTGCAAAACTGTTGACCTTTATTAGGCCTCTTGCACGCGATACTCCTGTTGAGCATCTACTTTTTCAGATGTTTTTTTTTTGTATGTATTTGCGCACATTTTCACGCAAATGCATTCGCGCATTGTTGCGCGCACTCACAAAACTTTATTTTCTCTCATTCCTGTGCAGCACAATATGTAAATGGACATTTCTGCACACCTGTGCACAATCGCGTGTGTATTTGCGTGCATGAGGCATAAACTACTGAAGAAAAATGCGTATTTTTCTATTTTGTTTTCACTGAAGAAGGCCTCTTGCACACTGCAGCTTGAAAAAGCTCAGTACAGCTTTTTTTATTTTTTACTGAGCTGAAACACAGCCCAATTAATTGTAATGTGCCGATGCACACAGGGGGCGTAAACGAGCGCCGTACATTCTTCAGTAAAAACAAAATAGAAAAATCTGCATTTTTTGGTCAGTAGTTTACGCCTTGTGCGCGCAAATGCACGCAAATACGCATTATTGCACACAGATGTACGTAAATGTCCCTTTATTGTGCTGCACAAGAACACGAGCAAAAAAGTTTTTGCGCATTTGCACGAAAATGTGCATGCGTGCAAAAATGCAGAAAACGCAGGAAAAAAATAAAATAAATAAAAATGTGCTCCTTTGCGAAAATATGTGCAAATACATACAAAAAAAAAATGGCTGAATAAGTAGATGCTTAAACAGGAGTATCGTGTGCAAGAGGACGAATGCACGGCGTTTGTTTACGCCCCTGTGTGCATAGGCACATTACAATTAATGGGCTGTATTTCAGCTCAGTAAAAAAAAAAAAAAAACTGTATTGAGCTTTTTTAAGCTGTGGTGTGCCTTAAAGAATAAAACACAATTGCACTTACATAAAATTGATCAATAAAAGCAAAGGTGAATCAACAAACTGTCTCGGCGTGTTCTCATGTAGCAGATACTAGTCACTGAACGGCCGCGCTTGACATGTTTCGTCCCTCCCCCTGGGCGTCTTCAATAATTATCAAGCAGCTGTGCACCTGCAGGGCTCTAATAAGGAAACAGTCTGCATCCCTTTAGACGTGTTCCTATTGGGAGTATCTCACCAAAAATGACATTTTTGTTGCAGGGGATGCCAGAAATCTGACTTGTGTCTTAGTGCAGACTTCTGGGAAAATTGGTGAGCCAATCACACAAGCAGGAAATGATGTTTCTGGGGGTGTGGTCAGTATACATTCTGTGTACAGAACAGCTCCAGGCGGCCATATTGCATTGCATTTTCAGAAAATTACAACAGCTGCAGATTGAAAAGGAAAGGTCATTTTTATTAACATTCAATTACAATATGACTTTTATTGCAATTGTATACGCTATATTATTTGTTGTTTATTTCCTATTTTTTTTTTCCCCCAGGAAAGTGGAGTTACCCTTTCAGGAATCCCTATTCATTTTAAAATGGCACCCTGGGCTTACAGGTAGTGGTCTAAATGATGCTGGGCGCCATTTATCTCAGCGAAAAAAAAAAAAAAAAAATCTTTAACTGTATTTTTTTTTTTTAATAAATGTGATATTTTAAAACTACTTTAAACATCAGCTTCTGTATTTTTTTATTTTAATTTTTTTATTTCAGAATGGTCACAGAGGATATTTTTCTATAACTCTTTAATCCAATTTCCAGCATCAGTATCGGCCATATAGCTCTATAAATATGAGATGCTTCAGGTCAATCCGACCCCTTCTCAAGTAGTATTCCTGTTTGAGAAAGAGTCGGATTGACCTGAACCAACGCATATTTATAGAGCTATTTTATCTACAGGCCAGACGTGATGTTTGTATTCTCCTGTATTTTGGATTTTATAACGGACACTTAAAATTGGATTAAAACGATATAACATAAGTCCTCTGCATTGGCGTTTCCTGGATTACAATGTATATCCTTGGATAGGCCGGGGGGGGGGGGGGGGGTTGGTTGCAGAAGGAGGCATGGCTAAAGGTTAAACATTCCTTTCTTTTGTATTTTTATTGAAAACATTTTGTGGTGGAAAATATTGAAAATTTATATTTTCTTTAACCACCTGCCGACCAGCCGCCGTTATTCAGGGGCAGGTCGGCAGGCTACCGCAAATCGCCGTACCTGTATGGCAGTTCGCGGGAGCGATCCTGGGGCACGCGCACGCAGCAAGGGGTGCGCGCCCGTGCCCACTTGCCAGCGGGGAAGCCGGTCTATGGGCCCAGTGGCCCCGATTGCCACCGGGCCACCCGCGATCGCTACCCGTGAAGAGAGAACAGCATTCTGCTGTTGTAAACACAGCAGACCATTGTTCTCTATGCTTTCAACACAGGGCTCCTGTGTTCCTCCTATTTAGGATCACAGGTCTCTGTGTTGATTCCACAAGCCCACCCCCCCATAGTTAGAAAACACCCCCTAGACTCACACTTAACCCTTTGATCACTCCTGAGTTAACCCCTTCCCTGCCAGTGTCATTATTCTAGTAACAGTGCATATTTCTGTAGTAATGTCACTGGTCCCCCCCAAAAGTCTCAAAAATGTCAGTTAGGGGTCCGATCTGTCCACCGCCCGCTAGAAATCGCAGATTGCCGCCATTACTAGTAAAACTAAATACATAAATAAAAATGACATAAATCTTTCCCCTAGTTTGTATACGCAATAACTTTTGCACAAACCAATTCAATTACGCTTTTTGGGATTTATTTTTTTTTTTTTTTACCAAAAATATGTAGCAGAATACAAATTGGCCTAAAATGATGAAAACGTTTGATTTTTAATTTTTTTTTATTGGAAATGTATGTTTACTGAGACATTAGGGGTCTACTAGACCCAAGATCTTTCCTCTGAGCCTAAAAGCATAATATCAAACCAAGATCAGTTCGATCTGATGCTTTCCCAAGTCAGCAATGGTTTGTTTATATCCTGGTGAAACCCAAGGTGACAAAATACGTGTTGCTTCCAGTTTCTTAAACCACAGAGATGATAGAGGACATTCCAGTCCTCGGTCATCTCTATAGTCAGCTGGCGGAATAGCTGTCCTCAGTGGCGTAGCGTGGGGGGTGCAAAGGGGGCCACTGGCACCGGGCGCAACATTTAGGGGGGCGCATCCCACACCCACCATCTGCGGGATAATAGTGTCCCCCATCCCTTTATTGTGACAATGCCCCGTCCAGCGGTCCGCCGGCCCACTGTTTCCTGCATTTGGCTTCTTTACTGTCTCTTTGTGCAGGACTAGCGGTGGACACTGAAGGTGTCACGTAAGGCCAGGGGGCGGGGCTGGTCGTGGGTGAAGATGGAAGCCGGTGGCTCGGTGCATGTGCAGCACCGCTCTTGGAGTCTCTTCCTGCTGTCTGGACCGGCTCCCTCCACGCTGGCTGCTGCTGCTGACACGCTGTGTCTCTCCTCTGCTCCAGATCGCCTCCTCAGGTCCCCAGTGTCTGGACACAGAAAGAGGTGAGTGATGTGCTGCCTGCCCCGGGGGCCCAAGGAAGTGGACATGGGAGGTGGGGAGATAGGTCAGTGTAGGGGGTTGTCAGTGTAGGTGTCAGTATATGGGGGGGTCAGTGTAGGGAGTGTCAGTGTAGGGGGTGTCAGTGTAGGGGGGTCAGTGTAGCTGTCAGTGTATGGGGGGGTCAGTGTAGGTGTCAGTGTATGGGGGGGTCAGTGTAGGTGTCAGTGTAGGTGTCAGTGTAGGGGGGGGTCAGTGTGTGGTGTCAGTGTGTGTGGTCAGTGTAGGGGGGTCAGTGTAGGTGTCAGTGAAGTTGTCAGTGTAAGGGGTTCAGTGTAGGTGTCAGTATATGGGGGGTGTCAGTGTAGGTATAAGGTAGGTCTCTGTGGCGGTCAGGTAGGTCAGTGTAGGTGTCAGTGTAGTGGTCTGTGAAATGGTCTAGTAGATTTGTGTAGGGGGCGCAAATTACTTATCTTGCCCCGGGCGCTGACAACCCACGCTACGCCACTGGCTGTCCTCAGTCCAGGGCTCCTCAGTAGGATGAGAGAGCCCAAGAAGTAGGGTTTCCACCTTTTCTTTAAACCTAAACACTATAGCAGCCTGGGACAACTTTGGATGCCCAAGAAGAGTAGTAATAGTGTGCCGCAGGGAACAGTGGGTATGGCCAAATTGCTGTTGCTGACATCATTGCCCTGCCCCCCCTGTGATGCTGAACCTGCCCCCAGACAGCCGCCCGCAGTGTGACTATCTTGGTTACTTGGGGAGCCACAGCCCTGTCTGAATAATGTGTCCAGGTTTCAGTCTGCCTGAAACCCGGACACATGGTTATATCCCAAACCGGTGGCAACCCTACCGGAAAGGTGGCGGGGGAGGGACCCTCTTCATCTGCCTGTTAAAGCAATCCAGTGGCTAATTAGCCTGTAGGATCACATTTACAACAAAGAGCATCACTGGCTGAAGCTACAGGCATCATCCCAGTATAACCATTTCCAGGGCTGCTGATGGGGGGGGGGGGGGATGGGGCACTGGTCCTCTTGTAGGGGGCCTGCGCACACAGGGGATCTCCCTCCCTCTCGCTGCTGCCAGCTTTTATCTACTGAGAAAGGTACAGTTGTCCCTCACTAACCCCCCTCCCTGTGTGGCCCACCTCCCCTCCCTCCAAGCCCTGGCTCTAATGCTAGTTCTGCTCATGAGTTTGTTATCTCTGTAACTTTGTTTCTCTCCTTCTGTCTCTCTGATCCCCTGAGCTACAACTGCCCAGCCTGTATATTTTTTTAATGTCATCTTCATTTTTATTTAATAACTCGTATTTTTAATTTTAAATTTAGCAGCAATTATGTGAGTTATGTTATATTTGTGTCTGCTAATGATGCTTTTATTGAATTTGTAGCAAAATATATCTTTAGGCTCCATTCACATACAGGTGTCTCGCATTGTGGGCAGAATTGCCACGATTCTGCCCGCAGTCCCAAACTTTTGCAAGTCACGGGATGCCCAAGCGATCCCCGTGATTTTTAATGGAACCCCACAATATTGTTTGGGCAATTTTACTGTGATTCCTCGGGCAAAAAGCGGAATTCTGGCCTCAAAATCGAAAAAATCCGCTTGCTGATTGCAACCTGAAAAAGAAATGGATACTGCCGATTTTTATTTTTGTTTACTTACCTTATTATAGAAGAAAATATACTCACCTTCCTTCCACTTCCTCCCTCTGCGGCCGCGGCCCGCGTTGTCACTTCCGGTTTCCGATGACTCCTGGGAGCTGAACATCATCGCTCCCAGGAATCAATGCACTGCACCGGCCCCGCTTGTCACTTCCAGTGCAAGCGCGGCATTCCCTGCTATACAGCTTCTGGGCATGCCCAGAAGCTGTGCAGGGATGCCCTGCCTGCCCCAGAAGTGATGAGCGGGGCCGGTGCAGTGCATTGTGGGACTCCGACGTCACGGAAGAGGACATGAAGAGGGACGCTGCGGCTTCAACTGCCCACACCTGAGATGGCAGCGCTGGAGAAGAACTTTTCAAGGTAAGTATTTCTTCTTACAGGTAAGTGCGACCCGGGACAGTTCAGAGGCTATCCATTATGGAATGTACTAGCCCTGACTGTCCCGGGGGTATTTTTAGCTAAAATTGACCCCAGAGGCCAGAACTCCGCTTTAAAAATGCAACTTTTGGCTAAACAGGTAGTGAAGCTCCTACCCTTAAAAGGGAACTCCAGGTTCCCCCCAAAAAATTAAAAGTCAGCGGCTTTAAATACTGTAGCGGTTTACTTTTTATATAGGACACTTACCTGTACAGGGATCCAGTGATGTCCTCACCTGAACCGATTCTTCAATTAGCTTCGGGTGCAGGCGCCAGCATCTCTAGTAAGGGAAACAGGAGGTGAAGCCTTTGTTTCTTCACAGCCAATTTCCAACTGAACATGCAGGAGCCGCGCTTGAACAATGGTCCTGTAGTCTTCCTGGACCTGTGATGTGTCCCAGAATACTGCAGGGAAGGAAAGGGGGGCCAAACTTCCATCTCAGATTGCTGTGATGATCTGAGCTGGAAGTGGGAGTGGCTACCTGTCAAAACCAGGTACCCGCTCCCCCCCAGAAAGTGCCAGATGTGGCAGTGGAGGGGGGGGGGGGGTCGGGTACAAAAAGTGGACCTTGTGCTTTTGGGTGGAGCTATGCATTAAGGGCTCATTCACACTAGTGTTGTGTCACATACCCTGTGACAGAGCCTGACTTGTAGAGGGAGGTCTCTCGGACAGCCCAGGCTCTGAGGGCACTGTTGCGACAGTGGCCGCTGGACTGCGGCGAGGTATGAGTGTGTGACACCATCCTAGGTAGGTGCTAGAGAGAGTATAGTTTTGGATCCTTTCTGCTTACCAGAGGGGTTGCACTTAATTCTATATTGTTCTCTGCCTACTAGAGAGCAGGATCTGCTAGTGAGGTCTGCTCATGGTGCTCAGATGTTTCACACTGGTCCAATAGGGAGGCATATTGGACAGTGGGAGGAAACCTGACAAATGAGTGCACAGGCATTTAGTACAGCCCTGGTGATTGACAGAGGAAAGTGTCTCAGTGCATGCTGGGATACTGTTTAAATGCCAAGGGCACATGTGCTTAGGGTCTTTCAGCTGGAGAGAGGAGTCCTGGAGGGAGGGGGTAGCTGCTTCCTCCTCTGTAAAAGTTGCCATGCGGCCTCAGGTAGTCGACCTGAGGGCCTAAAGAGCTAGTGAGGAACTGAACCCAGTGATCCTGTAGAGCTGACTGGAAGGGAGACACTGGAGGCTCTGATTTTGCATACAGTGAGTACAGATCTGTGTCAATGGGCCTGACTTAAGAGGGGCCACCCCTGTAGCTAGAAGAGTCAGTGGATGGGTGTCAGTACAGGGGATGCTAGAGAGTGTCCTGAAGATAATGTACTTCACAAAGTCTGTTGCTGGAGAGAGAGCAAGGATACTTAAACCTTTCCATACATGTGGCAGTATGGGTAAAGCAGTGTGACTGCTTCCACAAGTGACCTGGTGAGGCCAAGTGAGAGTTGTCCTTATCTACTGCGAATAGTTCAGGTTGGAGTATCCCACTATTCCCTTCTCCCATCCAAGTTCCACAATAAATACAAAAAAACAAAACCCCTGGACTGTTTACTGAGTAACGAGCCATTGGGAGTAAAGATGAATGTGTGAACTGTACCCTAAGTAATTGTTTGCAGGTAATCAGAGGAGTCCCAACACATCATCATACAGCAAGCCCTACAGGGACAGTGCTACAAGGGCCTGTAAGATGTCTGTCAGCTGCGGCAGTGGGTAGCAGGTGTGTCATTAGAGATGGGTCAGATTTCTGGAACAGCAGATGGCAGCAGAGACAGCAGACCCTTGATGGGCCAGACAGCAGGTGCTTGACAGGCAGCTGGCAGGCAGCAGGTGCGGAAGAACTGGCAACATTCAGCAGGTGAAGGACCAGCAGGGTAGCACCAGGTAGCATGCAGAGCAGGATGGGTGGATAACTAGATGCAAGGTCAGATGAGCCAGATACAGCCATGAACAGCAGGCAGAGAATGGTTGGGATAGAAGCAGAAGTCATCAATGTAGAATCAGGCAGATGAGCAGAAGGCATAGCAAATCCAGAAACAAGTCAAAGTCAGGGCAGGAAGCATTCAAGCAAAGTCCGAGCAAGCCAGGTTTATAACAGAAGTCAACACAGGAACAGATACAAGAACACGGGTAATAGCTGTAGATCAGACAACACTGGCTAATAGAACTTCTGCAGTTTAAATAGTCCCATTGGTGCCAGCATTAGTGATGACCACGCACGGATGCACGTGTCTGTTTGTGCATATGCATCTGCACACGGTTATGCACAGAAAAACGGGCAACCACACATCAGCATCTTGAGGCTTCATCTGTACTATTGCTAGTGCCTTCCTTACAGTTGGGCTCTATATTGCCTCTTCACTGGCTGCTTAACCTGAAAATTACGGGTTTATAGTGCCACGAGGCATTGCGGCTATGGCATGTGTACAACCCAGGCCGCTGCCTCTTCCATGGGTTTTATTGACCCCCAACTGCTAACAAAAACAAGCCCTAATGAAGGCACAAATACTAGGCTGGGTTTCCAGTGAGGGGTACTATCATATTTGTTCCAGCATGACTGTGCACTTATGTGTGAATCTAGCTCAACAAAGACACGGATGATGAGTGTGGAAGAAACGGAATGGAATGCACAGTGCCCCGACCTCAACCCTACTGAATACCTTTAGACCCCATTCACACAGACTTGGTTGCCTGACAAGTCGCGGTCGGTCGCTCACCATTGAATAGTACAGGACCCATTCTAATAGGAGCGACACAAGTTGCTCCGACTTAGAAAAAGGGTCCTGTACTACTTTGGGGCGACCTGGAGGCGACTTGCATTGACTTCAATGATATGAAGTCCGTGCAAGTCGCGCCGAGGTCGTGGTGCACGCTGTGCACCGCGACTTCACAGGTCGCCCTAGCAAGTCACGTCGCCCCTGTCTGAACGGGGTCTTAGTATGATAGGAATGCTGAGGTGATTCAGGTCTTCCTATCCAACATAAATATCTGACCTCACAAATGCTCCTCTGGCAGAATAATCAAAATTTCCCACAAACCCTAAAATGGGAAAAAAAAAAACTTCCCAACTAAAAGTAGGGGCTTCATATTAATGCAATATAATGTATGGGATCTAAAAGTCACTTGAAAGTACTGTAATTCATGCTACAACTTCTTAAAAACGTTTCCTCACAATTATGAAATACTTCAGAAAAAAGGAAATATGCACATCTTCAAAAAATGAAAACCTAATAGAAAAACAAAGAGCATCAAACACACTATATTCTTCAATGAATTGGGGCATTTAATCTTAGAGGAGGGGGAAGATGATTAAAAAAAAACAAGTGTAACACGTGTATGTACTTTTTTCTGTTAATGGCCTTCTCCAGCTCTGATTAAATCACAGTCACTTAATAATATTAATGGCTTAATTTAGCCTTTATTTAATCAGAAAATAGACAACCTTGGGGACACAGTGCGAACGGAAGACCGGAAAATGGATAGCATTGCCGTTCTCCCTTTAATACATCTTAATGATTCGTCTAATGCAGAGTCACTTGATGGAAGAGCATGTGGCGATATATTTCTTTTATCTTTTATTTCTTTCAAAATGAATTACTTTTCCTTCGTTGAACCCGATGTCTGTGTAGAGAGACTGTGGAAACGCAAAGCGTAATCATTTTATTTACAAACTGGATTTCGGAAAGAATTCCCAGACAAAAGTCCTTGCTCATCCCATGTGGGCTCCGATTATTGTAGTTGATTTTCTTTGGCTCTGTGTTCGGCATCTCGCCTCCTTGCCTTGAGTACAAATGAGAAAAAGAACGCGTGGACTTCACAAGGATAATTTGGAAACATTCGTGGACCTGTCTCTGCAAATATTTGTCCAATTATTATCAGCTAGTATTACCAATTACATTTTATATCCCCCAACTGGATTCACCAGCAAGACCTATTTTACAGGCAAATTACAATTCTTATTACATATATAATGAAAAACTTAAACAACTCATCCAATGGTCCATGTAAATCCTTCACTTCAATTTCTAAGGCTCCAGGCGTACATTTAAGAAAGATAATTGGAATGCATAGGTAAATTTGAGTGTCCTCATAAAACAGCTTTGTTAAACAGAGACTGTTGTCCTAAAGGGAAGGTGCTGTGTATTTTCAATGAGCACACATTTCTCAATATGATTTTAAAGGTTCAATCCAAAAAATATTTTTTTTTATTTTTTATTTTTTGGTAGATGCTGGACATTATAATCCCTTGACAATCTCTTCTATCTTTGAAGGATGACCCTATTGGTGAGATCTCTGTGACTTATACGGTCCGCACACCTGCTGAGGTCATTATGAAGGTTCCCTGTTCTCCTTGTTAGGATTTAATTTATAATCAGTGGCAGCCCGTCCATTGGGGGCACAGGGGAGCTACCCCATCCATGCATCCGGCCCCCTAATCTACATGCAGGGCGCCGGATGCATGGATTCCAATGGGTTTTTTTCTTTTTTTTTTTGAAGCACGTGATTAGAGCCGGAGGCTCTAATAGTCTTCAAAAAAGGGTGGGTTCAGGGCTCAGAGCACTGCGCCCTGAGCCCACTCAGTTGTGTGACAATAGCGAATAAATATTTGCTATTATCACACTGATTCTCCCCCCCAGCCAATCAGGAAGCGTGTCCTAAGACCCGTTTCCTGATTGGCTGAAAGGAGAGGCCATGCTAATGACCAAGGAGGAGGAGTAGGGAGGAGACGCAGGGGAAGCCGCCGCTGGGGGAACCTTCCGTCGCCGCTGCCTGCCCTCCATGTCAGTCCAGGGTGAGTGAGCCAGTGACGGGGGACGGGGACGGGGGGGGGTAGAATGGTGTGCGAGCTGGTGTGGTCCAGGCCCATGGAGCACCAGTCACCACTGTTTATAATAAATCCTACAGTACATGGTGCTGAAACATGAAAAATTGGATGGGAATAACCAAATCCCCCAGAGAGAGTAAAACAGATTAGGGAATTATGGGGAGGAGATCTAGCTGTTGGGGTATCCATGACATTAAAAGCCAGGGGCTGACTTAATCCATTACGTATCACCTATAAGGAACATACACTATATTACCTAAAGTATTGGGACGCCTGCCTTTACTCGCACATAAACTTTAATGGCATCCCAGTCTTAGTCCGTAGGGTTTAATATTGAGTTAGCCAACCCTTTTCAGCTCTAACAGCTTCAACTCTTCTGGGAAGGCTGTCCACAAGGTTTAGGAGTGTGTCTATGGTAATGTTTGATCATTCTTCTAAAAGTACATGTTAGGTCAGACACTGATGTTGGATAGAAGGCCTGGCTTGCAGTCTCCACTATAATTCATCCCAAAGGTGTTCTATTAGGTTGAAATCAGGACTCTATGCAGGCCAGTCAAGTTCTTCCACCCCAAACTCACTCATCCATGTCTTTATGAACCTTGCTTTGTGCACTGATGTGCAGTCATGTTGGAACAGAAAGGGCTAACCTCAAACTGTTTCCACAAAGTTGGGGAGCATGAAATTGTCCAAAATGTCTTGGTATGTTGACACCTTAAAAGAACCCTTCACTGGAACTAAGCCTAACCCCGGAAAAAAAACAACCTTGCACCATAATTCCCCCCCCCCCCCCCCCACCGAATGATTTGGACCAGTGCACAAAGCAAAATCCATAAAGACATGGATGAGCGAGTTTGGGGTGTAGGAACTTGACTGGCCTGCACAGAGACCTAACCTCAACCCGATAGAAGACCTTTGGGATAAATTAGAGCGGAGAATTAGAATGGTCAAACATTCACATAGACACAGTCCCAAATTTGGGGACAGCATTCCCAGAAGAGTTGACTGGGATGCCATTAAAGCTCATGTGCATGTAAAGACAGGCATCCCAATACTTTTGGTATTATAGTGTATGAATTATGGGTAGACAGAACCTTTACATGTAAACCCAACCCCAAAAATCTTTGTAAATGCATATTTAAAATTAATTTAAATATTCCTAAGTCTTCAGCTTCTATTAAACTGATATACTGTATGGTGATCAGAGCCGGCACAAGGGGTGGGCAGGAGGGGAGGCTGCCCTGGACACTGTGGTATTATGTGAGGTGGGGGGGGGGACCACAAAGAGATTGGGGGAGGAGATCTGTGTCTGGAGGAGAAATGTGGGGGGCGGCAGGGGGTAAGAATAGTATTAGGAGGGGAAGTTTGGGGAGGTGTGCTAGGAATGGTGATTTGGGGGAATTTGTGGGGGGGCAGGATTTGTGCTAGGAGGGGATATTTGCAGGGATTTGTGCTGTGAAAAGGTAATATGTTAAAGGGGGAGGGAATTTGTGCTATAAGGTTTTTTTTTTTTTTGGGTGGGGGGGGGGGATTTGTGCTATTAGGGATGATTGGGGGTATTTGTGGTAGGTGGGGAGCTTTGAGAGGAAGGGATATGTGCTAGGATAGAGAATTGGAGGAGGGGAATGTGTGCTGGGGGGGATTTGGAGTGTGGGGGGGTAGAGGACATTTTAGGGGTAGAGGATTTGTGCTAGGAGTGAGAAATGTTTGGGGGGGGGGGGATTTGTGCTGGGGGCATATGTGGAGAGAGGATTTGAGATGGGGGGCAAAGATTTGTGCTATGAAGGAGGGAATTTCAGTAGGGGGCTGGATTTGTACTGAGAAGAAGAGGAATATATTCTTAGGGGGTAAGCATGCAGATTAGTACTTGCCTTTTTGGGGGTGGGGAATTTTTTTTGACACATAATGCTCATACATCTTGGGGGGACTCAATTTGGCATGTTTGACCCTGTGCTCTGGATGATCTCATCCCGGTACTGATGGTAACATTACCTTGGTCACACAATAAAGGTCTTTGTTGAAGCACCTTCTCTTATAGGGTGACAACATCCTGTTCCTGTGTTTCAGTTGTGCTCCTGCATTGTCGATCTGTCACATAAGCTCCCGAAGGAGACTAGAAGTGGCAATTTCAATACATTATGCAGGCTTGGTCCACTGATGTCACCACCAAGAACCCTGCTTTGAAAAATTTTGTGAAGCCATCTGTGGTTTTAGAGGCATAACTATTCCTGGGCACATGAAGAAAATACCCATACATTACTGAAGGGCATTAGCATAATTTTTCTGCAACTAAACAATAATTTACCCTTTCAGTGTGGAGGTCAAGGGACCACTACAAGGGTAATTATTTATTTCAAAGTTCAGCTTTAAAGTGGAGTTCCACTTATTTTTTTCACTTGCTCTTAATACAATCCCCATCCTCCATTCACTTTCAAATGGTAACTATTTTTATTTAATTTTTTTCTAAATATCTGTAATTCCTGACTTTTTGGAGCACTTCCTGCTCTGGCCGCCTAGGCAATTACGGTAAGTCATTAGGTGCTTCCCATGGACACCTAGGATATCGGCGTCATTTATCCCAGCAGTCCATGGGAGTTGCCTAATACCGAAACCTTGTGCTATTTCCTGACTAGAAATGACACGATCGGGAGAAGGAGTTGCTATGGCAACAGATCAGGAGGAAGGAGCGTCGCTTGGTGGCATTACCGTGCAGGCGTGAGATCGGGAGGTGCATGCTGGGTAGCCAACTGTGCCTAATCCCGGAGAGAGATACAAGAGGGCTTTAGATGCCCACAGTGGAGATGGACCCTGCCAGCTTATGATATCCAGATACTATTATTCAATTTAAGCATAAATAAAAAGGACTACATTATTAACACTATCTAAACAATTGCATATAAAGTGGACCAAGTTAGAGTGGAGTCTTAAAAGAAAATTGAACTTGGGGATCGGATTTCCGCTTTAAGCTCTGGTTCTCCTTTTCAGCAGTTTTGGTCATCTTGAGTGATGGACAGTCTCACTAAGTAATAGAGAGGATTATAAAGAGAGAAAAGGCAGGTTGGACCTATACTTTACATACAAGCACTGAGATTGCATAAAAAAAAAACTTCTATGGGTTTTAACTTTATACTTTTGGAGCTTGTAGGTGCAGGCTCCTCTTTTTTTTCAAGCTAGTAGTACTACTGGTCATTGACAGTGGCGGCTGGTGCTCAAAATTTGGGGGGGGGGGGGGGGGGGGGCGCAAAAAGAAAAATGTAATAGGTATTGCTTTGCGGCAAAAAACGTGGTAAAAAAATTACATGACTTTGAGGTCATGGTACAGGCATGGCACAGGTGATGGCATAGGCATGGCACATGTGATGGTATAGGCATGGCACAGGTGATGGTACAGGTGATGGCATAGGCATGGCACAGGTGATGGCATAGGCATGGCACAGGTGATGGCACAGGTGATGGCATAGGCATGGCACAGGTGATGGCATAGGCATGGCACAGGTGATGGCACAGGTGATGGCATAGGCATGGCACAGGTGATGGCATAGGCATGGCACAGGTGATGGCATAGGCATGGCACAGGTGATGGTACAGGCATGGCACAGGTGAGGGCACAGGTCGGCTTCAATCACTTACCTTCTGACGGTGGCGCGATGGCGGGATTCCGGGAACCGAGACGAGCAGTGCCGTGGACGTCCTCCTCTTCAGTCTTCTGTCTTCCGGTCCGGGCGGCGGGAAGGAGATCGGGCGGTGACGGTGCGTGACTGACGCACGCACCGGCACCGCCCCCATTGCGAGTCAGAGATGTCCTGGATAATGATTGGTCCAGGCTGGAGACTGGACCAATCACAGCCAGGATATCACGAAGGTGGGGGTGGCTCAGCGCTTTTTCCTGCGCCCAGGTTACGCCCCCAGAAGGCAGCCAATCGGCGCCTCTTCTGGGTCGTAAACCCCACCCCCCCCCCATATCCACCAGGCCGAGCGCATAGGCCTGCGAACACAATTTTTTTTTTTCCAAAACTTTATTATTTTTTTGTCTTTTTTTTCTTTTTTTTTAGGGGGAGCGGCGCTCTGGCGCCCCCTATGCACGGGCCGCCACTGGTCATTGAGATTCTGGGAGGTTCCCGCAGTCTCAAGCTCAATAGCTGAGAAATAAATCTGTAACTTAAGGCTCTTTTACACGGGCGATCCGATCAGATCCGCCTAAAAAACTGACTGATCCTCCATGCAGCTCTATGGGGCAGCGGATGTCAGCGGATGTCAGCGGAGACACCTCCGCTGACACCCGCTGCCATCCGTATCCGATCCTGTCCATGAAATCTGGACGGATGGAAACTCTATTTTTCCATCCGTTCAGTAATCGGATCGGATCAGATGAGAGCGGACAGGCGGTCCGCTCTCATCCGATCCCCCATAGAGGGCAGCGGGGCTGAGACACCTCCCTCTCCGCACTGCAAGCGGAGACGGAGCTGTCATCCGCCGGCTCAGTGGGGATCGCGGATCGATCCCCGCTGAGCAACACGGATCCGCCTACGGAGGCGGACCGTGTGAAAGAGGCCTTAAGAGCTTATTTTCATAGCTCCTATCTAAAAGTGGTCTTGTAATAAAATACTAGACTGTGAAATTATGTGAAATTCTGTGGTTCTCTTGCAATATTTTTAATGGTAATTGCTATGGGATTTTAGTAGGATTATGAGTCTAATGGCAATGTTTCTAGCTTCTGGAATCAGTTTGAATCTCTCAGATTTGCCCCGGCCAGTAGTAATATAGTATCAGTTTAGCAGATGCATTGTAAGACAAGGAAGACAATGGTCTCCCAAATTCAAATCTTGATGGATAGCATATTCAAGGAAAGGGAAGGCAGTTTTGAAAGGAAGTGTATCCCTGTTTAGCTACAGGGGCGCGCCCAAAGGGTAGTGACAAATAACGTGTACTCAGAATGGTCTGTAGTGGTAAGCGGGGTACCCCAAAGTTCTGTCGTGGGACCAATTCTGTTTAATGTATTCATAAATTAAATAGAGGACGAGATACATAGCTCAAGCTCAGTATAGAAGACCTGAACAAAATAACAAAAACAACAATTTACGCCCTTAGAAAGCCTGAAGGAAGTGATTGGATTTTGAGGTCCTGTACGCAGCCAGACTGCCAATAAGTCTCACACATGTGGTATCTCGGTACTCAGAAGAAGCAGCAGAATGTATATTGGGGTGTCATTCCACATATACCCATGGCATGTGTGAGCAATATATCATTAAGTGACAACTTTGTGTAAAAAAAAAAATAAATAAATAATTGTCTTTTTTCCCGAAAACTTGTGGCAAAAAATAAAAAAAATTCCATGGACTCAACATGCCGGTCAGCAAATAGCTTAAGGTGTCTACTTTCTGAAAAGGGGTCATCTTGGGGGGGTTGTGTTGTCCTGGCATTTTATGTCCAATATTAGAAGCTTATACCCCACATCACCCACTCTTCTAACCACTTGAAGACCAAGCCTTTTCTGTCACGTTTTGTTTACATTAAATCTTTTTTTTTTTTTTTAACTAGAAAATTACTTTGAACCCCCAAACATTACATATATTTTTTTTAAAGCAGAGGCCATACAGAACAAACTGGTGGGTATTGCAATTTTTTTGTTACACGATGTTTGCGCAGAGATTTTCCAAACTCAATTTTTTGGGAACAAAAACACAATTTTTAAATTTAATGCACAAATACACTATATATTTCCCAATTGTTTGGTAACATATAAAAGATGATCTTATGCCGAGTACATAGATACCACACATGACATGCTTTAAAATTGTGCACGCCCGTGTAGTGGCAACAAACTACGTACATTTTTAAAAGCCTTTTACAGGTTACCACTTTAGATTTTGAAGGTCTACTGCAAGAATGACTGCCCTCGATCTGATGTTCGTGGCGATATCTCACAAGCATGCTGCAATTGCCGTTTACATATGACACCAGACCGATGCTTCTGTTCGCCTTTGCGCGCAAACACGGGGGGAAGGGGGGTGCTTGAATTTCTTTTTTATTACTATTTATTTTGCTTTTTTATTTTATTTTCACACCTCCCATTTCATAATTTTTTTTTTAATTGTTATCACAGGGAATTTAAATATCCCCTATGATAGCAATAGATAGTGACAGGTACTCTTTTTTTTTTGAAAAAGTGGGGTCTATTAGACTCTAGATCTCTCCTCTGCTCTTAAAGAATTTGACCACACCAAGATTGGTGTGATAAGATGCTTTCCCAATTTTCCAATGGTGCTATTTATATTTGGCGAAACAGAAGTCATGAAATACTCATAGCTTCCGGTATCTTAGACCATAGAGATGATTGGAGCAATTCTGGTCCCAATAACCTATGGTCAGCTGACGGAACCACTGGCTGCAGTCTCGGGTTAGCCAGTGGGACAGGAGAGCCCGAGAAAACCATGGAAGGTGGTGGGAGGGGGGATCCCCTCCCACTGCTTGTAAAAGCAGTCTAGTGGCTAACTATCTGCTAGGATTGCTTTTACATTAAAGTTGACCGCTGGCTGTAAAAAAACGATACAGAAAGTGTGTGGTAGGCCCACGATTAGACCTCCCAGCATCCACCCACTTCTAATGATGGGCATGCATGCAATGTTTTTTTTTTTTTGTTCAGCTCATGGGCTGAATGAATTAAAAAGATCATTGATCAATGTGGATGAAGAAATAGAAAAGTGTTAAAAAATATATGGCGAAGAATAGGGGAGATCCACCCTCTGTGTCCACCCCCATCCCCTATTCTTTGTCATATATGCTCTTTTTTTTTTGCGGTGGTGAATCACCTCCTACAGCGCTGCAAATATTGATTTACGTGTATGCTGAGAGCAAACACTGTTGCTGTCAGAGTAAACAAATCAGTGCTGCAGCTGATGGGCGTACCTTCAAAGTAAACAATGGTTAACAATAAAACACAGTAACAATAAAACATTACAATATAATAGTATATGGTGCAGTAAAACAGTAGAATGGTGATATCTGCATAGAAAACTATGGTTACCAATGAAAAACACAGCAACAATAAAACATTACATTATAATAGCATACAGTACAATAGAATGGTGGTATCTGCAAAGAAAACTTTGGTTAACAATGAAAAACAGTAACAATAAAACAGTATAACAGCATATTATAAATTACAATAAATGTAGAAAGAGTAGAAAAGTAGAGTGAGAACAGAAAATTAACTCAATAAAACAACACCTATTTTTGGCTTTTTTATTTTTAATTTTTTTTTTTTTCCATAATAAATTTTATTAAGGTTTAAATAGAAAACATACATAATATGTACGATACATAAGAACAGGTACATGAAATGTAAACAGAAAAAGTGAGGTTGTCATGATAATACAGAGTTGACTTAACAGTGCAAAAAAGAAAAAAGGCGGGTAGATTATACATCAGTGTGATCGTGGTGGGTTCAAGCAGATTATTCGGATATACAGCCAAGCCAGTCGTCAGTATAACCTGTACTACGGGGTCCCTTGACATAGGGGTCCCGTCTAACTGAAGGCAGGCATGGAGGAGAAGTCATGAGCCACAACGGCATCTTTTACTGGGTATTGTTAGCCAGGTTACGTATAGGTTAGGGGATGAAATTGGCCAAGAGGCAGGAAAGGACCCACTGGGTATGGAGTTATGAGACGGTTTCACTAGACAAAGAGGACAAACAGCAGAGTGGGTGGGAGAGAGGGGAAGGGGAAGGAGGGGAGGGAGGGAGAAGGAGGGGGGGAGGGGAGGTGGGGGAAGGGTGTAGGAAAAAGGGGAAGGGGAGGGGTGGTGGGATAAAAAAAAAAGGGGGGGTTGGGGTTAGGGATAGAGAGGGTAAAAGGGGACGAGGGGGGGCGGGATAGGATCAGAGGTGTGGCAGTAGATCACCTTAAGTTGAGTGGCCATGTGGGGATAGAATGTGACTATATTCTCTAGTCCTGGTAGAATGTACAAGTTTACGTGGGGGGGCCCTTGGTCTCCATAATTGTTTTGTATGTGGTGGTGTCTTTGAACCGGATCCAGTCTATCCATAAGGCTGAAAATTTATGAATTTGATCGTTTGAAATGCTGATTAGTTCCTCCATTACCTCAATTCTATTGAGTCTAAGGAACCACTCCCTAGACGATGGGATGGAGGTTGATTTCCAGTGGCACGGTAAGCAAAGTTTAGCGGCATTCAGCATGTGGCGGGCAAGAACGGGCCTGCGTGCTTTATGAGTGTCTGGGATATGGTTGAGAAGGAAGTGACCAGGGGTCAAGAGAAGGTCACAAGATGTGACTTCACGCACCAATCTGTGTACCATCTCCCAAAAGGGTTGGATAATGGGACAGTTCCACCAGATGTGAAGCATGGTGCCTGGTTCCTTCTGACATCTCCAGCAGGTGTCTGGAACTCCCGGTTGGAATTTATGAATTCTGTCTGGTGTTCTGTACCAGCGTGTTAGGATTTTATACCCATTTTCTTTGGTTGTGACGTTAACAGAGGCCCGGTGAACTGAACGACAAATAGATTCCCAATCTTTCTCAGAAAGAGAAAGTTGGAGGTCACGGGACCAGGCCTGTGTGAAGGGGGCAAGAGAAGCTGGAGGGGCGTCGAGTAAGTGGCCATAAAGTTCAGAGATCAAATGTCGCTGGGGTTTGGCTCGGATGCTAATAGCCTCCAGAGGAGTCGGAGATCTCGACCACTCTCTGGAAGCTGCTGTGGTGTTAAAAAAATGTCTTATCTGAAAGTAGGACCAAAGTGGGAGGTTGCAAGGGGCTAGGGAACGGTTGACCTCTTCCCATGATAGGAGATTCCCATCTGTAAAGAATTGTCGGGCCAGTATTTCTTGGTGGGGCCAACTGTGACGGAGGAAATTTATGGAGTTGCCGGGTGGAAATGCGGGGTTCAACCTCAAGGAGGTCAGGGGGCCCACATGCGGGTCAATTTGAAGCTTTTTCCACCATTTATCATGGGCCAGTAGTGGTGGGCCAATTAACGGGTGGCGTTTAAGGGTTGGAGAGACCACAGAGAGGGGCATCCAGGCCAGCAGGTGAAGCGGGATCTCCGAGAAGGTGTTTTCAAGATTAACAACCAATTTGCAAGAGGAATGGAGACTCCAGTCCAGAAGTCTAGCCAGGATGCAGGCCTTGTGATAGGTTTGCAGATCAGGGAGACCCAGACCCCCCTTGTGTTTAGGGGCCGTCAGGCGGGTGAGTTTGATCCTGGGAGGTTTCCCATCCCATAAGAAGTGAGAACTATTAGTACGAAGGGTCGAGAAAAACGATGTCGGGAGTTGGATAGGAGCCGCCTGAAAAAGATACAGCAGTCTGGGAAGAATGGACATCTTAAGTAGGGCAGCTCTGCCGAACCATGAGATGCGTAAATTCTTCCACGTCCGCAAGTCTCTGCAAATAGACGAGAGCAGAGGCTTGTAGTTGGAATCAAAGAGAGAATCGAGGCGACGAGGTATATGTATGCCCAGATAAGGGATGGAGGCTGGTGCCCATAGGAAGGGAAAATTGGCTATGCATCTCTGCACGTCTGTATCAGGGAGAGTGACATTCAGGGCCATAGATTTGGAATAATTCACTTTAAGGTTTGAAAGGGAATGGAAGAGCGTGAGGTCTTGGAGTAAGTTAGGCAAGGAGACGTGTGGTTGGGAGAGGAAGAGCAGCATGTCGTCTGCAAAGGCCGCCACCTTATGGGTGGTGTCACCAATCGAAATCCCGCAGACATTGGGTTTCGAGCGGATCATATTTAAAAAGGGTTCCAGGGAGAGAACAAAGAGGATGGGGGACAGAGGACACCCCTGTCGCGTGCCATTGGAAAGACGGAAGGCGTCCGACAGGTGGCCATTGACCCGTACTCGGGCTATCTGGTTGGTGTATAAGGCGCGTATGCTGAGTAGCATTCTCTCCCGCAGCCCTAAGGATGTCAGCATAGATATGAGATAGTCCCAGGCCACTCTGTCGAACGCCTTTTCCGCGTCTAGGGAGAGAAAAAATCCAGGGAAGTTATGGGAGGTGAGCCAATGGTGGACGTTGAGAGCCCTAGTAGTGTTGTCCCGCGCCTCCCTTCCCGGGATGAACCCAACTTGGTGCAAAGAGACCAGGGATGGGAGGAGCGGGACAAGACGGTTTGCCAAAATTTTTGCATAAAGTTTGGCGTCAACATTTAAAAGGGAAATAGGACGATAACTGGAAACAAGCGCATCGTCCTTGCCCTCCTTCGGGATCACTGTGATATATGCCTCTAGAAGCGACGAGGAGTGGTGTTGGGATTCTGCAAGACTTCTAAATGCTCTAACGAAGTGAGGTTTAAGTATGTCCTCAAATGCTCGAAAGTACAGCAAGGGAAGGCCGTCTGGCCCAGGTGCTTTACCCTGTTTCATTTCACGAAGAGCCCTAGAAAGCTCCTCTGTGGTGATGGGGGATTCAAGAGCTTCGGCGTCTTGGGTGGTGAGGGAAGGCAGGCCATAGGATTTGAAGAAATTCTCGAGTTGGGCAGCCCTTGAGGCAGACTGAGAAGGGCAGCTGTGAGTAGGGGAAAGGTTGTATAGGCCTTTATAGAATTCTTCGAACTGGCGGGCGATATCTACATTAGAGGAGTGTAGGGTGCCAGTTGAGTCCCTGATTGTGTGGATGGAGGTGAGGTTAGTTTTGGGACGGGTGGCTCGGGCCAGAAGACGGCCACTTTTATTACCTTGCTCGTAAAACACTTTACGGCCAAGGACAAGTCTACGATGTGCCTGAAGACCCAGTAGGTCTTTCAAGCGAGTGCGGACCTCCAAGAGTTCCGATGCGGCCGCTTGAGCAAGAGAGCACTTGTATACCATTTCAAGGACGGTCAGTCGAGAATAGAGGTCCTGGAGTTCACGTTGGCGTTCTTTTTTCAGGGATGCCGCTAAAGATAGGAATTCGCCTCTAATTACGCATTTATGCGCTTCCCACTGGACTAGGGGTTTAGTGTTGGGGGTGTCGTTGATCTCAAAATATTCCTTAAGTGTAGATGTCAACCTGGAGACAACTGTCCCGTCTTTGAGGAGCGAGGGGTTCAATCTCCATGTTTTGGACTTCGTGACAAGTTCAGGAAATCGGAGAGTCATGGTTATAGGGTTATGGTCCGAGAGGACTCTAGGTTCGATAGAGGCTTCCGAAAGGAATTGCAGGTCAGGCTGTGAGAGGAAAATATAATCGATCCTCGAGAATTTCGAGTGGGGGGCGGAGAAGAAGGAGTAGTCCTTGTCGTTAGGGAAGAGCGTCCTCAAGGAATCATGGAGGCGCAGGGATCGGAGTTGGAGGTGAATTTGGCGTAGCGCCCGGAATTGTAGAACCGAAGCACCAGTTGAGGAGTCCAGGAGGGGGTTGAGAGGAGCGTTAAAGTCTCCTCCAAATATCAAGAGCCCAGTAGCAAAGTCCGCGAGTTCTTGGCATACCGTTCTGAAGAAGGGTACTTGTTTGGTATTTGGCGCGTATATATTGGCCAAGGTTACCGGACGGGTGTTGAGGTGGCCTTTTACAAAGAGGAATCTGCCTTCAGGGTCTGGTCTAACATCTAAAGGTTTGAAATCAACTTGCTTGGAAAGTAAGATAGAAACACCCCGTGACTTGGAACCCTCAGATGTAGCATGAAACGCCGTGGGGAAGTGCTTGTTGGAAAAGGAAAGCGGGTCGCCCGTTCTGAAGTGAGTTTCTTGTACTAGAACTATTTGGCCCCGTAGTCGTAGGGCTTCGGCTAGGAATTGTGAGCGTTTTTCGGGGACGTTCAATCCCTGGGCATTGGATGAGAGGATCTTAATAGTGCGGTGTGTTCTGGTCACTGCAGGGTCAGACATGATAGCGTCCACTCGGAAAGAAGTTGCGTTATGGAATAAGACAGAAGGTGTCGGAGGATGGGGAAGGATGTGGTAAAGGGAGGGGGGAACAGGGATAAGCGGGAGACGGTGGGGGAGGGGGGGAGAAGATAAGGAAGGGAAATAGGTAGGGGGAGAAGGGGGAGGGAGTAAAAGAGTAAGGGGGGGGAAAGGTGAGGAGGGACGGGGAAAAGGGGGCAGGAAAAAAACACAGGGATGAAGAGAGCAGAAAGGATCCCCTAGCCGCCCTCTACAGCAAATCGGATCAACCAATCAACCGCTAGAGGAGGGGTAGGGGGGAAAGACACAAAGTGTCACAGGTCAACAAACAGTTGCGAACTGTCGTTGAGGTGGGGAACAATAGTTCGGATACGGCCCCAAGTAAGGCATGGGACGGCTCTGCACTGGGGATCAATAGATCGTGTGTGGGGAATGATAGTAGGTGCCTTATACAAGCTAGCTAAGAGGGTCATTGGAAGCATTAAGGTGGTAATGAAGTAGGGTGGGGATCAACGGATGCCCATCAGGGAGTGGATTCTCAACCATTGCAATTATAACAGGATCAGGGGGAATATGGCACAATATAAAACAAGAAGATTGGCAACATTAACTGTAACAGGTAAACTGAAGGTCATCAGCGTAACAAGACTGTAATTGGAACAAGCAGTTAGTGACAAGGCAGTAGGTACAATCAACCCGACCCCGTCCCTCAGTCTTCCAGGGTTAAAGAGGGGGATGGGAGCGTGACAAAACAGAAAGCTCCAGGGGGGATCAGAGTCAATACTGGGAACATAGTTCAGGGAGGTGTGGGGGACGCTCCAGGTTTACGTGGTGACAAGCAGAGGTTGGTCAGGAAGGGTGAATGCAGGTATACAGGGGGTGTGGCGGGATTGACTTGGGGATCTTTTCAGTCCGGTAAGGAGGTCTGGGATACAAAAAGGGGGAAATAGTCATAGGATGTTAGAGGGAGAAGAGGTGGGGGGAGGTTGAGAAGCCCGGGGAAGAAACGCAGCCGTCATTAATAGGAGTGGGGAGGGTGTGGGAGGGGCAGTGACAGACAGTCAAGGGTCCACTCATATTCATTATCCCAAACATATCAGCTTTATGACACATAGCATCCTAATTATACTTCGTCATTATGCTATGGCTATGGTAAGTTTACAGGCAAGGTACAGCGAGTCATCCCCCCCTCCCCCCTCCCACATCACTCAAGTGCTGACCCCCACATACAATAAGTTAGTCAGAGGCTAGTAATAGAGCTACATTTAGAATAGACAGTAATGACTAAATATATACATTAAGGAGAAACCTGTTGCAGAAAATGATGTTGCGGGGGGCACGATATTCGGGGGGAGGGTGCTGAACCTCGCGGGTTGCGAGAGAAGGTCAGGCAGACCAATAGTCCTGGATCTTCAGGAGAGTTGCAGCGGAACAACGAAACCTGTGGAAAGTCAAGGGGGGGGGGGGAGAAACGGGGGGGGGGGGGAATAATGGGGAGAATAAGGATCAGTAACAGTTCCAAGGGTGACACATGGGAGGGACCGAACGGTCAGGAGAGGGGGGGGGGGGGGGATAGGTGCGAGGGCCGAAGCATGAGAAGCAGTCTGATTCAGATGGTGTCAGCTCCCGGTTGGCAGTGTTCAATAGATCAGGGGGGGGGGGGGGACTGCGAGGTCTGAGGCGATGATTGGGATAAGGCCACAGTGGTGATGTCCAGAGTAGGGGAGCGTAAGGAGCACATAAGAGGGCAGGGGCAAGGGGGGGATAGGGCAGGAGTACCTCTGTGGATGATACAAACGGACATCAGCGATCATCTCGAGGGATTAAAGGTTCAGCTTCTCCCGGTGGCGAGCTGGAGATCGGAGAGGGCTGGAGCGACGATCTTCTCTGGAACGCATGGGGGTCGCATCATGTTGAGAATGACGACGTCTGCGCTGCCTGCTCCTTTGTGCCTTAGGAGTATTGGAGGTGGTGACTGAGATCCAGGGGTCTGGGGTGTAAAACTCACCATACCAGTCAGGTAAGTCCAGCACTGGGATCTAAAAGGCTTCGCAGAAAGCGGGGATGTCATCAGGGACTTTCAAAGCTGCAGACCTGCCTCGAAAGGTGGCAAAGAGGCAAAAAGGAAAGCGCCATCTGTACGTAATCCCCCTGGTGCGGAGAGCTTCAAGTAGGGGGCGCAGGGCTCTGCGGTTCTGCAGAGTGATGGGCGAAAGGTCCTGGAAGAGTTTCAGCTCCTTCCCCTCGAACAGCACACGATCCCGGCCTCTGGCTTTCCAGAGAATGGCTTCCTTAAGGGGGTAGCTCACCAGGCAACAGATCACATCGCGAGGTGGATCGGATTCTCCCGCTCTAGGGCGTAGGGCCCGATGCGCCCTCTCAAAATCGATTGGGGTGTCCGCCGGCCTTTCAAGTAGGTCACTGAAGATCGTGGTTAGCGAGGTGACTAGGTCGGGGGGTTCCACTGACTCCGGGAGGCCCCGCAACCGGATATTATGCCTCCTACCTCGGTTATCCAGATCTTCCAGGTGTCGGTTGATCTCAATTAGGTGTGAAGTGTACTGATCTGTACCCCTCTGGAGTTGCTTGATGGCGGCCGCATGGGTGGCAGAGGCCTTCTCTGTAACGTCCAGCCTGGCAGTTACTGAGCGCAGTTCCGCAGTTAGTTCCGAGATGGCGGAGCCCAACGTTGATTTAATGTCAGCGGCCACATTTTGGAGGTCCATGAGGCTCGGAAGGGGTGCCGCTGCGGTCGGCTGGGGTAGGGATCCGGTAGATGTGGAGGATTGCGCCATAGGAGAGGTAGGCGTAGGAGCCGGGGAGGCCGCACGGCGGTCAGTCTTCTGTGTGCGGAAGATGGCCGGTATGTTTCCCGTGAGCTGGGACTCTTGGTCAGGCATCACCCGGCTGGCTGAAGCACTGCGACCCGATCGTAGCATATTGGGAAGGCTGTAGGCACCCGAAAAAGCAAGATATAGATCCCCAGTGCACGGAGCCGAGCTAACAAGCGGCCATTCGGGTCCGATGCCAAGCCACGCCCCTATTTTTAAATTTTTTAAAATGTTTTGTAATTTTTTTTTTTTTTACTTTTTTTTTTACTTTTTTTGTAACTGTAAAAAAGTATACAGACACTTTTTTGTACCAGCGTCTGGCCTTACAGGCAATACAGTACGACGCCATCATCTGGTCATTGAAGTCCACCCCTCCCATGTTAAGGTTGTATTCGTGGACACAGAGGGGCTGCTCAACAAAACCAATTGCCGTTGCAATGTGGACTGTCATATCTGTGTGAATGGAGGACAGAACAAAAACATTCCGTGGGTCCCTCCACTTCAGGGTATAACACTTTAAGCAGGCTCTCTCCCCCCGTCGGGAATCTACAAGCCTTTGGGGGAAGCGGTGCCACATGCGCCAATTCCAAAATCAAAAAGGTGACTGAAAAGTGTCACACTTCTGTAACAAATGTCCACACATAAATGGTACCCCTTTCCGAATAAGGGTGACACCAAGTCCCAAACAATCTTGCAGCTGCTCCCTATGTAGTCTGGGCAGTTGGGGGGGGGGGGGCACATTGCTATCTTTTCCCTCAAATTCAGAAACTACATGTATAGCCTGTTGCCCTGTCACAGAGCTTATACATCTTGACCCCATATGCGGCACGCATGCTGGGGAGAAACTGTTTGAAAGCAAGGCGACCAAAATATCAAGGCATCACCAACGCAGACAGCTTGTTGGGGCATATACAAGGCTGCAAACTTTTAGTTGAAGTGGTTAACGAGGGGCCGAATTTTGTGGAGCCGGTAATATCCAGGGTCACTCCGAGGACGACAGAGTTCATTGTAACTGAAGAGCATGAACAGCAAGATTTGCCCATATCTAGTCCTGGCCATGACAGCGGAGAACACGGGCATATGATGAATTGGGTCAGTGGACCAATATGACAGCAGCTCACTCTTTTTAGTAATGCCCATGGTTTTAAATTTGGAAACAGTGATACGCTTCAATGCAAATTCTCTGGCAAGGGTCAAATATGGATTTGCAGCGATTAATTGATCAGCATATAAATTGCTTTGGTCCACAATAGATCTGTACAGATCTTCCGTGAAAAACAGCTCATAAAAACTAAGGGGAGTTAAATCAGCTGTTTCCACCTGAATTCTGGGTTGGCCAGTGATTGGGGGAAGTACGGACGCTGCAGAAGTGGTGGGCTGCCAATCAGGATTTGCAAGCGCATCAGGAAGGACACTATGGGCTCTACGGGCCTGTCTTCAAATTATTGGTGGCTGCTGGACAATACTTGTACTAGCCACCGCACCAGATTGAACTGCACTTATGGGACTCGCCACGTCACCAAGTGATACTGCAGTGCTGGTTTGACTATGACCAGGATGTACTAGGCCGCTGGTGCTTGACAGTTCACCAGAAGGTTGATCAGCACTTGTACCGACACTCTGCTGCAAATGAGAACCCTGCGATTGTTGCACCGCAGCAACAGAAGAACGTGGTCGGGTACGCCTGACCTTATCAGGGACCACTACTCCGTCATCAGAGCTATCTGTCAGGGTGCCGCTGCTCAATACAGGTTTGAATACTGAGCCTGATTCTGACAGTGAGGCTTCCCCATCGCTCTCATCTGTCATGCTCAGCATTATGTATGCCTCTTCACTAGTGTACCTCTGTTTAGACATTTTGGCCAATAAATGTATTGGTATCTAGTGCAACTCACAGGTAAAAAAGCGACTGGTTGTCAAGGATGAAAAATTTAACTGCTAGTGCCAGCAGAGATCAGGTCTGACTGCTAACGCTGCAGTTTAGTGTTCTGTGTATCAGAAGTGACAGTAATCTGCTGATACTGCACTTCTTGGGGGGGGGGTGGCAGAGGGGCTATGTTAGGTTGCTGGTGGTAACCTGATGGCAGAGGAAGGCCCGATGTTCGCTAGAGGGCAGAGCTTGGACAGGAACCCCCAAGGTATGTGACACAGGCTAGCCTGAGGTGCGGAATCTAAGTATCATCCCAGTTTTTGCCAGAGCCTCTGGTGGTGAGGATGGACTTCGCTGCGGGTTAATACCAGGTCGCGGTCCTCAGGGTCGCCCCACCAAGGGTGAACAAGTCAAGGTCCGAAGGCAGATAAACAGACAAGGAGGATCCGAGAGAATGGTCGAACAAGCCAGGGTCAGGACGGGCAGCAGACAAGCGGAGACAGGGACGAGCCAAAGGTCAACAGGAGATCAGCAGGAAACAGGTCACAGGTTCAGGAAACAACGGCTGGAGCTGTAGACAAGACAGCAAAGACACAGTGCTGCTGAGGTGGTTAAATAAAGCAGCCTGTTGCCAATTACTGCAATTAGTCTGCACTAGGTTAACCCTTAGATAGCAGATTTATGATAGAACATCAGTGTTCCTAACAGGCTAAACACAGGTGCTGGCAGGTGTCGGGGCAGATCCTGCTAACGCTGCATTTTGGGAACACCATACTAAACTATTGGGGACGCTAGTAAAGTTCTGATCAGATCAAAGATATTGATGTGTTCAGATATTATGCTAGTAATGGAGGTGTTTAGTGTGTGTGTGTGTGTGTCACAGGCAATCAAAGGGTTAAAATGTATTACTAAATATGGGGTGGGCAATCTGACACTATCCTGTATTGACCCTAACTGATGTCACCTGTGACACTAATACAGTGATCAGAAAAAAGATCTGTACACTATAATAGTGACACTGTGACAGGGCAATGAAGGGGTTAAATGGGGGTGATCAGGGGGTTAAATCCTTATTGGGGGATATATGGCGGGTACCCTTAACCTACCTGGGACTGCCTCTAACTACCACAAACTGTCTCTCACACTAACTGAAGTCACAAGTGACACTAATACAGTGATCAGTAAATTATCTATATACTGCATATAGTGTACACTGTGACAGGGACTGAAAGGGTTAACTGGGGATGATCAGGGGGTTACATCTTTATTAGGGAATGTATGGCAGGTACCCAAATCTTTTCTGGAACTACCACTAACTGTCATTCACACTAACTGAAGTCACAAGTGACACTAATACAGGGATCAGTAAATTATCTGTATAATGTATATAGTGTACACTGAGACAGGGAGTGAAAAGGTTAACTGGGGGGGGGGGTTGATCAGGGCGTTAAATGTGTGCCTATGTGTACTGGTGTCAGTATAGTGCTTGTGTACTCAATGTCTGATGTTCTCTTCTCTCAGGATGGATCCAAAAAGGGCTCCAGGAGAGAAGATTGCATCATTTCCTGTGCCTGTATTTACATTACACAGGCACAAGACATTCTGTAATTGGTCAGAACCAATCATCAGGTCCAGACCAAAAATTATTGGCCTGGACCTGATGACTGATCGGTTCTGAACCGAATTAGAACATGGCGGAGACTGCGGGCACGCACGTCCTGTAGCCCCACGCACGTTACATTTGTTCTTGCAGCCGAGCCACCTTGCTGCAGTGGGTGGTCGACAACTGGTTAAAGAAAGAAGGGTTACATTTAAGTTATCTAAAATTCTAAAATTAAGTATACTTGCAAAAGATTCCTCCAATGCAATTTGGCAAAATTAGCAACACATGTTCTAAAAATTAACCTAATGTAGTTTTAAGCAGTATCTTCAAAACCTCTCCAACACTATTTTTTTTAAAGAACGGAAATTCAAAGAACTATAATTTTTTAAGATCACATTTCATCTTCCTGTCCCTTCTCTGAAGATTCGCTTAGACTCTCTAAAGGAAAATGTTTTTTTTCCTTTTCAAAAACACCAGATGTTCCTAAATAAATTAAAGTGTGCTTAAAACTATATTTATCTTTTGCAGATTGGTATGCTTATCAGAACATTACATCTAAATATACTGTATGTTAAGAAAAACATGTTTCAAAAAAGAATTTCTATGGAATGTAATATGGTAAAATAGATTTCAACTTAATTTATGCAGGTAGGGTGTTATGCAATAGTCTTCAATGGATTGTTCAAACCTTGTAATATTGGAAGCTGATATTTACTTTTTTTAGTTACAAAGTTAACTAGGTTGAAAAATAACAAAAAGTAACAGAAAGCCAAAATAGCAAACTAACTATACTGCATACAATATATAAAAAAATGGGGACCACAGAAAAACAAGGTAATACCAGAGGAGGGAACCAGGACTGGGATCAGGAAAACAGGAAGGCAGCATGAAATAAGATGCAGGGCAAAAGCAAGATCAGGAGCAGGATCAGAATAATTTAGCAAGCAGTATTTGGCTAACTGGGCAAAACACTGAAGCAAAGGGTAATAGTAGAGGAGGGACTAAATACCATCCCAGCAGCCAGCATCAGGTGGAGATTATTTGGATCTGCTGGCTTCTGGAAGACACCTTCCAACCTAGCCTAAGTTGGGGGGCAGATTGGTTGGTGAGTTAAGCTGGGAATTTCCTGTTTTTTGTCTTTCATGCCCGTCTATGTGCTCCTTGCTGTGAAGGCCAGTTATAGATGGGGCAGGGGCCATTTCTTTGTTACTGGAGTAATATTGTTGGTGAGGGGGACACACATAACACCTTTGCTGCCAGTGTGCTATGTGCAAGGTTTCCATGGCGCCCCTCCCACTTTGGGGAGGACTGGGCTACCTCCAGGCCTACCTGCCCCTCATCTATCCATTAAATGCATGTGTTTCCTTTGTGGAGACTCTTATAAATTAGTACGGTTAGGACTGCAATTAATACAGAGTGCCATGAAGGGGCCTTGCAGCTTATGCATGTGTTTGCAAATGTGTGCTAACTAAACCCGTTTTTAAGGCATACTGTTGGACAGGTTAATTCAGGTTGGTAAGGAGACTGGTTGGTGAGTTGAGTTGGAATTTCCATTGTTTTTGTCTTTCCTGTCTATATACTACCCTAGCCTGTCTTTTTACTACCATAGCCTGTCTATATACTACCCTAGCTTGCCATTTACTCCCCTAGCATTTCCATATACTCCGCTAGCCTTTCCATATACTACCCCAGCCTGTCCATATACTACCCTAGCCAGTCTATATATGACCCTAATCTGTCTGTATACTACCCTAGCCTGTCTATATACTACCCTAGCCTGCTTATATACTACCCTAGCCAGTCTATATACTTCACTAGCCTGTCTGTAAACTATCCTAACCTTTTTATATACAGTACTTCCCTAGCCTGTCTATATAATATCCTAGCCTGTCTATATACTTCTCTACCCTGTCTATATACTCCCATAGCCTATCCATATACTACCATAGCCTGTCTAGATATTACCCTAGCTTGTCTATACACTACGCTAGCCCACCTACAGTGAGGGGAAAAAAAGTATTTGATCCCCAGTTAATTTTGCACATTTTCCCAATGACAAAGAAATGATCAGTCCTATAATTTTAATGGTAGGTTTTATTTTAACAGCGAGAGACAGAATAACAACAAAAAATATCCAGAAAAATGCATTTAAAAAATGTTATAAATTGATTTGCAATTTTTTGAGTGAAATAAGTATTTGACCCCTTCACAAAAAATGACTGGCAAAACTCTTGTTGGCAATCACAGAGATCAGGCATTCTTGTAGTTGGCCACCATGTTAGCACACATCTCAGGAAGGATTTTGTCCCACTCCTCTTTGCAGATCCTCTCCAAGTCATTAGGATCTGGAGGATAATGTTTGGTAACTTGAAACTTCAGCTCCCTCTGAGCATGGCCACTCCAGGACCCTAATGTGCTTCTTCTTGAGCCACTCATTTGTTGCCTTGGCTGTGTGTTTTGGGTCATTGTCATGCTGGAATACCCATCCACAACCCCTTTTCAATGCCCTGGCTGAGGGAAGGTGGTTCTCACCCAAGATTTGACGGTACATGGTCCGGTCTATGGTCCCTTTGATGTAGTGAAGTTGCCCTGTCCCCTTAGCAGAAAAACACCCCTAAAGCATAATGTTTCCAGCTCCATGTTTAACGGTGGGGATGGTATTCTTGAAGTCAGAGGCAGCATTCCTCCTCCAAACACAGTGAGTTGAGTTGATGCCAAAGAGCTTGATTTTGGTCTCATCTGACCACAACACTTTCACCCAGTTCTCCTCTGAATCATTCAGATGTTCATTAGCAAACTTCAGACATGCCTGTACATGTGCTTTCTTGAGCAGGGGGACCTGAAGGATTTCAATCTTTCACGGCCTAGTGTGTTATCAATTGATTTCTTAGTCACTATTGTCCCAGCTACCTTGAGATCATTGACAAGATTCTCCCGTGTAGTTCTGGGCTGATTACCCACCGTTCTCATGATCATTAAAACCTCCTGAGGGGAAATCTTGCATGGAGCCCCAGACCAAGGGAAATTGACAGTTATTTTGTGTTTCTTCCATTTACGAATAATCACACCAACTGCTGTCACCCTCTCACCAAGCTGCTTGATGATGGTCTTGTAGCCCATTCCAAGCCTTGTGTAGGTCTACAATTTTGTCCCTGACATCCTTGGACAGCTCTTTGGTCATGGCCATGGTGGAGAGATTGGAATCTGATTGATTGCTTCTGTAGACAGGTGTCTTATATACAGGTAACTGAGATGAGGAGCACTCCCTTTAGGAGAGCGCTGCTAATCTCAGCTTGTTACCTTAATATAAGACACATGGGAGCCAGAAATCCTACTGGTTGATAGGGGATAAAATGCTTATTTTACTCCTTAAAATGCAAATCAATTTAAAACTTTTTTAAAATAATTTTTCAGGAAATTTGTGTTGTTGTTATTCTGTCTCTCATTGTTAAAATAAACCTACCATTAAAATTATAGACTGATCATTTCTTTGTCAGTGGGCAAAGGTACAAAATCAGCAGGGGGTTAAATACTTTTTTCCCTAACTCTATATACCACCCTAGCCTGCCTGTATACTACCCTAGGCTGTTCATATACCTGCAGACCATGGCTGGCATCAGAGGCGTAACTAGAACCTTCAGGGCCCTGATGCAAGAAACCATGAAGGGCCCCCCAGACCCCTAGCCGGGGCCCTTACCTTCAAGCCCAGGGCTCTTCCCACTAATCCTGGGGCTCTTTACACTTGTTGCATGGCCTTTTATTACGGTCCCGCAGCAGGATTCTTTCACAAGTTCTGCAGTGGGCCCCCTTCCTGCAATCTTGTGGGCCCCCTTCCTGCAATCTTGGGGCCTCCCCACAGTGGTGCAATGCCAGGGTCCGGTCGCAAGTGTGACCTTTGCGATCCTGGAAGTTCACCCACTGGTTTGCTACCGGGCCCCCTGGAGCATGGGGCCCGGTAGCGATTGCAACCCCTGCAACCCCTGTAGTTACGCCCCTGGCTGGCATGAATAAGCAAACCAGTGCCGCCACTATTTGTCTTCAGGCCGTGTCCAGAGGCATAGCTGTGGGCCTGCCAACCACAGATTAATTAATACATGGAGAGGTGCCGCAAAAATCTCCTCTAACCCTGCCACCTCCACGGTATGCATGGGCAGAGCGAACGGGGTGGAGTCAGGGGTGGAGTCAAGAGGGCAGAAAATTTTGGTTTAAAAAATCCCTTCACCGGCCCTGTGTGCATGTCAAACCATGACAAATCACTGATCTCATTGGAGATCCAGATTTGGACATTCGCTCACCACTAAAGGTTTGAACTACGGAACAAATGAGTTCCTGATTTGTCATAGCAACTACCTTTACATTATTTCCCATAATCTCTTGTTGTGTGAAACACTGACAGCCATCTGTAGCCACAACATAATTTTATAGGAGACAAAAAAATAAAAAGTGCGGATGCATCAGGACATGTACTTTGGCAGCATTTCTCAGCATTTTCTCTTTGTCATCATTCTGGTGGCCAATAAAACGAAGGTAGAAGACTTCTTGCAACTTGATGAGAACAGCCCCAGCAGTCACTCAGGTGACACTCTAAAGCAGTGATGGCAAACCTTGGCACCCCAGATGTTTTGGAACTATGTTTCCCATTCTGCAGTATAGGTAAACATCATGGAAAATGTAGTTTCAAAACATCTGGGGTGCCAAGTTTTACCATCACTTCTCTATAGTATTCTTCTTCACTCCTCTCCTAGTAGGACGGTGAGGAAAGGGGCGAGGGAACTGGGCCGGCACAGACAGTAATTATACACTCCCAGTAAAAGAGGGTGCTATGACATGGCAGGAGTGATTTTCAACTAAAAAATTGTTCGTGAGTATCCCTCTCTTATGTTCTTCCACCAACAGCTACAACAGCTAGACTATGTAGAGAGGTGAAGAGAGAGGTACAGGACCTAAGCCAGTGCTTATAGTGATTATACACACCTCAAATAGAAGAACACTATGATAAGGTTACCAGAAGTGAAATCTGAGGACACCCAACTGGCCATGTCCACTTTTACCACGTATCCCAAAAAACACTCCTCCATTTGTAGCCACACCCACTCAAAACACCTCTATTTTTAACCTTCCTTAACCACTTGACCTCCGAAAGATTTACCTCCCTTCAGATTTACTTACCTACCCAATTTGACATGAGCCGCTAGCACTACAATTGACATAATAAATCGTGTATAAATTGATATAATAAAGTGCAGCGCTAAAATGATATATACACAACAAAGTATACATAAAACAGGACAAAAAGTGGATGTTAATCAAAATATAAGGGATAAACAATTAGTGAGTCTATAGACTATGCGAAGAAGGCTGGAAAACCAGATGAGAAGCCAAAGTGTTCTGATTCCAATAGTCATCGGTGAGATAGAACCCAACACCAATAATAGAGGTATATGCGCTCACCAGAAAATATGGACCCAGGTACCTTATAGTAAATGGGTCAAACAAGCCAGATTATCCTCATAAGTAGGTAGATGCCAATCACAAGGAGTTATCAGTCAGGCTGTGTCCTTATATTCCTGGATTATGATGGCTTGATCTCCAAGCAATAAACCGGTATGCAAAAACCAGCCAAAATATACGCACATAGTGTAAAACTGCTTCAAAAAATGTATTTAAAAATGGTCAAAAACACTTACAAGCAACTGCAGGCAACCAGCATTAAACATATGGAGTGATTACAGGCAGAAACAAACGACACTGACGCGTTTCGTCATATATGACTTATTAATAGGGGTTTAACTGACAATTGCATGGTCATGCAATGCTGTACACAAATTAAATTTATATGATTTTTTTCCCCCACAAATAGAGTTTTGTTTTGTTGGTATTTAATCACCACTGGGTTTTTCATTTTTTGGTGTTATAAATGGAAAAAAAACAATAATTTTGAAAAAAAAAAAAACAATTTTTCACGTTCTGCAATAAAAAATAAATAAAAATAAAATAAAATGTCTTCATAAATGTAGGCAAATATGTATTCTGCTACATATTTTGGGTAAAAAAAAATCCCAATAGGCGTATATTGATTGGTTTGTGCGAAAGTTATAGCCCCTACAAACGTTGGTATATATACTGGAATTTGAATTATTATTATTATTTTTTTTATACCAGTAATGGCGGTAATTAGAGACTTATAGCAGGACTGTGATAGTATGGTAGGCATACTGACACTAATTTACACTTTGCGGGAACCAGTTATCAGTGCTAAAAATATGCACTTTCACTGTGCGAATGACACTAGGCTGGGAAGGGATTAACATATAGGGCGAGCAAAGGGTTAAATTTGTGCCTAGCAGTGATTGGTGCATTCACTGTATGCAGTATTTACTAAGGGATGTGCCATTTTTTTTCCCCCCTGCTTTGCAGGGAAACAAAATCCACCACATTCCTTCTGACAGGAGAGAGCTTTGTATTGTTTACATTGACAGAGCTCTGCTCTGCCATCCTCTTTTGGCCAATCAGTGAATGCCTGCGGTCAATTATTTGCTGGCATCCACTGATTGGCTTGTGCTGTGACTAATTACAATACAGCCAGCACCCGCTACCCAAAAGTGCTAGATCATGTACTAGATACGTGATCCAGCGCAGGAGAGCCGCTTTGCCACTGTACTTTTATGTGAGGTGGTCGGCAAACAGATAAAGTGGTTGTAAACCTCAGACATGAAATATGAACAAAGCATATCTCTCTTTAGTGTGTACTTGTCTCTATCCAGGGCACTAAGTGTAATTTCTGTCTGCTGCCTCCTTCTTCTGCTATTAGCAAGAATCACTTCTGACAAGTTTTCCTGACACCAAGATAAAAATAGTGACAGAGGAGGGACCACCAGCTAATTGACAGCCTCAGCTCTGTTTCTGTGTGCTGTGTGAAGGGGGAGGGGGTGTCTCTTCCCTCCAATCAGCTTTCAGAGCTCTCCTTATTGATGTAACTTTAGCTCTCCACCCTCTGCTTTTCTGAGCTGGGAGATCCTCTGTAAATTCTGCAGTTTAAATTGATGTAGGGGAAAGTTGGTGTAGATAAACAGGTCCAACTTATGTAGGAGGATTTGTTTCACCTCTGTTCATCACCTGAGGTCAGTCACTTCACTGGGTATATGTAAGAGTTTACAACCACTTTAACCCCTTGGTGCTGGCTGCACACAAATATGTGGCCTCTCAGTGCCTGGTCCTTAGCGCTGAATGGCCGCATATTTGTGTAAATTGCTGTTACTAGAGCTGTGCCGAGAGCGCGCGCGTTGAGCTCTCCCAGCACAGTTACTGGCGCCTAACCGAAAGCTCATGATCTCTACTTGCCATCTTACAGATCACGTAACCGCTGTGACAGCCAATCACAGTGGTCATGTAATCTTAAGCCCCACCCTGCCTTTCCGGCATCATAAACCTCTTCAAGGGTCGGGAGGCACCAGTGCAAAGAGGTTAAGGCAATTGGCTTTTTTTTTTTTTTTTGGGGGGGGGGGGGTCCGTTTATTTTTCAAACAACACAAGACAATATACCAGAATATAAGTGCAACTTTGAAACCATCAAAGGGTCATATCTCTGTTGTTATGACAATAATAAATCCATGTACTAAACAGGAGAGTAAAAGTGGTACGGCTCCTTACAGTTATCACAATAACAGAAGAATTAGGCAATCAAATGTAAAACTGCAACAATAACATAACAAAATGACATAAACACAGTGGAATCAATATGACAGTAGGCATGTTGATATAACATTTAGGGACTTGTGGGAGGTCTGAAGCTGTAGAACACATGTGTCAAACACAAGGCCCGGGGGGCAAATCTGGCCCACCGAGCCATTTCATGTGGCCCTCGCACCTCTCCTGCATCCCCTTGTCTCCACCCCCACCTTGTCCCAGCAGTCGGTAGTAGAGAGGAGGATAGAACTCTTCCTACAGATCCTGTGCCTCTCTGTGCAGCCTCAGCACCTTCTAATCGCCTCCTCCCCAGTTCTCACCATTCAACAGACTCTGGCAGCTAACTTCGACTCGAACATTGGTCATTCCATCATTCGTCAAATGACGAACAAATGTGCTTCTTTGCAGGAAAGTCGGGATCCCATAATGCGCTGTGCGTGCAGCACGTTATGTGATTGGCCAAAGCATGCACCCTGACCTCATGCTTTGGCCAATCAAATGATCTCTGCCGTGATTGGACTAAAGGCAGGCTGCCTTTAGCCAATCATGGCTCAGGGGCCAAGTACACTCCCCACACTACATAAAGGCTGCCCGCGCAGCCACAGCATGTAGTGTGATTGTGCGGGCGAGGAGACAGGGAGAGGAACGCGTTTGAGGCAGGGTGAGAGTAGAGTTTGTCACACAGTGCAGAGAGACATTCCTGGCAGTGTAGGGAGGGAGAGGAACTTGTTTGAGGCAGGGAGAGAATTGTTTATTTGCAGTTTGTCAGACAGTGCAGTGAGACATTCCTAGCAGAGAGGGAGAGAGATTTGTGCTTTTTACAAGTTCAGAGATCAGATAGTGAAAAGTATATTTAGTAGTGCATACCATAGACCCTATATCATACATACTGTAGATCTCTATATATAGGGCTATCAATTACATCATATCAGGTCATTGCATATACTGTATACCCATTACATCTTTCCCTATCTATAGGGCTATTGATTACATCATATCAGGGAGAGTATTGTTAATCGGTCATTTGCGTACATCCTAGAAGCAGCACAGCTCATCTATAGGGCTATTGATTACATCATATCAGTCAGTAGTAGTAGAGGAGGACATAACTCTTCCTACAGATCCTGTGCCTCTCTGTGCAGCCTCAGAACCTTCTCGTCTTGTCCTCCCCTGTTCTCACCATTCAACAGACTCTGGCAGATGACTCCAGCCCTACTCTGGACTTCCTCCAGACCTCCAGATCTGCTTCTCAGCTCTTCCCCTTGCTTCTTCCTGAAACCAGTACAAGGTAAGGGGATGGGGACTCTTAACTTCTGATGGTGGGGTGGCTTTTGAAATCTGATATAAGGTGGTGGGGTCTTCTGGACATCTCATATTACCGATACAACAAGCCCTTTGATGGCCAATAATGCTGATGCGGCCCACAATGAAATTGAGTTTGACACCCCTGCTGTAGAAGGTTCTGCCAGCCATTTAGCCCAAACCTTATCATATTTGCGAGGGCATCCCCCAGTTAGTGTAGGTGTCTTTACAGAGTGGAAAGCTGTTATTGGGCCATAGGCTTTTGGAAAAATACATTTAAGGTATAAATACAAATGCATTGGGCAACATGAGCTGTCTGTGCACCACGGTGAATAATGGGTGTGGCTAAATTGTGGTGACAGGCGGACGGGGGGAATTAAAAGGGTACTAAAAACAATTTGAGCCTACTCTACTATGGACAAAGAGTGTGCAATACACGAAGCGTAGAGTTTAGGATTGGGTAATGTACAAAGTGTAAGGGTCAGCAATGTATAATGCACAGAGTGCAGCAGTCAGGAGTGTATATTGTACAGAGTGCAGCAGTCTGGGGTGTGCAATGTATAGAGTGCAGCAGTTGGGAATGTGTAATGTACATAGTGAATGGGTCAGGAATGTATAATGCACTAAGTTCAAGGATCAGGAGCGGAGGTCACGAGTGTATAATACACAGAGTGCAGGGGTCAGAAGTGTATAGGATACAGTGTGCAGGGGTCAGCAGTGTATAGGGTACAGAGTGCAGGGGTCAGGAGTGTATAGGATATAGAGTGCAGGGGTCAGGAAAGTAAAGGATACAGAGTGCAGGGTCAGGAGTGTATAGGATACAGAGTGCAGGGGTCAGGAAAGTAAAGGATACAGAGTGAGGGAGGAATGTATAGGATACAGAGTGGAGGGGTCAGGAGTGTATGGGATACATAGTGCAGGGGTCAGGAGTGTGTAAGATACAGAGTGCAGGTGTCAAGAGTGTATAAGATACATAATGCAGGGGTCAGGAGTGTGTAAGATACAGAGAGCAGGGGTCAGTAGTATGTAAGATAGAGAGTGCAGGGGTCAGGAGTGTGTAAGGTACAGGAATATGAGTTCATAACACATACATTTCAGAGATCAAGAACAAGTAACACGCATTTAACAGAGGTCAGAAGTAATGCACAGAGAGCAGAGGTAAGAAGTAAGAAACACATGGAGGGCAGGGGTCAGGAAAAGTAACATAAAGGAAGCAGAGGTCAAGAATAAGTAATCTGTGGTCACAAATGTTTACTGAACAGACTGCAGGGATCAGAAGTGTGTAATGTTCAGAGTGATGGGATCAGGAGTATGTAAGATACAGAGTTCAGGGGTTAGAAATGTGTGTAAGATACAGAGTGCAGGGGTCAGGAGTGTATAGGATACAGAGAGCAGGGGTCAGGAGAGTGTAAGATACAGAGTTCCCGAGGTCAAGAATGTGAAAGATACAGAGTGCAGGGGTCATGGGTGTATAAGATACAGAGTGCAGGGGCCTGGTATGGACTAGGGGGGGATGCTACGCCAATTTTTTTCAGCAATACTGACATAAACTGATATAAACTGAAGTGCCTATAAATAAATATATATATATATATATATATATATATATATATATATATATATAACTTTGTGGTATACACTGCACTATCTGATCTCAACAAACTGTAAAAAGCAAAAATCTCTTTCCGTGCCAGCAATGTATTATTAACTAGAGAATTCCACTTATAAATCACCGGCTGGCCAAGAGATTCAAACCCTCAACCCTGAAATTGTAAGCCTGGTATTCTACCACCTATGCCACCGTCAAGCAGGCTTAAGGCACTCTCCCTGCCTAACTACCTAACTTCTATCTCACTCTACACACAGTGGATGAGATAGAAGTTAGGGAGAGTATGTACCCTTAGCAGGCTTGGCAATGGTGTAGGTGGTAGAATACAATGCTTACAATTGAGATGGTTGTGGGTTTGAATCCCTTGGTCGGAGGGTGATTTATTGGAATCAGAATTCAGAGTCCATGATAATGCGGGAACTCAAAGAAGCCAACATTTGTTTGTCATTTTACAAACGAGAGAACAGCCAATATTTGAGTCAATCTCTAGAGCAGATATAGTGACTGCAGGCTTCTGGGTTTAGTAACACTTTAATGTAAGGAATGCATAGTGTGAATGGGCCATAATGTTGATCTCTAGTTATTATTATTAATTTAGTTTTAAATGGAGTGTGAAACTGTATATTTCTCCCCAGGAGAGGACTGGGCCAGGGGGCAGGGGGACATTTTCCCCGCGGACCACTCTAATGCCCTGTAAAAAGGCTGCATCACTTCTGACACAGACATGCCTAAAGGATTCCTGGTGAAGAGAGGTCAAAAGTCCCCACCACTAACATACTGAGTGCGGGATGGTGTAAACTGTGTCTGAGCAGAGGCCGGTTCCATGCCCCACTGGAGACTCTCCTCCCCTTCCAGCCTTGATCAAGCTGTCCCAGCTCCCCTCATCCGCCCCCTGCTGGCCAGGAAACTGGATTCGACAGTGAGTAGAGAGTACCTGGAGCAGGGCTTCAGTCTGGAATGGAGGTCAAGAGAAGGCCGCGAAGAGAGAGAGTGGGAGGGGGAGGGGGCCAAGTCGCTACACCATGGGTCTCTGGTCTGTACCTGCCCCCTGAGCCAAAAGTGCCAGTCAGCCCCTGTTTCTCTCTGCTTCCCCACTGGGGAGAGTCATCTCTCTGATGACCATTGCCATAGTTGCCAACATTCTCCAAAAATGTATAGGGCGTTCAGTTGTAGGCGTGGTCTAGTTGTCGCGAACAAAATGTGGTTCGCTGAGCCACTGCGAAAAATGGGTGTGGTTTAAACTATGCTAAATATTGGGGCATGGCTCAAAGGAGGTGTGGTTAAATAGAGTCTGTGATAAAAGAGGAATGGAGGGAGAAGGAAGAGAGGGATGGAGGGAGAGAAAAAAAAAAGAGAAAGGGAAAGGGAGGGAAGGAGAGAGAAAGAAAAAAAGAAGGAAAGAAAGAGGGGAGAGGGACAGTAGGCCGATATCCTACACAACAATAGCAATGTGTATGCCAGAAAGTTTAACAATTAGCAGATAAAGATGCTCCAAAACACCACCCCCCAGCCAGATCCCATTCATCTGATACAAGAGATAGTCAGGGACTGCAGACACGATACAAGAGATGCTCAGAGAGTGTGCAGACATGATACAGGAGATGGTCAGATTGTGCGCGGGCATGATACAGGAGATGATCAGAGAGTGTGCAGACATGATACAGGAGATGGTCAGAGAGTGTGCAGACATAATACAGGAGATGGTCAGAATGTGCGCGAACATGATACAGAAGATGGTTAGAGTGTGTGCAGACAAGATACAGGGGATGGTCAGAGAGTGTGTGGACAGGATACAGGAGATGGTCAGAGTGTGCGTGGACCTGATACAGGAGATGGACAGAGTGTGCACGGACATGATACAGAAGATGGTCAGAGTGTGTGCGGACATGATACAGGAGATAGTCAGCGTGTGTGTGGACATGATACAGGAGATGGCCAGAGTTTGCGTGGACATGATACAGAAGATGGTCAGAGTGTGCGCACACATGAAACAGGAGATGGTCAGAGTGTGCGCGGACATGATACAGGAGATGGTCAAAGAATGTGCAGACATGATACAGGAGATGGTCAGAATGTTCACGGACATGATACAGGAGATGGTCAGAGAGTGTGCACATGATACAGAAGATGGTCAGAGTGTGTGCGGACAAGATACAGGGGATGGTCAGGGAGTGAGTGGACAGGATACAGCAGATGGTCAGAGTGTGCGTGGACCTGATACAGGAGATGGCCAGAGCGTGCACGGACATGATACAGGAGATGGTCAGAGTGTGCGTGAACATGACACAGGAGATGGTCAGAGTGTGCGTGGACATGATACAGGAGATGGTCAGAGCGTGCGCGGACATGATACAGAAGATGGTCAGAGTGTGCGTGGACTTGATACAAGAGATGGTCAGAGTGTGCACGGACATGATACAGGAGATGGTCAGAGTAAGCAAGGACATGATACAGAAGATGGTCAGAGTGTGCGTGGACTTGATACAGGAGATGGTCAGAGTGTGCACGGACAAGATACAGGAGATGGTCAGAGTGTGTGTAGAAAAGATACAGGACATGGTCAGAGTGTGTGTGGAGAAGATACAGGAGATGGTCAGAGTGTGTGCGGACATGATACAGGAGATGGTCCGAGTGTGTGCGGACATTATACAGGAGATGGTCAGAGTGTGTGCGGACATGAAACAGGGGATGATCAGGGAGTGTGTGGACACGATACAGGAGATGGTTAGAGAGTGTAAGAACACAGTACAGGAGATGGCTAGGGACTGTGTGGACATGATACAGGAAATGGTTAGAGAGTATGCAAACAAATACAGGAGGTTGTCAGAGATTGTGCGGACATGATACAGGAGATGGTCAGAGTGTGCGCAGACATAATACAGGAGATGGTCAGAGTGTGCGTGGACATGATACAGGAGATGGTCAAAGTGTATGCGGAAAGATACAGGAGATGGTCAGGGAGTGTGTGGACATGATACAGGAGATGGTCAGAGAGTATGCGGACATGATACAGGAGATGGCGAGAGTATGTGTGGACATTATACAGGAGATGGTCAAAGTGTGTGCAGACAGGATACAGGAGATGGTCAGGGAGTGTGTGGACACAATAAAGGAGATGGTCAGAGAGTATGCGAACATGATACAGGAGATGATCAGAGAGTGTGCGGACATGATACAGGAGGTTGTCAGAGAGTGTGCGGACATGATACAGGAGATGGTCAAAGTGTGCAGACATGATACAGGGGATGGGGTCAGAGATTGTGGACAAGAGATGTTCAGAGACTAGGGACACAGCTGACAGCACAGATATGAGGAGGTGTACAGAGAAGATGGAGTGATACTTACCTTCAGTCCTGTCGTGTCCCGAATGGTGTCACCTGCCATGTCTCAGTCAGTCCTTGGACTCCTCTGCTCACAGCCCAGCCATTCCATTCACCAGTGTCTTGGAGAGCATGCCCACTTCATTCAGGGCGGCACCATGATGTCATTGTGACCCCCGCCCCAGCCCAAACGGCCGAGCTAGGCCAAACTTACCAGAGCCCGAACGCCTGAGCTTGCCTGAGCAGCGCATGTGAAGTACGAAAGTCGGCTCATAGTCTTGTTTTTACTGGCGGAAGCTGCCCTGGGACAAAGCCAATTTTTGGGACTTTGTCAACTATGCATTGCTATTGAGACCATTGACCATGGTAAGTTCTGGCCACTGCTGAGACATAAAGTGAGGAGAAATCCCAAATTTTACAATTGACACCAGAACAAGAGATCGGAAAAATCATCCAATGGGGACCTCTGTTCCAATAACAACTCAGAGGGGATGTCCCATTACCCCATTACTTCGGAGAGATTTCTACTCCATGTCTGTTGTGTCTGCAGCACAGGAAGTAAACAGAAATCTTAAGACTTAAGGCCCGTACACACGTACCGATTGTCGGCCGTAAAGATTCGGCCGACTACCGATCGGCCGATTGTAGGTTTGTTGGTATGATGCTTCCGACAGCCGACAGCGCATTTTCGGCCGAACAGAATCTGTCGTGCAAGCATTAAAATTTTTGTTGGCCAACACCAGAACGGCCGATTATTCGCCAGTCAGTACAGAATTCGGCCGACAGACAGCAGATTTGCAAGACTGGGCATGCTCAGAAAAGAAAAAAGACAAGGAAAGTTAACCATCACATGACATCACTTCTGCAGTCGGCTGTTGTTGGCCGACAAAATTCGTGTGCAGTCTTTTGCAGTTTTCAACCGACAGGACAGCCCTGGACAAAAGACGGCCGATCGTTCGGCCGACGAACCGTACGTGTGTATGGGGCTTAAGAGTATCATAATCATGAGGGGTTTTTTTTTTCTATCTAACAAAAAAAAAAAAAAACAGGATTGGTTTAAGATATTCTTTGAGGGTACAGACATACATTTTCTCCTAAATGGCATTTCTTTCCTTTCCTTACTGTCCCTCTCCTAATGTAAAGTCTGATTCAGTTTGACACATTGTCTGGCATACTTCATTACCGTTTGATTCCGCTGATATGCCTGTAGGCTTGTGGCATGAAAATCTCTGCTTATAATACAGAAGCTAATGATGACACTACAAGTTCAATTGTACCAGTGCCAATCATGATTTATTAAAGAGGCGGCACGCTCGCGCATCCTAAGAGAGGGGAAGATTTTGTTTTGTACAGCAGTTTCTTCCAGAAGAAAAAAATAAAAAATAAAATAAAATAAAAGGCTCTGAACATTCAACTCTACAGCACCGGCTACAGTGACTGTCCTTGAAAGTTTAAAAATTACAATTTCTACTCCACAAAACTATGAATGAGAGAAGACGGGAAATGTAGATATCCACAAGTACAGCGGCGCAGAGATGGATTCTTTTCTAATTAATATATGCATCTGCACAAATTGAAAGTTATTTTACTCGTGGCAAAGTCAGCGAATACATTCATAGGAAATTTGTCTTTAGGCAGAAAAACATTAATGATATCAGGACTAACATAATCCTGTGTCTAAGCAGAAAACCAGGTTTTTTATTACAACCGTGCTTTTTTTTTATATATAATTCCGTTCAGCTTATTCATTTCAGTATTTTATCTATTGTATACTTTTGATTCATTAGAATACAAATCCTATTTTCCAGCAAAATGTCTCTGCTTTTCTCTTTTACCATATCTACAGTATCTATCTATTTATCGCCAGTATCCCACAAAAGTGAGTACACCCCTTACGTTTTTGTAAATATTTTATTCTATCTTTTCATGTGACAACACTGAAGAAATGACACTTTGCTACAATGTAAAGTAGTGAGTGTACAGCTTGTATAACAGTGTAAATTTGCTGTCCCCTCAAAATAACTCAACACACAGCCAGTGATGTCTAAACCACTAGCAACAAAAGTGAGTATACCCCTAAGTGAAAATGTCCAAATTGGGCCCAAAGAGTCCATATTTTATGTGGCCACCATTATTTTCCAGTACTGCCTTAAAGTGGTTGAAAACCCACTTTATTTACTTTTACCTACAGGTAAGCCTATATTAAGGGTTACCTATAGGTGCTGTAAATATCTCCAAAACATGCACTGTTTAGGAGATATTTACAGTGCATGCAGCTGATGATGTCATCGGTGCATGCACTCTGAAGAAACGGCCGTCCGTGCCGTTTCTTCAAAGCCCTATGCCATGACTGGCAGCTCCCATGCGCATAACACAGCTGGAGTCCGCAGACCCGGAAGAAGACGGGTGAACATGGATGTGCCCGGCAGTGGGGGCAACGCAAGCTTCCTGGCAGGTAAGTGTCACATAATGTGCAAGTACGTGATGCACATTATGTGTTTACTTTGCAGGGCGGAAAAAAATATTTTTTTTTTTACATAGAGTTTACTTCCTCTTTAACCCTCTTGGGCATGGAGTTCACCAGAGCTTCACAGATTGCCACTGGAGTCCTCTTCCATTTCCCAATGACAACATCATGGAGCTGGTGGATTTTAGAGACCTTTTGCTCCTCCACCTTCCATTTGAGGATGTCCCACAGATGCTCAATAGGGTTTAGGTCTGGAGACATGCTTGGCCAGTCCATAACCTTTACCCTCAGCTTTGTTAGCAAGGCAGTGGTCATCTTGGAGGTGTGTTTGGGGTCATTATCATAATGGGATACCCAGTCTCCAAAGGGAGGGGATCATGCTCTGCTTCAGTATGTCACAGTACATGTTGGCATTCATGGTTCCCTCAATGAACTGTAGCTCCCCAGTGCTGGCAGCTCTCATGCAGCCCCAGACCATGATACTCCCACCACCATGATTAACTGTAGGCAAGACACACTTGTCTTTGTACTCCTTACCTGGTTGCCACCAATCACGCTTGACACCATCTGAACCAAATAAGTTTATCTTGGTCTCATCAGACCACAGAACATGGCTCCAGTAATCCATGTCCTTAGTCTGCTTGTCTTCAGCAAACAGTTTTTGGACTTTCTTGTGCATCATTTTTAGAAAAGGCTTTCTTCTGGGACGACAGCCATGCAGACCAATTCGATGAGTGTGTGGCGTATGGCCTGAGCACTGACAGGCTGACCCCCCACCCCTTCAACCTCTGCAGAAATGCTGGCAGCACTCATATGTCTATTTCCCAAAGGCAACCTCTGGATATGATGCTGAGCATGTGCACTCAACTGCTTTGGTCAACCATGGTGAGGCCTGTTCTGAGTGGGACCTCTCCTGTTAAACCGCTGTATGGTCTTGGCCACCGTGCTGAAGCTCAGTTTCAGGGTCTAGGCAATTTTCTTATAGCCGAGGCCATCTTTATGTAGAGCAACAATTCTTTTTTTTCAGATCCTCAGAGAGTTCTTTGCCATGAGGTGCCATGTTGAACTTCCAGTGACCAGTATGAGAGAGTGAGAGTGATAACACCCAATTTACCACACTTGCTCCTCATTCACACCTGAGACATTGTAACACTAATGAGTCACATGACACCGGGGAGGGAAAATGGCTAATTGTGCCCAATTTGGACATTTTCACGTAGGGGTGTACTTACTTTTGTTGCCGATGGTTTAGAAATTAATGGCTGTGTGTTGAGTTATTTTGAGGGGGCAGCAAATTTACACTGTTATACAAGCTGTACACTCACTACTTTACATGGTAGCAAAGTGTCATTTCTTCAGTGTTGTCACATGAAAAGATATAAGTGTTCTACCTATCTATCTATCTATCTATCTATCTATCTATCTATCTATCTATCTATCTATCTATCTATCTATCTATCTATCTATCTATCTATCTATCTATCTATCTATCTATCTATCTATCTATCTATCTATCTATCTATCTATCTATCTATCTATCTATCTATCTATCTATCTATCTATCTATCTATCTATCTATCTATCTATCTATCTATCTATCTATCTATCTATCTATCTATCTATCTATCTATCTATCTATCTATCTATCTATCTACCTATCTATCTATCTATCTATCTATCTATCTATCTATCTATCTATCTATCTATCTATCTATCTATCTATCTATCTATCTATCTATCTATCTATCTATCTATCTATCTATCTATCTATCTATCTATCTATCTATCTATCTATCTATCTATCTATCTATCTATCTATCTATCTATCTATCTATCTATCTATCTATCTATCTATCTTCTGGGAAGGCTGTCCACAGGAGTGTGTCTATGGGAATGTTTGACCATTCTTCCAGAAGTGCATTCGTGAGGTCAGGTACTCATGTTGGAGAGAAGGCCTGGCTCACAGTCTGCGCTCTAATTCATGCCAAAGGTGTTCGTTCTATCTTGCTGAGGCCAGGACTCTGTGCACACTAGTCAAGTTCTTGCACCCCAAACTGGCTCATCCATGTCTTTATGGACCTTGCTTTGTGCACTGGTCCAAAGCATTTGGTGGAAGGGGGGATTATGGTGTGGGGTTGTTTTTTTAGGGGTTGGGCTTGGCTCCTTAGTTCCAGTGAAGGGAATTCTTAAGGCATCAGAATACCAAGACATTTTAGACAATTTCATGATCCCAACTTTGTGGCAACAGTTTAGGGATGGCTCCTTCCTGTTCCAACATGACTGTGCACCAGTGCAGCAAGGTCCATAAAGACAAAAAAAAAAAAAAACCTAATCATCTATAATCAACTTCAGTCTTTTAATAGAACACAGTTTATTTATTTATTTCAGCTTGCAAGATTCTTTTACTAAACCACTTAAATACAGGGCACCTTTACCCCCTTCCTGCCCAGACCAATTTTTAACTTTCAGTGCTCTCACACTTTGAATGACAATTACTCAGTCATGAACCACTGTACCCAAACAAACCTTTTTTTAATTTTTTTCACACAAATAGAGCTTTCTTTTGGTGGTATTTAGCTTTTTTTTTTTTTGCTATATAAGCGAAAAAAGAGTGAAAAGTTATTTAAAAAAATACATTTGGTTTATATTATAACATTTTGAAAATAAGTAATGTTTGATCATAAATGTGGGCCAAAATTTCTACTGCTATGTATCTTTGGTAAAAATAAGCCAAATTAGTGTAAATGATTTAGTCTGTGTGAAAGTTATAGAGTATACAAGCTATGGTACCAATCACTGAAAATGATCACACCTGATGCACTGACTGCACTGAAATGCCCAGAACAGTACAAATACCCCCCAGATGACCCGTTTTTGGAAAATAGACAGTCCAAGGTATTTAGTAAGAGGCATGGCAAGTTTTTTATAGTTGTCATTTTTTCCCACAAATCTTAGGATTTTTTTTTTTTTTAACAAAATTGTCATAATAGCAAGTTATTTCTCACACACGGCATAGGCATACTTGCAATTACACCCCAAAACACATTTTGCTGCTCATCCTGAGTATGGCGATACCACATGTGTGAGACCTTTTCCCAGCCTGGCCACCTAGAGAGTGTCCTGACAACTAATCTTTTTTTTTTTTACTTGAATTTTGTTTTATTGAGAAAACAAAAATAAATAGAAAAGCAACCCAAGGGGTTACGGAAGTTAGTACAATAGCAAACCAAATACCATAATAACAACATGACAAATATATCTGTGCAAGTACATTAAGCAGATAACAACATATGAACAGAGATAGTAGGTATTGCTGTACAGTCTCAACTGTTGGTTTGGTTAGAATTTCTAGATTGTACATTGTAGATTGTCTAGATTGTAGATTGTTTCTAGATTGTGGTACCTCTTTTTGATATCTTGAAGTTAGCTAAGACAAGGGCGATGCTGGTTAGGCAAAGTTATAAGCAGACAGTACATGCTGGATGGAGTAGCCAGGTGCTCCATTACTTCCAAAAGATTGCGCGTGCTCCATTTTTTTTTTTTGCATACATAATCTCATCATGGTATTTGGAGAAAAGTAGATCTGTTGGGAAGGTGTGGTTGTTTCCATATTGGGTTTGCGTATTGAGAACTTGGAGAAAAGTAGATCTGTCGGGAGGGTGTGGTTGTTTCCATATTGGGTTTGCGTATTGAGAACTTGGAGAAAAGTAGATCTGTCGGGAGGGTGTGGTTGTTTCCATGCCATGCAAATATAATCTCATATTGGGTTTGCGTATTGAGAACTTGGAGAAAAGTAAATCTGTCGGGAGGGCGTGGTTGTTTCCATGCCATGCAAACATAATCTCATATTGGGTTTGCGTATTGAGAACTTGGAGAAAAGTAGATCTGTCGGGAGGGCGTGGTTGTTTCCATGCCATAGCAATGGCTTTCCTGGCAGGAATCATGCTATGGACTATAAAGGAAAATTGATTGGTTGGAGAAGAAAGGAGTTTGAAGGCACTGAATATTTAAAAATAACAATTTTATCAATCACAACTACAATTACATCAAAATGTGAACATTGCGCCTCAACAGAGGCAATTGTTTAGTCAATATAACCAATAAGGCTGATTGGCAATAGGCAGTGTACAAATATACAAGCATAGAGTACTGTTAATTGTATAAGTTAATAGATACGTCACATCAAGGAGATCTCATGAAGGGTAACAGATAGGTGAAGCTGCCGTCCATCAAGATTGGTTGATGTAGTATTGGATAATCATAGAATTCATAGAGCCAAATTGCTTGACATGTTTCGCTAAAATAACTACATTTGGAGCTAGTAGTGAAATGCTTTCTATATCAATGTAGACTTGTAAAAAGGCGTAAAGCCACAGTATGATGTTAACGAGGAGGGTGACCCAAGCATATGTAGGAGTGGATCAGAGGTAATAGGCAACAATATGGAGCTTTATCCTTATGGGAATATGCATCCAAGATATGTTGAATACATGCCCAAGCAATCAAACCAGCATATAATGATACGTAGAGGGTAGATAGCACAGGGCTGTCTGTCTAGGTGAATAACAGGGGTTGCTGCGCCAGCTCCTACATGGATCTTCACCCTCCCCGAAAGGGGAAACACCGCCCTGAGAGATGTGGCACTTAATTACATCTATATGCGCTCAGATTACTGCTACCTGACTGCGCATTCAATTCAACCTTTCATGGACTATAAAGGGTCTGTGGACAGGCTTCCAGGTTTTCCGATGTAGGAGGAAAAGAGCTGTAGCCGAGTTGAATATTATGGGGATATGGAGCACTGCAGAAAGAAGAGAGAAAATTAATTTCCAAAAAGGTAGTCATTTGGGGCAGGACCACCAGATATGCAGTATTGAGCCATTAGAGCCGCAGTTTCTCCAGGAGTCTGCTGAGGAAGATGCATTGAACTTGGACAGTCTTAATGGGGAGTAGTACCAACAGTGTAATATTTTTAGAGCTGTCTCCCAGTGAAAAACACATTTTGATGAGGTGATGAGCATTGCTTTATTTTTTTGTGTTAATTGAAGGCAACTTATCATTTTTCAAGGCCCTTCATATTTCTAATAGAGATGTATAGAACTGTTCGCCGGCGAACAGTTCCCGGCGAACTTAGCATGTTCGCGTTCGTCGCTGCCGGCGAACATATGCGATGTTCGGTCCGCCCCCCATAAGACATCATTGAGGCAAACTTTGACCCTGAACTTTACAGTCAGCAGACACATTTCCAGCCAATCAGCATACCTCCCTCCCACACCCTCCCACCTCCTATAAATAAGCAAGGGCAGCATCCATCTTAGATCATTCTGAAGCAGTGTGTGTAGTGAGAGTAGGGAGAGAGCTGCTGCTGCTGCTGCTGCTGTTAAGCTAGGGACAGTTAGTCAGTGTTCCTGGTCTTGCAGTGTTCTTGGTCCACTACTGCTGTAATATCAGCACCCCAAAAAGCCCTTCTAAGGGCTGGTATTTGTGTAATTTTTTTTTATATATATATATATATATATATATATATATATATACCTAGCGTCCCCAAAAGCCCTTTTAAGGGCTGGTAATTGAGTTGTTTCTTCTTATATATATATATATCTATCTAGTGTCCCCAAAAGCCCTTTTAAGGGCTGGTAATTGAGGATTTTTTTTTATTTATATATATATACATATATATACATATATATATATATATATATATATATATATATATATATATAGTGTCCCCAAAAGCCCTTTTAAGGGCTGGTAAGGTAATAGAGTTTTTTCTTTTTATATATATATATATATATATATCTCTATTGTACACTGCAGTTGCCAGCCCGCTGTGTGTGAGAGGCCACAGACCTACCACAGACTGTACTGTGTGCACACCACACTCATTTCGGGTGGCACAGGCACAGTACCTTGCATTTTAAAAAATATTTTTTTTTTCCTCTGTCATAATTGCAGTGAGTGCTGTGTCAGGTCCACAGAGTGCACTGTACCCACTGCAGTGCACTGCCCACCACTGATATATATACGGTGGCACAGCATCTTGTTGCAAATTTAAAAAAAAAAATATTTTTTATTATTGCAGTTGCCTGGGCTGCCAGTTACTGTCAGGTCCACAGAGTGTACTGTGCCCACTGCAGTGCCACTGTGTGCCCACCCACCACTGATATATAAGGTGGCACAGCAGCTTGCAAAGTAAAAAAAAATATATATATTTTTTAATTGCAGTTGCCTGGGTGCCAGTGACTGCTGTCAGGTCCACAGAGAGTGTACTGTGCCACTGCCCACCCACCACTGATATATAAGGTGGCACAGCAGCTTGCAAAGTAAAATAAAATATATTTTTTTAAAATTGCAGTTGCCTGGGTGCCAGTGACTGCTGTCAGGTCCACAGAGAGTGTACTGTGCCACTGCCCACCCACCACTGATATATAAGGTGGCACAGCAGCTTGCAAAGTAAAATAAAATATATATTTTTTAAAATTGCAGTTGCCTGGGTGCCAGTGACTGCTGTCAGGTCCACAGAGAGTGTACTGTGCCACTGCCCACCCACCACTGATATATAAGGTGGCACAGCAGCTTGCAAAGTAAAATAAAATATATATTTTTTAAAATTGCAGTTGCCTGGGTGCCAGTGACTGCTGTCAGGTCCACAGAGAGTGTACTGTGCCACTGCCCACCCACCACTGATATATAAGGTGGCACAGCAGCTTGCCAAGTAAAAAAAATATATATATTTTTTAATTGCAGTTGCCTGAGTGCCAGTGACTGTCAGGTCCACAGAGTGTACTGTACCCACTGCCCAACACTCCTATAGGGTGGCACAGCACCTTGCACTCATAGTACACAACACATTAAAAAAGAAAATGACAGGCAGAGGCAGGCCACCCCGCAAGGGCCGTCGTGGTCGTGGTGCTGTGATTTCCTTAGGCCCTAGAATAATGCCCAGTGTTCAGAGGCCACCACAGACCCTGAACTCAAAAAATTCTGAGGCCATAGTTGACTGGCTTACACAAGACACCCAATCGTCTACAGCTTCCGCTCGGAACCCTAATGCACCATCCTCCTCCAGCTCAGCTTCGGGCACCTCTCAATTTACCACTCGCCAGCCCGCCGGCACCACCACCAACACTAGCACCACAGCCGCTTCACTTGATCCGTCAGAGGAGTTATTTTCACATCAGTTGGAAGAAATAAGTGATGCGCAACTATTAGTGCCAGAGGATGTAGATAACGGGGATATGTCTCAGTCAGGCAGCATTATACACATGGACGTACATTGTGATGATGATGATGTTGTACCTGCTGCTGCTGCCTTTGCTGAGTTGTCAAGTGAAGCGGCTGATGATGACGATGTGTCTGTGGATGTCACCTGGGTGCCTGCTCGAAGAGCAGAAGAAGAGGGGGAAAGTTCAGATGGGGAGACAGAGAGGAGGAGGAGACGAGTTGGAAGCAGGGGGAGGAGGTCATCGCAAGGAGCTAGTGGCGCAGTCAGACAGCATGTAGATTCGGCACCCGGGGTCAGCCAGACAGCACGCCAATCAACGCAAGCTGTTGCCACCACCAGAATGCCGTCCTTGCAAAGCTCAGCAGTGTGGCATTTTTTTTGTGTGTCTGCCTCTGATATCAGCGATGCCATTTGTAACCTGTGCCAAAAGAAACTGAGTCGTGGGAAGTCCAACACCCACCTAGGTACAACTGCTTTGCGAAGGCACATGATCTCACATCACAAACGCCTATGGGATCAACACATGAGTAAAAGCAGCACACAAACTGAAAGCCACCATCCTCCTCCTGGTCCAGCATCTTCAGCCACGTCAACCACTGCTGTCCTCCATGCCCCCTATCAACAACCCGCCCCTCCGCCTCTCACCTTCAGCAGTTCCTGCTCATCACCTGCCCACAGTCAGGTGTCTGTCAAGGAAATGTTTGAGCGTAAAAAGCCAATCTCGCAGAGTCACCCCCTTGCCCGGCGTCTGACAGCTGGCTTGTCGGAACTCTTAGCCCGCCAGCTTTTACCATACAAGCTGGTGGAGTCTGAGGCCTTCAAAAAATTTGTCGCTATTGGGACACCGCAGTGGAAGGTACCCGGCCGAAATTATTTTTCACAAAAGGCAATCCCCAACCTGTACTCTATTGTGGAAAAGGAAATCATGTCACGTCTGGCACACAGTGTTGGGGCAAGGGTCCATCTGACCACTGATAGCTGGTCTGCAAAGCACGGTCAGGGCAGGTATATAACGTACACTGCGCATTGGGTAAACCTGCTGGCGGCTGCCAAGCATGGAATGCGTGGCTCTGCTGCAGAGGAGTTGGTGACACCGCCACGACTTGCAGGCAGGCCTGCTGCCACCTCCTCTACTCCTCCTACTCCATCCTCTTTGCTAACCTTCTCGGCTGAGTCCTCTTCTGCTGTTGCGTCTTGCTCCACACCAACTGCACCCCCCCAGCTCCCCAGGGGCTATTCCACATGCCGGATACGACAGTGTCACGCTGTCTTGGGGTTGACTTGCCTGAAAGCAGAGAGTCACACCGGACCAGCACTACTGTCCGCCCTGAACGCACAGGTGGATCAGTGGCTGACCCCGCACCAACTGGAGATCAGCAAAGTGGTGTGTGACAACGGGAGCAATTTGTTGGCGGCATTGAATTTGGGCAAGTTGACACATGTGCCGTGCATGGCACATGTGTTGAATCTGATTGTGCAACGTTTTGTGCAGAAGTACCCAGGCTTACAGGACGTCCTCAAGCAGGCCAGGAAGGTGTGTGGCCATTTCAGGCGTTCCTACACGGCCATGGCGCACTTTGCAGATATTCAGCGGCGAAACAACATGCCAGTGAGGCGCTTGATTTGCGACAGCCCGACACGTTGGAATTCAACACTGCTAATGTTCGACCGCCTGCTCCAACAAGAAAAAGCGGTCAACGAGTATTTGTATGACCGGGGTGCTAGGACAGCCTCTGCGGAGCTGGGTATTTTTTTGCCACGTTACTGGACGCTCATGCGCAATGCCTGTAGGCTCATGCGTCCTTTTGAGGAGGTGACAAACCTAGTGAGTCGCACTGAAGGCACCATCAGCGACATCATCCCATATGTTTTTTTCCTGGAGCGTGCCCTGCGAAGAGTGCTGGATCAGGCCGTAGATGAGCGTGAAGAGGAAGAGGAAGAGTTGTGGTCACCATCACCACCACCAGAAACAGCCTTACCATCGATTGCTGGACCTGCGGCAACACTGGAAGAGGAGTGTGAGGAAGAGGAGTCAGAGGAGGAATGTGGCTTTGAGGAGGAGGAACACCAACCACAGCAGGCATCCCAGGGTGCTCGTTGTCACCTATCTGGTACCCGTGGTGTTGTACGTGGCTGGGGGGAAGAACACACCTTCAATGACATCAGTGAGGACGAGGAATTGGACATGAGTAGCTCGGCATCCAACCTTGTGCAAATGGGGTCTTTCATGCTGTCATGCCTGTTGAGAGACCCTCGTATAAAAAGGCTGAAGGAGAACGACCTGTACTGGGTGGCCACGCTACTAGACCCCCGGTATAAGCAGAAAGTCTGTGATATGTTACCCAATTACCGGCAGTCGCAAAGGATGCAGCAGCTACAAAATAAGTTAAAAACTATGCTTTACACAGCGTATAAGGGTGATGTCACAGCACAACGGGAATCCAACAGGGGAAGAGGTGAAAGTAATCCTCCTCCTACCACCACAACCACGCCGGCAAGGACAGGACGCTTTACAGACGTCTTGTTGATGGAGGACATGCGGAGCTTTTTTAGTCCTATGCATCGCCACAGCCCTTCGGGGTCCACCCTCAGAGAACGACTCGACCGACAGGTAGCAGACTACCTTGCCTTAACTGCAGATATCGACACTCTAAGGAGCGATGAACCCCTTGACTACTGGGTGTGCAGGCTTGACCTGTGGCCTGAGCTATCCCAATTTGCCATTGAACTTCTGGCCTGCCCCGCTTCAAGTGTGCTGTCAGAAAGGACCTTCAGCGCAGCAGGAGGTATTGTCACTGAGAAGAGAAGTCGCCTAGGTCAAAAAAGTCTTGATTACCTCACGTTTATTAAGATGAATGAGGCATGGATCCCGAAGGGACTGACAGTGGGGGATGCATTTGACTAAAAAAGGCCTGGTGATGACTGAGATGCCTTGGCCTAAAAATGGTCCACACGCTGCTGTATATAATCATTCTCTGCATGCCGGATGACTTACGTGACGTCTCCGCCACCAACTACGGTTCAAGCCGCAATGTTTTAGTGCACTTTCTGCCTTAAAACCTCAATTTTTCAGGCCGCTGCTACAGCAGCGGCTGCAACAATACCTGCTTTTTCATGCATGTGTACATGCCTAATTTTTCTGGCCTCTGGTGCTACACTGTGGCTGCAAAAAAACAAAAAACAAAAAAAAAGGCACATACATGTGTCAATTCCCCTTCGTGATCGTTACCTTGTCGTGGTGAAGGGGCTTGCGTATCACAATGAAGCGATCACCTCTAGGATTGTGTTGGCACACCCCAGATGATAAGGTCGTTGCTTCATTGTGTACAGACCAAAAGCGATCCGCAGGATAATTTTTCATAAAAAAAAACATTCATTTTCTTTCATTCTTTCTGCGGAGCTGGGTATTTTTTGGCCGCGTTACTGAATGCTCATGAACAATGGCTGTAGGCTCATGCGTCCTTTTGCGGAGATGACAACCCTGGTGGTCAGTCGAACCCAAGGCAACATCATCGACCTCATCCCATATGCATTTTTTCTGGAGCGTGCCCTGCGAAGAGTACTGGATCAGGCTGTAGATGAGCATGAAGAGGAAGAGTTGTGGTCCTCATCACCACCAGAAGCAGCCTTGTCGTTGTCAATTGCTGGACCTGTGGCAACGCAGAGAGAGGAGTCTGAAGAAGAGAAGTCAGAGGAGGAAGGTGGCTTTGAGGAGGTGGAATACCAGCCACAGCAGGCGTCCCAGGGGGCTTGTTCTCACCTTTCGGGGACCCTTGGTGTTGTATGTGGCTGGGTGGAGGAAGAGACCTTCAATGATGTCAGTGAGGACAAGGAACGGGACATGGCTAGCTTGGTATCCAACCTTGTGCAAATGGGGAGTTTGCGGTTGTGCAAATGGACTGACTGACTGTTAAACGGGGAGTTTGGTCTGTCAGAGTTTGGTCTGTCACTGTGAAGCGGGCGACGGGCGTAACCCTTACACTACTTGACCGATAAAACATCATACCTGATCGTATTCACACACTGGATGTTTTAGTGCTGGTTTACACTGCCGCTACCACTAAAGTAGCGTCGCTTCCAGTGCGACTTTGGCGCGACTTAGCGCGACTTTGGCGTGACCTCATCGCGAGGCGACTTTTTATTTGGCCAATCACAATATCATGTTTTGTGACCGTCACCTAATTTCCTTTTCCTGTTTTTTGTTTTACATATTTCCCCATGTGTGCAGTGTTGTCTGTGTCATAGCTCAACTGATAGGCATGTTTGCCTTGGCATATCATATTTCAGCTTGCCAGAAAGAAAAAAAGACAGCTGGAAAGACACTGCATTAGTTTTCTACTAAAAATCATAAGAAAAATGCTGTTTTTTTTGGGTTGTGGACATACTACAGAGCTGAAACTTGACAGGTACACTTTTTAGACCCCCCAGACACTAAATACAAAAAATGACATGCCTGCCTAAAAAAATGCCCGCTAAATGCCTGCAAGAGAAAAAGCCAGCCGCAGAGAAGCCGTATTCCTGAAAATATAAGAAAAATGCTGTTTTTTAGGGGTTCTGGACATGCTACAGAGCTGAAACTTGACAGGTACACTTTTTAGACCCCCCAGACACTAAATACAAAAAATGACATGCCTGCCTAAAAAAATGCCCGATGAATGCCTGCAAGAGAAAAAGCCAGCCGCAGAGAAGCCGTATTACTGAAAATATAATAAAAATGCTGTTTTTTAGGGGTTCTGGACATGCTACAGAGCTGAAACTTGACAGGTACACTTTTTAGACCCCCCAGACACTAAATACAAAAAATGACATGCCTGCCTAAAAAAATGCCCGCTAAATGCCTGCAAGAGAAAAAGCCAGCCGCAGAGAAGCCGTATTCCTGAAAATATAATAAAAATGCTGTTTTTTAGGGGTTCTGGACATGCTACAGAGCTGAAACTTGACAGGTACACTTTTTAGACCCCCCAGACACTAAATACAAAAAATGACATGCCTGCCTAAAAAAATGCCCGATAAATGCCTGCAAGAGAAAAAGCCAGCCGCAGAGAAGCCGTATTACTGAAAATATAAGAAAAATGCTGTTTTTTAGGGGTTCTGGACATGCTACAGAGCTGAAACTTGACAGGTACACTTTTTAGACCCCCCAGACACTAAATAAAAAAAATGACATGCCTGCCTAAAAAAATGCCCGCTAAATGCCTGCAAGAGAAAAAGCCAGCCGCAGAGAAGCCGTATTACTGAAAATATAATAAAAATGCTGTTTTTTAGGGGTTCTGGACATGCTACAGAGCTGAAACTTGATAGGTACACTTTTTAGACCCCCCAGACACTAAATACAAAAAATGACATGCCTGCCTAAAAAAATGCCCGCTAAATGCCTGCAAGAGAAAAAGCCAGCCGCAGAGAAGCCGTATTACTGAAAATATAAGAAAAATGCTGTTTTTTAGGGGTTCTGGACATGCTACAGAGCTGAAACTTGACAGGTACACTTTTTAGACCCCCCAGACACTAAATACAAAAAATTACATGCCTGCCTAAAAAAATGCCCGCTAAATGCCTGCAAGAGAAAAAGCCAGCCGCAGAGAAGCCATATTACTGAAAATATAAGAAAAATGCTGTTTTTTAGGGGTTCTGGACATGCTACAGAGCTGAAACTTGACAGGTACACTTTTTAGACCCCCCAGACACTAAATACAAAAAATGACATGCCTGCCTAAAAAAATGCCCGATAAATGCCTGCAAGAGAAAAAGCCAGCCGCAGAGAAGCCATATTCCTGAAAATATAAGACAAATGCTGTTTTTTAGGGGTTCTGGACATGCTACAGAGCTGAAACTTCACAGGTACACTTTTTAGACCCCCCAGATGCTAAATCCAAAGAAATTTTTTATTTTTATTTTTTTTTAATTTTTCCAATAATTGGCTCTCTATCAAAAAATTATAATTTTTAAGAACTTTTTTTTGCGTGATCCCTCTCCGGCATGCCACAGTCCAGGTGTTAGTCCCCTTGAAACAACTTTTCCATCACTATTGTGGCCAGAAAGAGTCCCTGTGTGTTTTAAAATTCGCCTGCCTATTGAAGTCTATGGCGGTTCGCCCGGTTCGCCCATTCGCGAACATTTGTTGATGTTCGCGTTCGCCGTTCGCGAACCGCGAATTTTAGGTTCGCGACATCACTAATTTCTAACACATAGCATGCACGCACATATCAAGAATTACACCCCAAAATACATTCTGCTGAGCAAAGGATAAACAAAAGATTACCTATGGTGGTACTGTCCGGTCATATGCCCCTACCGGTCCTCCATTTTGTCTCTTATCGAAACCATTCAGGGCTCACCGATAGCAGATGTCCCCTGGACTGTTCTCTTTCATGGCACGAAGGACCAATTCCATCGATACCATAAATCTGTCACCCCTCATCTACTCACCGCTGCTAAGGCTCTCATACTCAAGTATTGGAAGCAACCTGTCTCCCCTCCTATTAAGCAGTGGTTACAGGCCATTGACCACACTTTTCATCTGGAAGATATAACGTATGACTGTAGAGGCCTTGCCCCACAGGCTTGCAAGATTTGGGCCTGTTGGCTTGCTTTTACACACTCTAAACAATATGTTGATTATATGTCCTTAGATTCTTAAGGTGAACTCATTCCTTATGACCGTGCTGCACCATGGGAGCTTCCCCCTTCCTTTTTCCTGCCCTCCTGTCTTCTTTGCCCCCCCCCCTTTTATGCTCTTTCTTCCACTTCTTCTTCTCCTCTTCTTTTCTTAAACTTCCCTCTTTCTTTCTTTCTCTCTCTCTCTTTTTTTTTTCTATTCTCTATTAGCCTTCTTGCTCGAACAGATTTGTTTACTCTAATTCAGTTATGCCTCTTGCTTCTCTTTTAGTCGATTGTTTATCACGGGATATTATCTCTGTCATGTTCAGTATGTGTTTTTCTATGAAAATTCTTCAATAAAAATGTATTAGACAAAAACAAAAGATTACCTGTGGTTTTAGTAGTGTGGTTGTCCACAGAGGAGAGTATTGATCCAGGCAGCAGGCAGGGGCATGGTCAGTGACAACAAAAGTAATTGTCCAGGCAGCAGGCAGGAATATTGTCTATAGTCAGTACAGGCAGCAGACAGGAATATTGTCTACAGTCAGTACAGGCAGGAATATTGTCTATAGTCAGTACAGGCAGCAGGCAGGAGTATTGTCTATAGTCAGTACAGGCAGCAGGCAGGAATATAGTCTATAGTCAGTACAGGCAGCAGGCAGGAATATTGTCTATAGTCAGTACAGGCAGCAGGCAGGAATATAGTCTATAGTCAGTACATGCAGCAGACAGGAATATAGTCTATAGTCAGTACAGGCAGCAGGCAGGAATATTGTCTATAGTCAGTACAGGCAGCAGACAGGAATATTGTCTATAGTCAGTACAGGCAGCAGACAGGAATATTGTCTATAGTCAGTACATGCAGCAGACAGGAATATAGTCTATAGTCAGTACAGGCAGCAGGCAGGAATATAGTCTATAGTCAGTACAGGCAGCAGGCAGGAATATTGTCTATAGTTGTAACGCTCCTGCGTTTCATGTATGGTGTGGATTTTCAGCTGCAGAAATATTCCACTTCAGTAGTCATGTAAGAGAGATGCTGAGATACCATTCCCAACCTCAATGACTCATCATGTGTGGAAGGTCTTAATTCAGCTAGTAAATACACACACTCAACAAGCTGGTTCCTAGAGTGACTTTATGTATGTAGTAACACAGTGATGAAGATTTAAGAGACAGGTTGAGTGGAGGTGGTAGGTGATAGACACTTGAAGGTAAGACAGTAGCAGATGGATGCAGGTAGGTTTAGCAATCATGTATGGTAGCAGATGACAGAGTAGCAGGTGGACATACAAGAGAGATCAACCCAGTGCAGGAATAAGTAGCAGTAGTCTTAAGAGCTAGCAATCTAGATATGCAGATGTGATAAATAGTCTTTACTATGCAGAGCTAGATAGTGTAAGCTTAGTATAAGTTTATAGAGGGTTACCCTGCGGGGTACTTAGCACTAATAGCAATACAGCCGAAGGTTGGTTCAGGAGGAGCGGATGATCCGGAAGCAGGATGCAGGGATCAGTGCAGCGAGGTTCCGTCAGCGAGGTATGCTTGCAAGCACGAAAGCTTCAAGCCAAGTTAGCATCCAGGTAAGGGTGTTTGAACGAACACATGTGAGTGAGAACCGGCGATTTAAATAGCCATCTAGTCCGGCGCTGAGTGATGACAGCTTCAATCTTAAAGGTGTATGCGCACCTTTCCAAAAGAGAATGGTGGGGCGCATACACTTGTGAAAAGAGTAATTTAGGGTACCAAAGGTACCGGAACATTACAATACCCCCCCTTAAGGCCGGCTCCTGAAGGCCTCTGGAGCTGGTTTGTCTGGGTATCTCGCATGAAAATTGCAGATTAATCTAGGGGCATGTATTTCAGAGGTGTTTAGCCAGGTGTCGTCTTGGGGCCCATAGTTCTTCCATCTAACCAAGTACTGAAGTCTTCTTCTGTAGATACGAGAATCCAGAATCTCTTTTATCTCGTATTCTTCTCCACCTTCAACTTGTACAGGAGGCGGAGGTGGAATATTAGGCCTTATTCCTTGGTCCGGAACATGGGGCTTCAGTAGCGACACATGGAAAATGGGATGGATTTTTAGGTCTATTGGCAATGTAAGCTGTACTGCAGCTTTTCCAATAAGTTTTTTGATTGGGAAAGGTCCCAAGAACAGAGGTCCAAGCTTTTTGCTAGGGATCTTCAGTCTTAAATTTTTTGTTGAGAGCCAAACGAGGTCCCCGATAGTGTACTGTGGAGAAGGTCTTCTGCGAAGATCATAGTACTTCTTTTGTTGACTGTGAGCGTGTGCAATGGTAGTATTTAATAAACCCAGAGAATCCTTTATTTGGGTAAGATAGTCTGAGGCTACTGGGTTGTTTGAAGGAAGGATGCGTGGTGGAAGAATAGAGGGATGAAACCCATAGTTCAAGTAGAACGGACTCTGCTTGGTTGTACTGTGGGTTGCGTTGTTGTAGGCAAATTCTGCCAGAGGGAGAAGATCCACCCAATCATCCTGTTGGTAAGAAGTGTAACAACGTAAATACTGCTCGATGCATTGGTTGACTCTTTCAGTCTGTCCGTTGGTCTGCGGATGGTAAGGAGAAGTGAGCTTCCGCTCGATCCGTAGTATGTGACATAGTTCTTGCCAGAACTTAGAAATAAATTGGGATCCACGGTCAGACAGAAGAGTTTTTGGAATACCATGTAATCTAAAGACATGTTTAATCAGGAGTTCTGCCGTTTGTTTGGACGAAGGTAGTCTGCGAATAGCAATGAAATGTGCCATCTTTGTCAGATGGTCCACTGACACCAAGATGGTATTAAATCCTTTGGAAAGAGGCAATTCTACGATGAAGTCCAAGGACAAAACTTCCCATGGAGTTTGGGGTATTGGTAGACTGCATAGTAGACCGGATGGTCTCGTAGTGTCAATTTTGGACCTGGCACAGACATTGCATGAAGAGACGAATTTTTGTATAGATGTTTTCATGTCAGGCCACCAGAATTGCCGGGAAATCAAATTAAGAGTCTTTGTCATACCCATATGTCCTGCCATAGGCACATCATGAGATAATTCTAAGATCTTGGTGCGTAGGGTAGGTGGTATGTAAAGTTTGTCGTTGTAGTAGAGGAAGCCTTCTGCATCAGTATTTAGTTGTGGTGGGGGTGAATCCAAACTTATACCATGCAAAACCTCTTCCTTCAAGGAACGGACAACTCCAATAATGCGTTTGTGAGGTATTATAGGAACGGAAGGGATTTCAAAGTAGTTTTCTTCAGTTAGTCGTGATAGTGCATCCGCCTTTTTGTTCTTATCTGCAGGTGTGTAAGTCACTAGGAAGTTAAACCTTAGAAAGAATAGTGACCATCGTACCTGTCGGTGCGAGAGAGTTTTGCTAGTCTGAAGATATTGGAGGTTTTTATGGTCCGTGTATATAATTATTGGTAATTGGGTGCCTTTGAGTAAATGTCGCCAATTCTCCAGAGCCAATTTTATAGCAAGCAGTTCCTTTTCACCCACGGGGTAATTTATCTCGGGACTGCTTAGGGATTTAGAAAAAAAGGCGACTGGATGAAGTGGTGAAGTGTGGGTTGGTCGTTGGGAGAGTATTGCTCCTACTGCCATGTTTGACGCATCTACCTCCAGAATGTATTAGAGGGATGGGTCTGGATGGCGTAATATGGGAGCGGAAGTAAACCTTGTCTTTAACAAGTGAAAAGCTTTATTGGCTTCTTCTGACCATTTGAATGTTTTTTTTTATGCTAGTGAGCTGTGTGAGGGGTCTCACAATAGCAGAAAAGTTTTTAATGAACTTCCTGTAGAAATTTGAAAATCCCAGGAATCGCTGTAGCGCCTTGCGTGTGGTTGGTGTAGGCCAATCCTGAATGCAGGATATTTTACTCATGTCCATCTCGATTCCTGTTTTGGATATGATGTAGCCTAGAAAGAGTACCTCGTCTTTATGAAACAAGCATTTCTTCAGTTTCACATAAAGGTTATGTGCAAGCAATCTCGATAGTACAAGTCTTACATGTCTTATCAGGGATCGTGAATATATAAGTATATCGTCCAGATATACCACAACACAGACATCTAGTAAGTCTTTAAAAATATAGTTTATAAATCGTTGGAAAACTGCAGGGGCGTTGAATAGCCCGAATGGCATCACAAGATATTCGAACAATCCGTATCTGGTTCTGAATGCAGTCTTCCACTCGTGTCCATCACGGATTCGAATGAGATTGTATGCTCCTTTCAGGTCCAATTTTGAAAAATAGGTAGCTCCACGCACCTGCTCAATGAGCTCAGGGATAAGCGGTAGAGGATAGCGATCTTTTATTGTGATAGCATTCAATTTCCTGTAGTCGATGATAGGTCTGAGACTTGAGTCCTTATTGCGAACAAAAAAGAGTCCTGCTGCTGTGGAAGAAGTGGAAGGTCTAATAAAACCTTTTTCCAAATTCTCATCCAAATAGGTTTTGAGATGGGAAAGTTCATCCTGTGAAAGAGGATAAACATGACCGAACGGCAATTTGCTATTTGGGAGTAGATCAATGCTACAATCATAGTCTCGATGAGGAGGTAATGCTTGAGCATTTTTCTCAAGAAAAACCTCAGAAAGATCCTGATAACATAGTGGTGCAATCTCATCTGTCACCATAGACAGAATCTTCCCGGAAGACGGGAGGTTACACGTATCCTCGCAATAGCAAGAGAGGAAGGCCAAGGACCGTTCCTTCCAATCTATGGTTGGTTGGTGTGTGTGTAACCAGGGAAGTCCCAACACAATGGGAAAGTGGGGTGAAGGTATTAAATCGAAGGTAGTAGTCTCCCTATGAGACTCGTTAATAGTGACTAGAAGTGCTTGTGTCTGATCGGTGATCGGACCAGAGGATAACGGAACACCGGTAATAAGACTTACTGAGACAGGTTTAAGTTTAGAAATAATAGGAATTTTATTTGAAGCAGCAAAACATATATCAATATAATTTCCACAAGATCCTGTGTCAATCATGGCCTTAGTAGTAATCCTGTTCTGGTCCCACTGTAATGTCAAACAAACAAAAATGTAAGGGTTAGTGAATGAAGTTGTCAATCCCCCTAGGAGGACATGTGAACATTCACCCTTCTTTTTGTTGACTAGGGGACAGACATTTATCTTGTGATCCGGGGATGCACAGTACAAGCAGAGATTTTCATATCGTCTTTTGGCTTTTTCCATAGTTGATAGCGGTGGGCGTATGGTTCCTACCTCCATAGGAACGGGGTTAACGGCCGGAATCCGAGAGGAAACGGATAATGGCATTCCCATTTTCTCAGCCTTTCTTTCTCGTAGTCTTCTATCTATGGTAATACTGAGTTGTATTAATGCATCCAGGGTTTTTGGTAGATCCGCTCGGGCGAGCTCGTCCTTAACGGCTTCTGATAGGCCAAGCCTAAATTGGGTTTTCAGAGATGCATCATTCCATTCTGAATCAAGGGTCCATCTCTTGAATTCCGCGACAAAGTCTTCTACAGGCCTCCTTCCTTGTTTCAAGGATCTTAATTGAAGATCGGCAGTACTCTGCCTATTGGGGTCATCATATAGGCTAGTGAGTTCTGCTAGGAACAAGGCATAGGAGTTGAGAAGCTGGTCGTTTTTCTCAAAAAGAGAGTCTGCCCAGGCTCGAGGATCGCCTGTTAGGTAAGAAATAATAGTACAAACCTTAATGTGATCAGTAAGGTAGGTACGAGGTTTTAGCAAAAAAAGTAACTCACATGCGTTTTTAAATTCGCGAAATTTTTTGCGATCGCCTGTAAATACCAAAGGGGGATTTATCTTGGGTTCAGGGGACTGAGCAGAGGTAAGTTGTGTCAGTCTAATTACCTGCTGCGACAGAGCCTGATTGTCTTCTTTTAATTCAGCAAGTGCGTGTATTAACGCAGTTACTTGCTGTTTTAATTGTGTCACCTGAGTGGTTATTTCTGCTGAATCCATTTGTGGGTTCGTTCAATCTGTAACGCTCCTGCGTTTCATGTATGGTGTGGATTTTCAGCTGCAGAAATATTCCACTTCAGTAGTCATGTAAGAGAGATGCTGAGATACCATTCCCAACCTCAATGACTCATCATGTGTGGAAGGTCTTAATTCAGCTAGTAAATACACACACTCAACAAGCTGGTTCCTAGAGTGACTTTATGTATGTAGTAACACAGTGATGAAGATTTAAGAGACAGGTTGAGTGGAGGTGGTAGGTGATAGACACTTGAAGGTAAGACAGTAGCAGATGGATGCAGGTAGGTTTAGCAATCATGTATGGTAGCAGATGACAGAGTAGCAGGTGGACATACAAGAGAGATCAACCCAGTGCAGGAATAAGTAGCAGTAGTCTTAAGAGCTAGCAATCTAGATATGCAGATGTGATAAATAGTCTTTACTATGCAGAGCTAGATAGTGTAAGCTTAGTATAAGTTTATAGAGGGTTCCCCTGCGGGGTACTTAGCACTAATAGCAATACAGCCGAAGGTTGGTTCAGGAGGAGCGGATGATCCGGAAGCGGGATGCAGGGATCAGCGCAGCGAGGTTCCGTCAGCGAGGTATGCTTGCAAGCACGAAAGCTTCAAGCCAAGTTAGCATCCAGGTAAGGGTGTTTGAACGAACACATGTGAGTGAGAACCGGCGATTTAAATAGCCATCTAGTCCGGCGCTGAGTGATGACAGCTTCAGTCTTAAAGGTGTATGCGCACCTTTCCAAAAGAGAATGGTGGGGCGCATACACTTGTGAAAAGAGTAATTTAGGGTACCAAAGGTACCGGAACATTACAATAGTCAGTACAGGCAGCAGGCAGGAATATTGTCTATAGTCAGTACAGGCAACAGGCAGGAATATTGTCTATAGTCAGTACAGGCAGCAGGCAGGAATATTATCTATACTGTAGTCAGTTCAGGCATCAGACAGGAATATTGTCTATAGTCAGTACAGACAGCAGACAGGAATATTGTCTATAGTCAGTACAGGCAGCAGACAGGAACATTGTCTATAGTCAGTACAGACAGCAGACAGGAATATTGTCTATAGTCAGTATAGGCAGCAGGCAGGAATATTGTCTATAGTCAGTTCAGGCAGCAGACAGGAATATTGTCTATAGTCAGTATAGGCAGCAGGCAGGAATATTGTCTATAGTCAGTACAGGCAGCAGACAGGAATATTGTCTATAGTCATTTCAGGCAGCAGACAGGAATATTGTCTATAGTCAGTACAGGCCGCAGGCAGGAATATTGTCTATAGTCAGTACAGGCAGCAGACAGGAATATTGTTTATAGTCAGTACAGGCAGCAGGCAGGAATATTGTCTATAGTCAGTTCAGGCAGCAGACAGGAATATTGTCTATAGTCAGTACAGACAGCAGACAGGAATATCGTCTATAGTCAGTTCAGGCAGCAGACAGGAATATCGTCTATAGTCAGTACAGGCAGCAGGCAGGAATATTGTCTATAGTCAGTACAGGCAGTAGGCCGGAATATTGTCTATAGTCAGTACAGGCAGCAGACAGGGATATTGTCTATAGTCAGTACAGGCAGCAGGCAGGAATATTGTCTATAGTCAGTACAGGCAACAGACAGGAATATTGTCTATAGTCAGTACAGGCAGCAGGCAGGAATATTGTCTATAGTCAGTACAGGCAGCAGGCAGAGGATGCAGATTTTTACATGTATGAGAGAAATGCCAGAAATGGCCTGGGACTCAAGTGGTTAATAATAGTGTACCGGTTTTAGCACATCACAACCAGTTGTGCATAATGTAGCAGTGCTTACAAATATATATATATATATATTGCATGTCTGGTTTTATGTGCATTGCAGTGCACTAGTAACACATTCAAAATGAATGGGCTGCCCTAATAGAATGCATATTATTGTGAGACATACTGCACATTTATGTGTGTGTGGGTAACGCAATGCACTAAACAGGTATGAAAGGGACCTAAAAATGTATGCAAGAAAGTAAAATATGTATGAACGGAAATGGACTTTAACCACTTGCTGACCAGCCGCCGTACTTAAACAGCAGCAGGTCGGCTCTGTCCCGCGAAAAAACTTACCTGTACGTCGTTTGGTGGGACCGCTAGTGGGGGAGCCAATAAGCGGGTCTGGCGACCACGATTGCCACTGGGCATCCACGATCGCTCCCCGTGAAGACAGAACAGCGGTCTGCCATTGTAAACACTGCAGACCGCTGTTCTGTCAGTTATGAACACAGGGATCCTGTGTTCCTCCTATTTAGGAACACAGGTCTCTGTGTTCATTCAGCATGCCCATCCCCTACACAGTTAGAAAGCACCCCCTAGGGACACATTTAACCCTTTGATCGCCCCTGGTGTTAACCTCATCCCTGCCAGTGTCATTATTACAGTAACAGTGCATATTTTAAGCACTGATTACTGTAGTAATGTCACTGGTCCCCCAAAAGTGCCCAAAATATTAGTAAGGGGTCCGATCTGTCTGCTGCAATGTCACATCACTGATCGCGGCCATTACTGGTAAAAATAAATAAATAAAATAAATGACATAAATCTTTCCCCTAGTTTTGTAGACGCGATAACTTTTGTGCAAACCAATCAATATACACTTATTGTGATTTTTTTTTACCAAAAATATCTAGCAGAATACATATTGGCCCTAAAATGATGAAAAAATTAGGTTTTTAAATTTTTTTTTATTGGTAATGTTATAAAGCAGAAAGTAAAAAAATAATTTTTTTTTTTTTTTTCAGAATTGTCACTCTTTTTTTATTTATAGCGCAAGAAATAAAAATTGCAAAGGTGATCAAATACCACCAAAAGAAAGCTATATTTGTGGGAAAAAAGGACATCAATTTTATTTGGGTACATCCTCGCTCGACCGCGCAATTGTCAGTTAAAGTAACGTAGTGCCAAATCACACAAAAACGGCCTGGTCATTAAGGGGGCAAATCCTTCTGGTCCAGAAGTGGTTAAAGTGATTGGTGCGATACTTAACTAACTTACACCCCATGCAGGTTAGGCTCTGATTATTTAACTTGAAAAAGTAATGAATTCATACGAGGAAAAAAAATAAATTACAAATTATTTGTGTTTGCTCCAGGTACAGCGGCTGATATATTAGTCATGCGTGCGCTGAACTAGTTTTAAATGGAATATTATTAAATGTAAAGGGTTCTGTAATTGCGTTAGCATATGCTCTACCTCCAGACATTTATGTCCGTGTGAGCTGTGAAAGAGTAATCTAGTTCTTTTTAGCGTAGGTTGATTACATTGCAGCTATTTATATTATAATGGAAATTACAGCATATTATATAGGATGCCCATTTATTTCTACATGTTATCCATGTACTCCTCCTTGCCTGTATTGGTATTCTAGGCACAGATGACACATGTTATACAGAAAGTATATTTCAGTAAATGCCTTTTGCAATTTCTGTGTACGCCAGTGCCAGGACAAGGTCATCCAATGCCCAGGGCAAAGATAACAAACTGCCACTAGGTGGTGGGCTCCGAGGGGTTTGTGGAATCTGAGGGAGAAAAGGGGGCTGAAAGTTCTCTAAGGACTTATTAGACATGTGGCTGTACTGATGTTCTATGGACAGATGATATTAGTTTTACAAAAAAGTGTCTTCTATTTTCAGTAGGAGCCTTTTGCAATTTCCACATAAACCAGTGCAGGGACAAGGTCATCCAATGCCCAGGGCAAAGATGAAAAACTGCCACTTGGTGGTGGGCTCCAAGGGATTCGTGAAAATAAAGGGCCCTGGGGGGGTTCTGAGGGAGAAAAGGGGGCTGAAAGGTCTCTAAGGCCTCATTCAACATGTGGCTGTACTGGTGATCTAGGGACAGATGATATAAGTTATACAGTTTCATCTATTTTCAGTGAGAGCCTTTTGCAACTTCCACACAAACCAGTGCAGGGGACAAGGTCATCCAGTGCCCAGGGCAAATATGGTAAACTGCCACTAGGTGGTGGGCTCCAAGTGGTTCATAGAAATAAAGGGCCCGGGGGGGGGATCAGAGGGAGGAAGGGGTGCTGAAAGGGTTCTAAAGACTCATTCGACATGTGGTTGTACTGGTGTTCTAGGGACAGATGACACAAATTATACTGAAAGTGTCACCTATTTTCCGTAAGAGCTTTTGTCATTTGTATGTAAGGTAGTGCTGGGGCAAAGTAATCCAGTGCCCAGGACATAGCTGGCAAATTGCCACTGGGAGGTGAGCTATGAGGGGTGCATGGAACTAAAAGGCAGAGGGGAAGGGAGGGGGCGGGGGGCTGAAAGGACTCTACAACTTGTTCAGATATGTAGCTTTGATTGTTGCCCCTATCAGCTAACGTGATATCAATAAAAAAGGGCAGAGGCATGTACCGGGAAACTATAGGCCGGTCAGCCTGACGTCAATAGTATGTAAATTACTGGAAGGGATGATAAGGGACTATATCCAAGAATTTGCTAAAGTCAACAGTATCATCAGCAGTAATCAGCATGGGTTTTCAAAAGGACGTTCTTGTCAGACCCATCTGTTAACATTCTACGAGGAGGTGAGCTGTGAGCTAGATAGAGGGAGCCCATTGGATGTGGTGTATCTAGATTTTGCTAAGGCATTTGATACAGTCCACCACAAATAAATAATTTACAAAATAAGGTCTGCAGGCTTAGACCACACGGTTTGCTCTTGAATAGAAAACTGGTTAAAGGGGCGTGTCCAAAGGGTGGTAATAAATAACGCATACTCGACTGGTCTGGAGTGATAAGTGGGGTCCCCCAAGGCTCGGTCCTGGGACCAATTTTGTTCAATCTATTCATAAAAAGCATTGAGGACGGGATTGTTAGCTCTCAGTTTTTGCAGATACACAAATTTAGCATGGCAATAACTTCACATCATGATGCAGAAATCTTACTACATGGCAAATGAGATTTAATGTGGAGAAGTGTAAGGTATTGCACTTGGGGACTAAAAACAACGCAAGAAACACATTAGGGGGGGAACCTCTGGGGGAATCAAGAACGGAGAAAGATCTGGGAGTCTTAGTAGAAGATAGACTAAGCAATGGCATGCAATGTCAAGCTGCAGCTGCCAAAGCCGGCAGAATATTGGCATGCATAAGGAAGGGGATACTGTATATACCAGGGATAAAACTATAATCTTACCACTTTATAAAACTCTGGTCCGGCCACACCTGGAGTATTCTGTCCAGTTCTGGTTGCCAATCCTCAGAAAGGATCCTCATATGTGATGGAACTGGAAAGAGTCCAAAGGAGGGCAGCTAAGCTAATTAGGGGATTGGAGGACCTAAATTATGAGGAGTGTTTACAAGCGCTCGATTTTTTCTCCCTGGAGAAGATACGCCTGAGAGGAGACATGATCACGATTTACAAATACCTCAACGGGGATCTCAGCATAGAAAAAAAATGATTCAGTCGTATGGAGTGCAAGAGGACACGGGGCCATACAATGCGATTGGAGAAGTGGTTTAACCTCAGGCTACGCAAAGGGTTTTTTATAGTAAGGGCAATACCTCTATCACAAATGGTATTAACTGCGGGAGTATGGCTACTTTTAAAAGACTCTTGGACGTACATCTCCAAGATCAAAACATTCAGGGGTATGGGAAATGAATACATTCACACACACCAACACAGGTTGAACTGGATGGACTATTGTCTTATTCAACCTCAACTACTATGTAACTATGTAACTATGAAATGCAATCCACTGTGGATCATTTATCAGCAGCAATTGTGTTCCACCTCCATCAAGATATTCTATTAAAGTGGAAGTAAACCCTCCAATCTTTTGTAGCTTAAGAACCTATCATCCTCCTGCTCTCTAGCTCCCTTGTCACCGCTTCCCATGCTCGCCTCCAGGACTTCTCTTGAGCCTCTCACATCCCCTGGAGTGCTCTACCCCAATCTGTCCGACTATCCACTACTTTGTCTTCTTTCAGAGGATCCCTGAAAACTCATCTCTTCAGAGAAGCCTATCTGGCCCCCACCTAACAGCTGTACATTTATTTTCTCCATCAGCACATCCCCCCACAGTTACAGTATTACCTCTTGTATCTCTTGACCCTCCCTCTTAGATTGTAAACTCTAACGAGCAGGGCCCTCTGATTCCTACTGTATTAAAGTGTATTGTATTTGTACTGTCTACCCTCAAGTTGTAAATTGCTGCGTAAACTGTTGGCGCTATATAAATCCTGTATAATAATAAGAATAACCTTGGCCTCTGCTTAACTTTCAACTGCCATGATGCTGCACATGTGATCAGTTATTACACCAGCCACTGAATGGTTTGACAGTTTGGTTGAAAGCACAACCAATGTGACAGTGAATTCCTGGAACATGCCGGAAATGTAACTGTTTTTTGAAACTGTGAAATCAATGGGTTTACTTCTACTTTAAGTTGTTTGCTTGCAATATCAGATTTGACCACAAGATGGAGCCAGTGGTAAATGTATTGTTTTTGCAGAATCTAGAAACTGTTCCCCTTTAACAAAAGTTCCCATCATTCTTCAGTCTAAGGTAGAGAAACAGGTGCATCTTGGGAACTCAGTCTCCAGAGACTGAAAGAAGGAACCAGTTATCAGAGCACATGTTGGACTAAAACTTGAATCTGCTTGCATCCCCCTAAACGACGCATCTCTGGTCAGAATTACTTATTGCCATGTACAGCCTAGCTTATTCATTGTATGCCTGTATACTTCATATACTGATTATATGTAGCTGTATTTTTATTTTTTTCTCAGTAGTGTCGCCCACCCTGTTTTGTTAATAAAGCTTCAAAATGATTCTCAGTCTGGCTTAATGCAGAATAGGAGGTTTTAGCTGCATGTCGAGCTACACACAGGGAAACATGTAGGGAGGACAGAACAATTTGACAGGCAGTAAGAAGAAGATATGTCACCCTGAAAATGCCAACCCACCGCGCTGCAACTGTATGCATTGCACACATTTACAAGGTGGTTGTGGCCATTGACTTGAATGGCTGACATTTGGCAGTGGTATCACCATCAAATGCGACATTCCATTTCACTTTTGCCATGGCAGATGTACAGCCCTGAGCCCAAACAAAACTCACCGTGCTCACCTCTGATACGGTATTTAGTGTGCAAACAGTGGTGCTGCAGCTTGCGCTCTCATATGCCCTACAAATGTTCTGGAAACAAATTTTTGATCTATATGGCAAACTTTTGGATACTTCTATCCATACATCACCTGCAATGACTCTCCTATCCATGAACTTCAGACCCCTTAAAGCGGTGTTCCAGCCTCCTCCTCCAAAAATTAAAAGTCAGCAGCTACACATACTGTACACATACTGTAGCTGCTGACTTTTAATATTAGGACACTTACCTGTCCTGGAGTCCAGCGATGTCGGTACCGCAGCCGATGTTTCCATTGACTGTCGGGTGCTGCCGCTGCCATTGCCGGTAAGGGAACCCGGCAGTGAAGCCTTGCGGCTTCATGGGCGGGTCCCTACTGTGCATACACAAAGCACACTGTGCATTTGGATTGGCTCCGCGGCGGGGGAAGGAGGAGGGGGCCAAACTTCCGAGGGACAGGATCACGGCACCGTCTCCCGGAAGTGGGGAAAGGTATCTTTTTAAAAACAGGTACCCGTTCCCCCCTCCCCCCTAAAAGGTGCCAAATGTGGCACTGGAAAGGGGGGGGGGAAGCAAATGAGCAAAATGCAAATAAGCGGAAGTTCCACTTTGGGACATTTTCTTACTGCAGCCAAAGCAGTTATTCCCGTTACTGGAAATTAACATCTGTACCTTCTTTTGCGGGATGGGCAATTGAATTAGACTCCATCAGAGATTTTGACTGACCCCTAATAAAAACAAGATTGAATATAAAACAGGGCTAATTCTTGATCTTGAATCAGGAAGGCTGGCAACTCGGATGCTCCTAACCAAAAGTAATTTATTTGTTACATGGGTACACGGGTACAGGCTATGTGCTGATGCATTTCAGCTATGGAGCATCCATCAATGCAAAGTGAGTGCTTTGATGAAGGCTCCAGAGCTGAAACGCATCATGTGTACCCATGTAACAAATAAAGTACTTTTATTTATGAGCATCCGAGTTGCCAGCCTTCCTGATTCAAACATTTTACCTATGGGACCTGAACACCCTGGCTAGAGCACCAGATTACAGTTCATGGACTTCCACAGTAGCAGTAGCGCTGGGGGTAACAATTTGTTTTCTCATAAAACAGGGCTGACGCATTTCAGCCAAAAATGGTCTCACTCATAAGCATTTTTTATTATTTGTCATCTTGACAAAGTTAAAACCAATAAAACATAATGAAATGAAAAGTCCACTTTAAAACTTATACAAACAATATCAAGAAAAAAATTGAGCTATTTTCAAAGAAATCAGTGTTTCGTTGCATATCATCTTGTGCTTAATAGAATGCATGGAATTCCAGATGTTCCCTGGACTTCAAAACAGATGGGGCTGTTACATTCTAGATCAGTTTTATATACTGTATAATTTAATTCACCGGTTAGGAAAAAGAAGAAAATCCAAAGGCATCGGTACCCCGGAGCTGATCCCCCTATGTGCAACTTAATCAGTAGAGAATACTACATGATTATACATACAACTCCAGCTATGCAGGTTCACACAGCTTGATTAGTAAAGTACAAACCCCAATCAGCAAAGCATGCAGCTTGGATGGTGAGTGCCGAGCTGATGGAATACAAATACACTGCTGGAGCATGACATCTTGTGAATGTGTTTTCATTATAAATTGCCATCGGTACATCTGCACCGTGCATTAATAAACGCTTTTGGAACAATTGCAGGGGAATATACTATAACCTGAAGCTGATCTCTGGTCTTTCGAGATAAAAAAGTTCCTTCCCCAGCCCCATTGAAAGATAAACTCCAGTCGTGTTCCCACCAAGCCTTCATTAGCTTTACTAAACCTTAATATCGAAGATATACCAACGCAGTTTCAGTGCATAGTCAACCACATACTTGTTGCAGCCCAACTTACGATAACCTCTAATTTAAGAACCTCTAACGCACCCAAAGTATCAGATGTGATAATGAGAGTAAAAGCCCATGGCCTTTATGAAAAATTCTTTGCATACTCTTTACGCTCCACTTCTCCATTTTTGGACAGGTGGCAACCATGGGTTGCGAAACTGCCAGAGACTCCCGCTTGAAATACTAGTATCTTACTTACCGTAGGAAATGGTGACTTACGGCAAGGTTAATAGTGGTATTTGTTTACAGTAAATCCTTTTGTTTAGTTATGATTAATTTTTTCTGTTACTTATACTTTTATGACCATAGACAATTGATTGGTCTCAACGTCCACTGACATCAACTTTGTATGCATACTTGTATACACAGGTCTTGTATTTTCAGGAAATGTTCAATAATTGTTTTATTAATAATGGCGCCATTCTCTCCCCGCATCTCGGAGGGGAGAGATGTTTGGAGACACAAGTCAAATTTTTATCTAGACCTGTTGAATGTTGAGAGTTTGCTCCTTTAGAGGAATTTTAAAGGAAACATTCTTTATGGAAGATGTCAACCTTTTTTCCTTTGGAACTAATTTTCCAGCGGCCCTACATGAAATGTATGTTTGTTCAGAGAGGGGGAGATACTAGGGCATTCCCTTAAAAGACTGGGAAGTATAGAAGCAAAGAAGTGGATATAATGTCCCTGAGGAAGAATGTTTTTTGATATTTATTTCGTAACGCATTGGATATCCCCATCCTTTGTGAAATACTTGGTCAATCCAACCACCATGCCATATGTCCAGCAGTGGCTGGGGAAAACCACTTCTGAAGTAACATTGTAACATATATGGTGTGGCATCTTGGCTGCTTGTTGAATACAATCATGGTTTATGTGATCATGTTTTTTAACAATTTATAGTTTTGGAAATAATAAATTATATGTTTTATATATATTTATGCTGGAAATAGAAAGATAAACTCCAAGCAAACAGATAAATACAGATGACTTACATAAGAGAGCTGTAAAATCTGCCAAAGGATTTATGTCTAGCCATTCCTAAGATTTACACAGCTCTTCCACCTAGCACAGTCCAATCAGGAGGTCAGGAGACCATATTTTTTCTGATGTAGTTCAGTAACACTAACAAGTCTTGTCCCTCCCCCAGCCCATGAATGGACAATGAGAGAAGAAGCAACAGACTGATGAGCCCATCTCTCTATCACTCTGCTCTTCCCTCTTATCAACATTCTAATTGCACTGCAAGGCAATTGATTGGATCCATGTGGTTTTTCTCCATCCCCTAATCTAAGACGGCTGTAGAGAAACTACCAAATCAAATGCACTGCTTGCATTGAACAATATATACATGTAATGGTGTAATATTGAATACAAAGCTCCACTAAAGAAGGCAGGTATGAATATTTTATACCAGCTTGGACCAATGTATGTATGCATATACTGTGTACAGTAATCCCCCGCTACATCGCGGTTCAGTTTTTGCGGTCCCGGTAATTCGCATTTTTTTTTAATGTTATTTTACTATATAAATCATTAAAAATGAAAGATTTTTGTGTTTTTCATAGCTCTTGCTCTGTCTCTAAGTATCTTTTATGTCTTTAAATGAGTTTCTATTGTTTTAAAAGTGTGTTTAAAGACCTTAAAATGCTTCTACACGTACAGTGACAGTAAAAAAATCATGCCTACAATGCATTTTAATAGGGTTTTTCTATTTCGCGGAATTTCACTTTTCGCGGCTGGATCCGGAAAGTAACCCCCGCAATGGAGGGGGGTTTACTGTATACATAAATCACTGAAGTAGACACTGCTAATCTTCATTTGCTTCCAGGTTCCACACCAAGCTGCTTCTTTACTGAATTCTGATCACAGGAGGTCAGCATGGGTCCCATTTAGAGAATGCTTAGCATTTTCTGAAAGAATGCAAAGTGTTCTCTGGATGAGATGAAGAGGTGGGTGGTGAGGTAACACATGCAATGCATTCTCTGAATCCTGTTTCCATGCCAAGAGGCCGACCATCTGTGTTCAGAATGCAGCAGGGCAGCTGTTTGGCATGGGACCCAGAAGCTAGAGGAGAATACTGGAGTAGCAGCTTTCAGGGCCATCGGCCAGGTATGGTATATACATAGTTACACTGGTCAAAGCTGGAGCAAAATACAAAAATGTAGAAAAATGAGCAAACCTTATCCCATGCTCGCCTCCAGGACTTCTTCTGAGACTCTCCCATCTCCTGGAATGCTCTACCACAATCTGTCAGACTATCTCCTACCTTGCCTACATTCAGACTATCCCTGAAAACTCATGTCTTCAGAGAAGCCTATCTGGCCCTCACCTAACAACTGTACATTTATTTTCTCCATCAGCACATCCCCCCCACAGTTATTCCCTCTTGTATCTCTTGACCCTCCTAGATTGTAAGCTCTTATGAGCAGGGCCCTCTGATTCCTACTGTATTAAAGTGTATTGTATTTGTAAGGTCTATCCTCAAGTTGTAAAGAGTTGCATAAACTGTTGGCACTATATAAACCCTGTATAATAATAATAATAATAAAAATTTAGAACATCCTTCACCAAATTCATTAAAGTCATGCAACAATTTTCTAGCTATTTTAGTCATTTCTGATGCCTGCAACATATTCAAGTAGTTCTTATGTGCAACAGTTTTACATTCTGATGCTAAGGCTTTGGCTAAGGTATTTTGTAGAACATACTATAGGTCCTCCAAAGTCTCCTGAAGAAGGGGGCTATGGTCTTTGAAATGTGTAAAGCTTTAGTCTACCCATCTTTTTCCTACATTCAAAATGAAATATAAGTTCAGCCTTTCACAAGAAATGAAAAGGTGAAATAATACCTTACACTGTCCCAAGTCCCCTAGTCCCTGCTGTACCCTGCTGGGTGCCCACACAGCCGGTACAGCCGGTACAGCCGGTACATTGGTCACGAAATTTGAGAGCCCTGCTCTTCATCCTCGTCTTTGATTAGGGCTTCTGAGACAGGTCATAGTGATTCCGATTTGCCAAAGTAATCATGTGCCGTCACCTGACTAATCAGAATTGCTCTGATCAGAACTGGAAGCCCTAAAGATAAAAGGGGAAGAAGAGCAGGCAGTGGCGGCTGGTGCTAAAAATTTTTGGGGGGGCGCAAACAGAAAAAATCTAATAGGCATTGCTTTGCGGCAAAAAAAACGCCGCAAAAAATTGCATGACTTTGAGGTCACAAAAGTGTGAAAGGGGCCTTCAGTAATCAAAGTATAGTGTGCAATACTAGCACATGCCACCATTAATGCAGACTTACTACAGCGTGCCCCCATCAATGCAGAGTTACCACAGCATGCCACCATCAATGCAGTGTTACCACAGCATGCCACCATCAATGCAGAGTTACTACAGTGTGCCCCCATCAATTCAGAGTTACCACAGCATGCCACCATCAATGCAGAGTTACTACAGCATGCCCCCATCAATGCAGAGATACCACAGCATGCCACCATCAATGCAGAATTACCACAGCATGCCACCATCAATGCAGAGTTTTCACAGCATGCCACCATCAATGCAGAGTTACTACAGCATGCCACCATCAATGCAGAGTTACTACAGCATTCCACCATCAATGCAGCGTTACTACAGCATTCCACCATCAATGCAGAGTTACTACAGCATGCCATCATCAATGCAGAGTTACCACAGCATGCCATCATCAATGCAGTGACCCGGGTTCATGGAAGGGAGGGCGGCGCCCCTGCGCCCTCAATAGACTGTCCACCGCTGAGAGCAGGTCTTTAAAATCATGGGACTCCTGCGGGAGCAGTGGCAGCTTATCACCCATGAAGGTAGGTAAAGAGAGGACTGGGGGTGTTTAGGGTGTAAGGAGTGAGTTCAACTTTTCATTTTTTTAATGAAAAGGTAAACGTACACTTTCAAGTGATATTAAAGGTTTTTTCTTTATAAATATTTTTAAAAATAACAAATATGTTATACTTACCTGCTCTGTGCAGCTGTCTTGCACAGAGCTGACCTGATCCTGCTCTTCATCCTTGTCTTTCCTTAGAGCTTCTGGGAACAGGTCATCGTGATTCTGATTTGCCAAAGTGGTCATGTGCCTTCACCTGACCGATCAGAATTGCTTGGTTCGAACCGGAAGCCCTAGGGAAAGAAGGGGAAGAAGAGCCGGACTTTCAAATCATGGGACTGCTGTGGAGGCAATGACAGCTTTTCATCCATGGCAGTACAGCGGGGTATGCGGAGGGTGTAAGAGTTAGTTTAACTTTTAATTCTTTATGAAAAGGTAAACTTACACCTTAAAGTGTTAATAAAAAGGTATTTTTTTTTTAAATAAAAAATGTGCTATACTTACCTGCTCTGTGCAGGGGTTTTTCACAGAGAAGGCCCATCCTCTGTTTCTTGGGTCCCCCTTGGAGCTCCTGGCCCCTCCTTTTCTCTGAGTGCCCTCATGGCAAACCGCTTGCTATGGGGGTGCTCGTGAATGCTCGCTCTTGAGCCCCGCTCTGTGATTCCATAAAACACACAAACCCGGGCTCTGACCCGCCCCCTGCTCCTTCCTCACTGGCTGTGGTTGACAGCGGCAGTAGCCAATATCTCCTGCTGCTGCATCTCAGCCACCAATGAGGAGGCAGAGTCCCAGGACAGAGTCGCTCTCATGCACATCGCTGTTTTGTGATCTGGCTCAGCAAAGTATTGGGGGTGCTGTGGGGGGAACTGCATACTGAAAGTTTTTTATATATAGAATGCATAAAGGTAAAAAACCATCAGCCTTTAGCACCGCATTAAGCTCTGATGAGGTTTGATTACACACTGGACACACAATCTTATCCAATCGAAAGTATGTGCTAAAAAAATATTAATGGGATTTCAGTATAAACTTCACAGGAGCCTTAAAGTTTAAAATGAATCAACCGTAATTATCATGATGTTACTTATGTTGTTTTTGGATACAAAATATGTATTATTTTAAAATGTAATAAAACAAGTGATAATTTTAAGTGACTTATGTGACATCTAAAAAAGTTTGCACCATAAAAGGCTCCAGGCTCCCCACAATGATTTTGCCTCTCCACCCCTCCTCCTTTTCTCTGCCGGAATAGTGCTTTGTTTTTTTTTTGTTTTTTTTGTTTATTTAGGTCTTTTTTTATATTAAGTCTGCACCACCTTCCCTTGCATGTCATTCACAATAGGCAAATGTTGCGCACAGTGCCTGCTGTGCCTCCTGGGATATGTACGTCACATATCCCAGGAGTCATAGGCTTTCATCGAGAAACATTAGAAGGGGCAGGCCTATCTGCACGCCATCGAGAGGCCCACCCGCTGAACTCATAAGAGCTGCCGAGCCTCTCAATGACATCAGAGAAAACATGGTGGCATGGGACTGAGCTGTGGCCAAGCATGAGATGATCTTAGCGGGTCAACGCTGGATTCACTGGATGAGTGAGTATCTAAAATGTCCAGATACCACCATCAAGTAAGTGGGGCACAGAAAAAATGGGGTGGTCGGTTGCAGCTCCTCTTAAACCATAAAAAGTCAAAACACATGTGACACACACATAGGTGTGAATATGCCCTCCAGCTTTCTAGAAATAACTTCCTCTATTTTTCAAGTTAGAAGATTGAAAAAAATGGAATTGAATTCTAACATTGTCTATTTCCAGCTTTCTTATGTATAACATTGTAGCGGAGTCCCGCTTCACCCACCTTGTTCACCAGTGGGTGCAGGCTCCTCTAATTCCCTTTTCCACAATCCAATAGGCTCCCATAATCCCTTGGGCTCCCACAAGCCCCCTGACTCCCAAGAGAACATGCCTGTTGGGATCTGTCGCTTGATGTCACTGGTCCCTCACCCACTTATTAGGTATACAGGTAGCTTGCTTGTGGAAAAATGGCGTGTGGATTCAGGGGAAGATCCAGTCACTGCAGAGGGCACTGCTCCAACTGTTTCTAGGATCATGGTTTGAAGTGTGGGCCCTTATGGCACCAGCAGCTTTTATCCCATGTGAGGGGGGATATACTGTAGTGCTTTGAAGGAAAGTCTTGCGTCTGCAACTAGCCCTTTAGTGCTTGAGGTGTCCTGACAATCAGGGTGAACACTGTGGTCTCTCAACAAAGAGCAAGTGTGGTAAGTGTTCCCTTAAAAGTTTGGTTAGTGGAACAAAGCAAAGGTGTCTGCATGCAGTGTCCTTTGTTATGGGAAGATGGGCAAGTGCCCACTCACCAATCTCAATGGTCTTCGTTTTTTTTGAAGAGTGGCATGAGACCTCTGCAGAGCCTGGCTCAAGCTTGGCTCACCGTGCTGCTCTCCAGCTAGATCTGGCATGGATGTGAAGAGGGTGGCCTCCAGGCTGCTGTCGAATGATCAGAAGTGGCTGGCAGTGAATGCAATCACACCAGCTCATGAGGACCCTCTCTCTCCTTGGAACACAGGCTGCAACACAGCCACAGCACAGTCTAGAAATAATTCACTCTGGTGTCCACACCAGAGTCTCTTCGTGCCTCTTTATGCAAGCCACCTGGACTATCAGAGACAGTCTACTTCCTTGTAAGAGAGGGTAATGCAATTACCTGTAACTGCGCTTTCTTAAAGAGCTTCTCTGAATATCTTTTAGACCAGGGGTAGACAACCTTTGAAAGGTGGAGATCTACCTGAACAACATGAAAGAAATTAAAGATCATTATGGTTTGTTACTTTTTTTTTTTTTAAGAAATCAGCTAGCAAGGCCTAACTAAATAGTAAGGAAACATAGAAAAATATAATAAAACAACAACGTCACTATAAAAATATAAAATTAGTCTACCTTAGAAGTGGACAGTGTCAGTCAGACTCAGCACTCAGCAGAGCAATAGACAGTTAAGGGGCAGTGTCAGTAGGGCAGTGCATGGCGTCAGTAGGGCAGTGCATGGCGTCAGTAGGGCAGTGGTTGATAAAAGTAAGGCAGTGGACAATGTCAGTATTTTTTTTTATTTTTTTTCTACTACTTTTTTTTCTTATATTTTTTTAAATTATTTTTTACTATGTTATTTTTTATTTGTAGCCAGGAGCTGGCTAATTTTCCTGCATTATCAGGAGACAATTTTGCAGTGTACAGTGAGACTGTTCTCTCCTAGTGTTCAGCCTTGACGCAATGCCATTACATCCTGAAGGCAGAGTGGCTGAGACCTAGGAGTGGAGCGAGGCATCTTGCAACGGGTAGTCCAAAGAGCCAGGTTTTGCACTCAAGTCGGACTGTTATGGACTACAAGTACAAGCTGAAAAGGAGAACAGAATGCTGGGAGAGAATAAAAAGCCAAGGTGGGGACTGAATCACTCTCTTGGGACCACGGTCTGGAGCTGCAAGCAGTAAATCCTTGCTAAACTGTGCTGTGGCCGAATTCAGGTGCATCCACTGCCAGCCACTTCCACTGCTTTAGGCAGCAGGCTGGAGGCCACCCTCATCACATCCATACCAGATCCAGTTGGACAGCAGCATGGTGAGCCAAGCTTGAGCCAGGCTCTACAGAGGCCTGCTGCGGAGCCGTCACGCCTTTTTTAAAAAAAAACGAAGACCATTGGGATTGGTGAGTGGGCACTTGCCCATCTTCCCATAACAAAAGACACTGCATGCAGACACCCTTGCTTTGTTCCACTAACCAAACTTGTAAGGGAACTCTTACCACATTTGCTCTTTGTTGAGAGACCACAGTGTTCATCATGCTCGTCAGGACACCTCAAGCATACTTTCACTTTGCTTGTTAGGACAACTCATGCACATTGTAAAGGGTTAGCTGGAGATGCAAGAATTTCTTCCAAATGACTACAGTATATCCCCCCCCCCCACACGGGATAAAAGCTGCTGGTGCCAAAAGGGCTTACACTTCAACCCAGGACTCTTCTTACTAAAAAGCAGGGCTAGGAATTTAAATGATATATTTTTTGATTTAAATCTAGAGATCAAGTGCTATTGGGACTGCAGAGTCAGGGTACAGAAGGTAGTGGTCTGACACAAGCCTGGTCATTCCTCTGCCCTTCTTCGGCCTGTATATATAGATCTTAATCAGGGCAGAATCTGTTGGTTATTCATATGTGTTCTTTTAGTCTGTTAACTGGTTACCATTCTTGATTGTCTCTGCTTTCAGGGTTTTTTGCCCTAGTAGATTTCCTGCAAGTAACAATTTTATTTTGGCTGAATTACCCCTTTCAGTAAGCAAGATTTAACTGATTTACTTGATTGTGTGTGTTCCTAACTATCTTTGTCCAACACAAGAGTGTCGGAGCTGTCAGAGGATTTGCAAGGTCAGGGCAACCAGTGGGGTACAGATTCTTTAAGTGGCCCTCATGGGGGTAGCACTACATTATTATTTTTCCATTGATGTCTTGCTTTTGAGACAGAGAAATGAGATTGAGGACTGTGTCCTCAATCTCCATCTCTGCAGCCGCAGCTGCACAGAATGAATGTACAGGAAGAGCTCTGCACAGTCTCCCTGTTCATTCACAAACTGAAACATAGTAAACACATTTTACTATGCTTCAATTATGAATGAACACAGTAAATGATCAATACGGTACCAATCACTTACTGTGTTCATTGAGAAAAGGAAGGGGCCAGTAAATTACATATTTACCAGCCCCTTCCCCCACTCTCCATCCTGAAATGATCCTTTGCAGCAGCAGGCAGGAGAGGCGAGGGGGAAAGCTGGCAGTGCTGGGGGGGGGGGGGGGGACCAGGGGAGCACAAGGCAACAGAAGTAAAGAGCCATACACACTATAAGATTTTCTGAAGACTTTTTCCTTCAGATTTACCTTTTCTATGTAGTGCAAGGGCCTGCCAGATTGCATACAAATTGAAAGTTTTTAGGTTTGACCTCATATTATATGGTTTTGGTAAATCTAAAGGAAAAAGTCTTCTGAAAATCTTATAGTGTGTATGGCCCATAAGGGATCTCAGCTGCTGCAGGAGGAAATTACAGGCAATCAGTTCCAGTAAATGCTCCAACTGCTTCTGCCCAGGTTCTATCTGTCACCTGCCCGCAAATAACAGGTTGTCGATCCCTTGTTTTAAACCAAGGTTAAGGAGCCTTTCAGAGGTGGAGATATACCTGAACAATGTAGAGGACATCAAATAACACCAAGGTGTGATGCCCTTTAAATTAACTAGGAATAAAAAGTAAGAAAAGCATTAAGAAAACTTATATATATATAATAAAACAAATGTCACTGTAGCAATATAACCTTGGCCTATCTTATAAGTTAGCTACAGTGAGAATCTGCCATTGATTGACATTCCCCATTTTTTCATGTCTGGAGAGTAATTGGCCACTGAAAGCCTAATGCAGGAGGTATCATGAAGGCAGAACAACTGATACTATAGGATGAATTGCTTAATTGAATTCTAGCCTGGCTGTATGGTCTGTGTAGGTGGCATTTAGGGCACAGTACAGGCATTAGATATATGTTGGATAATCCACAGCGGGCAATGTACAGGGGTCAGCAGTATGTAAGGCAGTGTACAGAGGTCAGTAGTATGTAGGGAATTGTACAGGGGTCAGTAGGATGTAGGACAGTGTACAGAGGTCAGAAGGATTTAGGGCAGTGCAGAGAGGTCAGTAGTATGTAGGGCAGTGCAGAGAGGTCAGTAGTATGTAGGGCAGTGCAGAGAGGTCAGTAGTATGTAGGGCAATGTAAAGGAGTCAGCAGTAGGTAGGGCAGTGTACAGAGGTCAGAAGGATGTAGGGCAGTGTAGAGAGGTCAGTAGTATGTAAGGCAATGTAAAGGAGTCAGCAGTATGTAGGGCAGTGTACAGAGGTCAGCAGTATGTAGGGCAGTGTACAGAGGTCAGCAGTATGTAGGGCAGTGTACAGAGGTCAGCAGTAGGTAGGGCAGTGTACAGAGGTCAGTAGTATGTAGGACAGTGTACAGAGCAGGTCAGTAGTATGTAGGGCAATGTAAAGGAGTCAGCAGTATGTAGGGCAGTGTACAGAGGTCAGCAGTAGGTAGGGCAGTGTACAGAGGTCAGTAGTATGTAGGACAGTGTACAGAGCAGGTCAGTAGTATGTAGGGCAATGTAAAGGAGTCAGCAGTATGTAGGGCAGTGTACAGAGGTCAGCAGTAGGTAGGGCAGTGAACAGAGGTCAGTAGTATGTAGGACAGTGTACAAAGTAGTGATCGACCGATATCGTTTTTTTAATGCCGATACCGATATTTTGGTCATTGGATATCGGTATTGGCTGATATCTGCCGATATTTTCGGACATGTAAAAAAAATGTTTTGTTTTATTTTTCTAAAGGTACTCCTTGTGGAGGGATCTGGGGGTCTAAAAGACCCCAAACCCCTCCTCGGCACTGAAAAGCACTCAAAACGCCAAGTTTGGCTGTTTTGAATGCTGTCAGTTTGCAGTAGTTGCAGGTTGGGATTAAGCAGAAGAGTAGTTGAGGAACAAGCCAAGTGTCAATAACGGATGATAGCGAAGATACGGACGGCAGCAGGAGAAACAAGCGAGATATTGTCTGGTGACGGCACGAAATTCTGGCGACTAGAAAGTGCAAAGACATGGCTTAAATCTGGAAGTTCATGGGAGGAGCAAAGGGTTCAAGGTTCAAGGCTATTAAGATTCACAGCAGGATCATTCAAGGATTTGTCCAGGGAGCTGTCCAGCATTCCAGGTAGCTCAGCGAGTAGAGTTATTTCCAGACATCGTGGAGTGCCCAGGTGCAAGTCTGGGTCCTGATATAGGGTGAGTTGTTGTATAAGAAATAAAGAAGTATTTGCAGTGTACAGTAAAATCAGAGTACCCATTTTCAGTAGAAGAGAGGAACCTGTACAACTGTGCAGGGCTGGAGTGTAGCTTTAACTATGTAGATAAATCTTTCAGTACAAACTCTGACAGATGCCTCGAAAGAGTATTACGTTTGGTTTTATCATTCAACGTAAATTCATATCGCATTAGAGATTAAGCCGCGTGGCTAAATCAAACAGTACTGCTTTTATGTTCCACTGATATAATCAAAGACTATATCCCCCTTTCACGCATTATGTGATAATTACATCAAAACTGGCATTACATTTACTTAATGTTTTTACTTGCATTGCCCAGTCGTCTACCTTACCGACCCGTAAAAAGAAAAAAAAAATTTGTTTGCCATTTTTCTATCGCCCAGTTCTTTATGCACGTCCTCTTTGAATTCCTAAATCTTTTCTAATATTTTTCTCCCTGAAGGAATAGTGGGGGGAATGTGGTATTGATAAAACATATTTGATATTCATGGCCCTTGAATAAGTTGAACAGAAAACAAGACATGTGTTATTGTAAGATAACACATGCCTTCCAGACAGTATAACTCTTTTAACAAAGAGTGCCCTCCATGTCATACAAAAATGTAATTTATCTCATGCAGTCAATGTACCTGTTTATCTTTTTCTTGATTTAGAAGTCAGAAGTTTAAATTAAAACGCTTTGTTCTTGTAGCGCTATTTGTACTGATCTTCAATAATTATGACTAAATATTGATTGAGCTCCCAAATGGCTTTATTACCAATACCCCAGGTGCAATTACTTGTCACTAAAGTTCCACAAACATTACGGACCGCCCACCGTGTATTTACGTCGGTATTTTGACATTAAATACCTGGGTTATGGCAGCAGATAGGTATTTTTTTAAATGGCGGGTGGTCCGCTTTAACCACTTAAGCCTCAGCCCTATTTCGGACACTTTTTGTTTACAAGTTAAAACCAGTATTTATTCATGAAAACTACTTAGAACCCCCAAACATTATATATATTTTTTTAGCAAAGACTCTGGAGAATAAAATGTTGGTCATTGCAATATTTATTGTCACGTGGTATTTGCGCAGCGGTCTTTAAAACGCCATTTTTTTGGAAACATTTTGAAAAATCACATTTCACTGCATTTAAAAAATACAAAAACAGTAAAGTTAGCCCATTTTTTCTTTTGTATATTATGAAAGATGATGTCACGCCGAGTAAATAGATACCCAACATGTTACGGTTTAAAATTGCGCACACCCGTGGGATGGCGACAAACTACGGTCAATAGAGATCTCAATAGGCGATGCTTTAAAACATTTTTAACGGTTACCAGTTTAGAGTTAGAGTGTAGCTCTTTTTTTTTTAATTATTGCTCACGCTCTGGCGATCGCGGCGATACCTCACATGTGTGGTTTGAACAGCGATTTCATTCGCGACTCAACTTCCGTATACGTTTTTTTTTGTGCACGAGCTAACTTTTTTTTTTTCCTATTTATTTATTTTTTTTTTTTAACTTTATTACAGGTTTTTTTTTAAAAAATCTGATCACTTTTATTGCTGTCACAAGCAATGTAAACATCCCTTGTGACAGCAATATGCAGTGACAGGTACTCTTTATGGAGGGATCGAGGTTCTAAAAGACCCTAGACCCCTCCACTACACTGCACTGTACTTAAATAAAATGTATGTCCTTTTTTTTTCCCACAATTAGAGCTTTATTTTGGTGGTATTTGATCACCGGTGCGATTTTTATTTTTTGAGCTATAAACAAAAAAAGAGCGACAATTCTGAAAAAAAAATATATATATATATTTTTCACATTCTGCTATATGACATTCTCAAAAAAAAAAATTCAAGATTTTTTAACATTTCAGGCCAATTTGTTTTCTGCTACATATTTTTGGTAAAAAAAAATCGCAATAAGCGTATTTTCATTGGTTTGCCCAAAAGTTATTGCGTCTACTAACTACGGGAAAGATTTATGTCATTTTTATTGTTTTTTTTGTTTTTTTTTTACTAGTAATGGCGGCGATCTGTGATTCTTCAGAAAAAATAGGGGAGGGAATATGAATTAAAAGGTACATAGGGCAATCGGCATAATGTGTAACATATGGTAAAATAAATGATGTAAGGACGAATCCACAACATAGTAACATAGTACAAGAGGCCGATGGCCTAGCATCCCTGACACTAAGGGAATGAAGGAAAGAAGGGGAAACAATTGGGACTTTGTGTGAAGTGCGTACAAACGGTTAGGGTGTATAATATGACTGTATTGTAGTATATAGGTGGGTACACAACATGATACCAAAGAAAAACTATTTAATGATATATGCCATCATAAATACAAATATCCAAAATGGCATAAGTACAAACATATGGTAATGGGTACAATAATACAATTAAAACAACATAAATATTAGATCCTAAAGAGCTGGCAAGGCATGAACGGGTGGAGTAATGGCTACAATCGGCATATAAAAAATCATGTAGTAGATAAATAAGAAATTGTTATAAAGTAATGCATTGTGGCAAGCTCTACGCGTTTCATGGAATAGGTTCCACTTCTTCAGGAGCGGATGCATTCTATGTCACTGTAAAAAAGTGAAAAAAAAAATCCCTCTTACAGACAACAATGCAATGAACATGGTAAAATTTGTAAAAACAAAGGTAGGGGAAGGATATATCATCCCAATTTAAGCCAACTCCACCCAATATACTTACAGCTTAGCGATAAAGTCAGCATAGAGTATTATGGGCAACAGTCCAACAGGGAAAAACGTCTAACCGGGAGCTGTGGAAGCCTGATCTGTGGCCAACAGGGAACAATGAGAGGGCTTCAAAGAGGAAATATGTATATCCCCGGTATGATGGATAGCGAGTGGTGTATATGGATAGCAATCTCGAGGAGATTCTATATTCAAATAGTATGTGTAAAAATTAGTATAAGTAAGTTGACTGATGCTTAAATGACATACACAGTGCAACCATAAAAAAGTCACATCCCAAGAGAAAATATACTCTGTTACAAGGAATATTAATTTATCATAATAATGGAATAAGAAGGTGTCCAGAAAAGATTGGACTCTAAGTGAAGAGTACTGCAATTCTTAGCATGACTGCGACATTGCGGCATACAGATTGGACTCCTAACTGACATTTTTTCTAGTTTTGGGGGTACCAGTGACATTACTACAGTAATCAGTGCTAAAAATATGCAATGTTACTGTAATAATGACACTGGCAGGGAAGGGGTTAACATTGTTGGTGATCAAAGGGTTAAATGTGAGCCTAGGGGAGTGATTCTAACTGTGGGGGGGGGGGGGCGTGGCTTCTGAAATGATCATAGAGACCTGTGATCCTATATAGAAGGATCACATGGGCTCTATGATCATTCCAGGGAGAAGAATGGTCAGCTGTGTTTACAACAGCTGACCATTCTTTTCTTTTAGCGGGGAACGATCGCAGGTGTCAGGTGGCAATCGGAGCCGCCTGACCCGTAGCTGCCTGCTCGCTACCGACGTAGACCTATGTCGATTTGCGCAGCAGAGCCACATTGCCGCAGTAAATAGGTGGCGGCCGGTTCGGGAACCGGTTAAAAGGACAGTGTAAAATTAAAAAATAAAATAAATAGGAAAAAAAAAAAAAATTAAAACGCTCCGTCCACATTAGCTCGCGCGTCAAAGTGAACGCATACGCAATTCGCACCCACATATGTACTGTAAACAGTGTTTAAACCACACATGTAAGATATTGCCGCAATCCTTAGAGCGAGAGCAAGATTTTGAGCAGCAGGATCACCTGCCCCCCCCCCCCCCCCCGACGCTTCCTGGTCGTTTTCCCCGCTTACCCGACCCATTCGTAGCGGGGAAAATGATCCAGTCCGATGTCCTCTCAGGCAGGGAGTCAAGTGAGTGCAAGATGGCCCTCACTCCTCTCTATGACCTTGGAGGACCGGAGCGACGTCATACATCGCTTCCTAGCAACGGTTTTTAAAGAGTCCATTTCTTTTTTGTGTATATTTGAGGTCTTTTTGACCCCAGATCTCACATTAACCACTTTAGCCCCGGAGGATTTGGCTGCTCAATGACCAGGCCCTATTTTGCGATTCGGCACTGTGTGATTTTAACGGACAATTGCGCGGTCGTGCAATGCTGTACACAAACTAAATTGACATCCTTTTTTTCCCACAAACAGAGCTTTCTTGTGGTGGTATTTGATCAGCTGTGCGATTTTGATTTTTTAAACAAAAAAATAAAGGGACAATTCTGAAGAAAAAACAATATTTTTTATTTTCTGTTATATAACATTCCCAAAAGAAAAAAACTAAAAAATATAATTCTTTCATCATTTTAGGCCAATTTGTATTCTGATACATATTTTTGGTAAAAAAAAAAATCAAAATAAGCATATTTTTTGGTTTGCGCAAAAGTTATCACGTCTACATACTAGGGTAAAGATTTATGTAATTTTTATTTATTTTTGTTTACTAGTAATAGGGGCGATCAGCGACTTTTAGCGGGACTGCGACATTGCGGGGGACAGATCGAACAACTAACTGACATTTTTGATACTTTTGGGAGGACCAGTGACATTGCTACAGTAATCAGTGCTAAAAATATGCACTGTTACTGTACTAATGACATTGGCAAAGAAGGGGTTAACCCAGGGGCGAAAAAAGGGTTAAAGCGGAGTTCCGGCCTTGGGTGTCAAATTTAGATAAAAATACCCCCGGGACAGTCAGGGCTAGTGCATTCCACAATGGATAGCCTCTGAACTGTCCCGGGTCGCACTTACCTGTAAGAAGAAATACTTACCTTGAAAAGTTCTTCTCCAGCGCTGCCATCTCAGGTGTGGGCAGCTGAAGTCAGCGCATCCTCTTCTGCAGGCCTCTTCGGTGATGTCGGAGTCCCACAATGCACTGCACCGGCCCCGCTCATCACTTCCGGTGCAGGCGCGGCATCCCTGCACAGCTTCTGGGCATTCTCAGAAGCTGTTTAGCAAGGAATGCTGCTCCTGCACCGGAAGTGACGAGCAGGGCCAGTGCAGGCGCATTGACTCCTGGGAGCGATGACGTTCAGCTCCCAGGAGTCATTGCAAGCCGGAAGAGACGGCGCGGGCCACTGCCACAGAGGGAGGAAGTGGAAGGAAGATGAGTATATTTTCTTCAATATCAAGGTAAGTGGCCAAAAAAAAAAATTGGGAGCATCCATTTATTTTTCAGGTGGCCCTCAGCAAGCGGATGGCCCAAAATCGATTTTTCGATTTTGAGGCCGGAACTCCGGTTTAACCACTTAAGCCCCGGAGGATTTGGCTGCTAAAGGACCAGGGGTTTTTTTGCGATTTTTTACTGCGTGACTTTAACGGACAATTGCGCAGTCGTGCGACGCTGTACCTAAACGAATTTGACGTCCTTTTTTTCCCACAAACAGAGCTTTCTTTTGGTGGTATTTGATCACCTGTGCGATTTTTTGATCACGCGCTATAAACAAAAAAAGAGCGTAAATTTTGCAAAAATAACAATATTTTTCACATTTTTTTATATGAAATTCCCCAAAAAAAATGTAAAAATCAAAATTTTTTAACATTTTTTCGGCCAATTTGTTTTATGCTACCTATGTTTGGTAAAAAAAATCGCAAAAAGCATATTTTGATTGGTTTGCGCAAAAGTTATCGCGTTTACTAACAAAGGGAAAGATTTTTGTCATTTTTGGTGTGTTTTTTTTAACGCGTAATGGCGGCGATCTGCGATTTTTTTTTCGGTACTGCGACATTGCGGCGGACAGATCGGACCCTTGACTGACATTTTTGATACTTTTGGGGGTACTAGTGACATTACTGCAGTAATCAGTGCTATACATATGCACTGTTACTGCAAAAATGACACTGGCAGGGAAGGGGTTAACTTTATTGGACAGGGAGGGGTTAAGTGTGTCCTAGGGGCGTGATTCTAACTGTGCAGGGACATTCCTATTGGTGTAAAAGCAAAGATCAACCGTTCTACATAGTAGAACGGACAGATCTTCACTTTTACACAGGGAGAACTGACAGGCAGCTTGTTTACACAAGCCGCTCTGTCTTTCTCCCTTTACAGGAGCGATCGCAGTGTGACTGGCGGACATCGAGTCCGCCGGTCACACGCACTGACTTGTCTGTGAACGAGCCGCGGCGGGCGCGCGCCTCGGCGGGCGCGCGCCCGCCCGCAATAGGCTCGCAAGTCAGTGACAGGTGAGTGACGTACCGATACGTCACTCTGCCTGGCCGGGGCTGACCGCCGCAGTATATAGTCGTGCGGCGGTCGGCAACCGGTTAAATATGAGCCTATGAGGGTGTTTTCTAACTGTGGGTGGATGAGCTTATGGAATCATCACAAGGACCTGTGTTCCTAAATAGGAGGAACACAGGAGCCCTGTGATGATTCCTGAGAGCACAACCGTCTCCTCTGTTTACAACAGCAGACTGCAGTTCTCTCTCCACGGTGTGTGATCGCAGGTGCCTGGTGGCAATCATGGCCACTGGCTAGCAAATCTGAGGTTGTGGGTTCAGATACCCTGGCCAGCGGGTGATCAATTATTAATTAAAACCTATTAATTGTCCCTGCCCCTTCTGACGTGGCATCAGTAATTCATTCACTGCACCTGAGCAGTGGATTATGGTGCTCTGGTGACATCAGAGCCCTATAAAAGAGCTGTCAAACTCAAATATTGGAGAATAGGTGAACTCAAACTCAAAGGTGAAAGAATAACGGGCTTGCAAATGAGAGGCTGTGGGTTTGATTCCCTGGCCAGCGGATGATTAATGTTAATTACGGATATTAAATAAAACCTATTCAATTAATTATGGATGCGGGGACTCGAAGCCCATTTGCTCGCCATTCGATGAACAGGTAGTGTTCGACTTGAACACAAAGTGCTCTACTCATGAAGTGCAGGGATCGGGAGTGTGCTATGTACAGAGTGCAGGGGTCAGGAGTGCTTTAAGTGCAGAGTTTAGGAGTTTTCTTTGCACAGTGCAGAATTCAAGAGTGCTCTATGCACAGAGTACATGGTTCCAGAATGCTCCACTCACAGAGTGCAGGGTTTAGGAGTGTGCCAAGCTCAGAGTGCAGGGTATTCAAAGTGAACATTGTAGGCTCACCCGATTTACTAACTCGTCAGCAACTTCTATTCCTTTAGTAAATCAACCTCATTGTTTTTACCTCCGCTCTATATTTACACCATGGATATAGTATGTACAGAAGATATCAGCAGCATATTGGAGTGAGGATATAATAGAGGACAGACGAGAGTTAAATGAAAATTTATTTACCACCCCCATGCCCACAACAGGCAAAGTTTTGCTAGTCAAGTACAAAATAAGCTCCAACATGGATCTGCTCATTAGCATGGCTCTCACTGTGCAATCTTGATTAGGGTAATTTGGCTTCCCCTGAGCTCTACATCTTGAGGTCATGTGACTAGAAAGGAGCAAGGGGTGCTGCATGCAGGATAGCCTTTTTTGTCTGTAATTGCACTATACTACTAATAATGTGCACATATTGGGGTGTCACATGGCCAGAATATGAAATACTAGGCAGCATGTGCCCTGCGACACTGATGTCAAGTCTATCTATCTATCTATCTATCTATCTATCTATCTATCTATCTATCTATCTATCTATCTATCTATCTATCTATCTATCTATCTATCTATCTATCTATCTATCTATCTATCTATCTATCTATCTATCTATCTATCTATCTATCTATCTATCTATTATTTTTTCAAATTTTTGGGGACTTTCTTTTTCCAATGTTTTGAAAATGAATAACTGTTTTGTTTGGTCATTTCCTACATCTGTGACCCGCTGATTTCCTGACAAATTAGTTGGTCAATTAGAATCTAATTTGGACACATTTAATGGTGATTTCCATGCTACAAGGAAAGAAAATGTGTTTTTAATTAAGAAAGCTTAATGATTCATTTTGTTGTTTAGCTGTATGCCATTAGTATGTGTTGTGTTTACTCTAATAATTTATTTTAATTGCAAAATTGAAATCTTATATTTAATTGATTCTTTTTTTGTTTTTAACATATGCGTGCAAGGTTGAAGTAATTAATCATTGTAACACTGTATCAAAGCCAAGGTTTTCAATTAACTTTGGCAGGTATGCTTTTACAGATTTGTCTTTAAACATTTCAATTATGATGTTTTAAAGTAATAAGATTGTATAATGAGTGATGTACTATATTTGGTAGCATATTTTCACAAAATTTTTTTATACAGTATAATATATGGAGGGAGAGAGAAAATATATATTAACCAAGTCAGTAAATAAATAGATAAATATATCTTAATATAGATACTTTTTAAGAGAACCAGCTCTTATTGGAGTTTACAAAACTTCAAATATTCACTCCATTATTTGTAGAATTGGGCAGGTTTAATTAGGAAAGAGTTAAAATATGCTTCTCAGAAAGGCCCCCTCATTGTGCCCTATGAAATGCTTGATAATAAGCTGATATCAGTCCCCCAACTTCTGAATATTTATAACCATATCAGCTATGAAGCCCCATAGTTGGTGACATTCCTCCCAACTAGGAATGGCTTCGGGTTTGGTCAAAACCCATGGTTAAATGAACCCAGATGGAAGCTGTCAGTGCTGGCCCAATCAGCCACAGCCGGGTTATTTCCCATCATCCATTAGGACATACACAAAGGGATGGAGAATGTGACAATATTAACCTAATATGACCACATTGCCATATTTGGTTAATGTCATTGACCTAATATAGCAATGTGGCCATATTAGGTCAATGATGTCACAAGTAGGAATGAGCTGAACTGTCCTGGGTTTGGTTCAAGCGTTGTTCAGAGAACTTTAAAGAAGTTTGGATACCCAATCCAAACCCCAATGAAATCAAGGGGAGTCAAATCTGTCAAATGAAAAATGGCCATTTTCTGGACTAATAGGTAACTAGGTGAGGATGGGGGAGGGAGGCACTGCCTTGGGGGAACATGTACTAGTGCAAAAACAATTGAAAATTATTTTTGGCCAAGAGCAGTGATTTTTAAATGCTTAAAATAAAAATTAAAAAAATCTGTGGGGTCCCCTTCCAAAATCCATACCAGGTTCTTCGATCTGGTGTCAATTTTAAGGGAAACCTCATGCCAAAAAAAAAAAATGAAAATGGCATGAGGTCCCCCTAAAATATATACCAGACCCTTGTCTGAGCATGCAGTCCAGCAGGCCAGGAAAAGGGAGAGGAAGCTGCATTACAAAATCACAATGGAAATCGGATCAAAATCTCACTACACTAGTGTGTGAACCTAGCCTAAATCTCACTTTGGCTTTAACTTATACTACAGCATGACTGTAAAAAAATTGTGTAGAGTTCCACCCAAAATACAAATACATACCAGACCCTTTGAGCCTGGTATAGATTTTAAAAAGGTACCTCTTGAAAACTGTCCCCCTAAAAGTCTATACCAGACCCTTAATTTGAGCATGTAGCCAGGGAGCTCGATGGGCAAAAGTTTATCCAAATTCCTGAACAGCCAAAGCCCAGTGTGAACCTAGGTTTGGACTGAACCATCCATAACTATAGAGCAGGGATCCTCAAACTACGGCCCTCCAGCTGTTGCAGAACTACAAATCCCATGAGGCAGTGTAAAACTCTGACATTCACAGACATGACTAGGCATGATGGAAATTGTAGTTCCTAAACAACTGGAGGGCCATAGTTTGAAGACCTCTGCTATAGAGGATAGCACACACATGCAAAAGAATTGACTATCAAATATAACAAGGCAACTAAGACCCGATCAAAATGAGTAAAAATGTGGATTTAGTCCCACCATATGGCCATATTATGCTCAAGCCCACCACTACGTCAAAGTACCCCATTGTCAGTGGATCCTACACTATCCATAAAATGAAGGACAAATCCAACCTCTCCAAACCATTGGAGATACCTACTCCTTACATGGGAGAGATGTGCTACCTGCAGAAAATACTGCTTTAACTGAACTATAAGGGACTCCTCCTATATCTGCTTACTAGTGGACACTGATAACGAAGTACATGTGTGGGAGAGTGAACCATCGGCTCATCCCTAGCCACAAGCATCGCTGCCCCTTTGTTCAAATACAGCTGCAGGGAAGGGATAAGACCAACATTGACAGCTTCCTTCTGGGTTCGGCATAAACATGGGTTGAGACCAAATCCAAGCACATCCCATACTCCCAATTACAAATAAGATTTGAGTTAATTACTGCCATTAGTTTGCAGTAAATTTCAAGGATTTCTTGAGTTCACACATTCTAAATTTCTGGCCAAAAACTTCACATACCCGCCAGAAAAAAGGAAAAGACAATAATTAATGACATTGTTTTTGCACCTAGCCTAGCTGAGTCACAAGACCCAATATTCTGAAGGAATGAAAAACCTGGCCCCCTCTCTATAAAAGGGTAGTCTCACCATATTGCCAGTGTGTGATGTTGTTGAAAGAGTTGCCAATTTTATACAGGCAGAGGTGCTGGGCAATACTATGTTTTTCATTTTGCCATTTATAAATGTTCACCATGGCAGTGCCCGGATTCCCATGTTTGTTTGACAATAGCTTGCTTATTAGAACTACAAATGGCTAGAATGAAATAACAAGATCCACCCACCCCCATAAAATTCAATGGGGTTCAATACAAAGTTTGTGAATTACAAACTTTCTAGAATGCCCTAAGGCAATGGTCTCCAGACTGCAGCCAGAGGGCTGGATGCGGCTCTTTGCTTTCCTGTATCCAGCCCTTGGGTCACTATTCCTCCCACTGATAAGCAACTCTATTCCTCCCACTGTCTACAAGGTTAAGGCACCATTTCTTCCACTGACACCAATAGTAAGGCACTATTTCTCCCAATGACAAAGATGATGGAGCACTGTTTCTTCCACTGAAATCAACAATTGGACAATATTCCTACCAATGACACCAACAATGGGAAATCATTTCTTCCACTGACATCAATGATTGGGCCCTATTCCTCCCACCAATACCCATGATGGGCATTTTCCCTATTCCTACCAACCACATCCACTTTCTAACTTTTTTTTACTCCTACTGACCACCAACCCTGAGGCATTGTTTACTTGCACTGACACTGGGGCATTTTCTACTTCCACTGGCCACAGTCCTTCCCCCCTAGAGTCTGAAGGATAGTAAACTGGCCCTTTACATAGAAGGTTTGGAGACCTCTACCCTAAGGAAATGTTTCTCAACTTTTTTTTTTTTAGTCAAGGCGCAATTTTAAATGATCTACAATCTGGAGGCACCCCATTCCAAAATGTAAAAACCTTAAGTTTTTAAAATAACTATTTAAAATAGTTTTACACAGTGCATCAACATCCACACATGTAGGATACAAAACATTAAAGGTGATTAAAATGTATAAAGCAGATATACCTTTGTGTACTGGTACTAATTAGTATTTCAGCATTTCTCTTTGCTCTTAATTTCTCTTCTTCATTCAGCTAACATGACCCTTGTGTTGATGGAGAGGGGCAGGGGGGGGGAGCAAATGAGGACCTTCCTTATCAACGAGTGGCATAGTCCCTTGTTAGGATGCCAGCAGCTTGTTTGCACAGTGCACAAGGTTATAATGCTGCCCAATGAAAAAAAAAACTGTGGCGTTGTGTAACAAATAAGGAGAGCTTGATTTTTCGGTTAATTTGGGGCAATTTTTAGGCATTTTACTAAGGCACCCCTAAAGAACCAAGAAGGCACCCCAGGCATGGTTGAAAAAAGTCTGCTCTAAGATGGTGACTGGAGTGGTGTAAAGAAGGAGGTTGTGCTTGATATAGGTAGATGAACTGTAGCCATAAAATGTATTTCGGGACCATGTTGGGAAGCTTTGTAGGTGAGAGTTTAAATTTTAATCTGTATTCTCTGTGGAGGGGTAGATAAATAAAGCAGCAGAGTTAAGGCTGAATTGGAGTGGTGCCAATCTGCTTACCAAAAAGCCATTATAACTACAGCTCCCTGTGCCATCCTAAATGAAACACCCAATTCATTTGAGAAGAAAGGTCCTACTAAACTTCTGCTCTTGACCTCTCTGTGCCTATCCAAAATTGATCTCTAGCGTGTTAGACTCTCCAGAACTCCAAAGGTTCTGACCTTGCTTGAACTGCACTTGGCCTTATCTTTCCTGTATTTCATGACTACATCTTTCCATCCCGCTAATGGCTCTGAGTATCATCCACTATAATAGCTTAGTATGCAGAGATCCTATCCATTGTCTGCTGTCCTAACAGAATAAAATAATAATCTCCTGTACGTCCAAGATGCTATAAACATTTTGTTCAGTTACTCTATGACATACGTTTTTCTAATAGCATCTGATGTCAGACAACATAATTCATAATTGTACTTTTTATTATTATTGATTTATACAGACAAAGGCAGAATAAATAAAACTTTAGGCCTATGTTTAATAATTTTTGATTTAAGCTGTAAAGGTGAATCTCTTTTGTTTTTTTTTAGTTTTTTTTTTTATAATCTCCTTATGTCTTGTAGTAGTGGGACATTATACTACTGTAATACAAAAATAATAATAATAAAAAAAATCCTTACTTTCTTTCTCCCTCACTTCTTTCTCCCTTCCTTCCCCAATTTATTTTTTCTTTCTTTCTTTCCTTCCTTCTTTTCTTCCTTCCCCACTTCCTTTCTTTCCTTCCTTCCTTTCTTCCTTCCCCACTACCTTTCTTTCATTCCTTCCTTTCTTCCTTTCCCGTTCCTTTCTTTCCTTCCTTCCCCACTTCCTTTCTTTACTTCCTTCCCCAATCCTTTCTTTCCTTCCCCACTTCCTTTCTTTCCTTCCTTCCTTTCTTCTTTCCCCACTTCCTTTCTTTCTTTCCTTCCTTCCTCTCTTTGTTACTCACTTCCTTCCTTCCTTCCTTCCTTCCTTCCTTCCTTCCTTCCTTCCTTCCTTCCTTCCTTCCTTCCTTCCTTCCTTCCTTTCTTTCTTTCATTCCTTCCTTCCTCTCTTCCTTCCCCACTTCCTTTCTTTCCTTCCTTCTTTTCTTCCTCCCCCACTTCCTTTCTTTCCTTCCTTCCTTCCTTCCTTCCTTCCCAGTTTCCTTTCTTTACTTCCTTCCTTTCTTCCTTCCCCACTTCCTGTCCTTCCTTCCTTCCTTTCTTCCTTACCCACTTCCTTTCTTTCCTTTCTTCCTTCCCCACTTCCTTTCTTTCCTTCCTTCCTTTCTTCCTTCCCCACTTCCTTTCTTTCCTTCCTTTTTTTCCCCCTTCCTTTCTTCCTTCCCCTCTTCCTTCCTCACTTCCTTCCCTTCTTCCTTCTCTCCTTTCTTTCTTTTCTTTCTTTCTTTTCTTTCTTTTCTTTCCTCTTTAATTGCTTGCCTATTTCCTTCCGTACTTTTTATTATTATTGATTTATACAGACAAAGGCAGAATAAATAAAACTTTAGGCCTATGTTTAATAATTTTTGATTTAAGCTGTAAAGTTGAATCTCTTTCGTTTTTTTTTTTTTTTTTTGTAATCTCCTTATGTCTTGTAGTAGTGGGACATTATACTACTGTAATACAAAAATAATAATAATAAAAAAAATCCTTACTTTCTTTCTCCCTCACTTCTTTCTCCCTTCCTTCCCCAATTTATTTTTTCTTTCTTTCTTTCCTTCCTTCCTTTCTTCCTTCCCCACTTCCTTTCTTTCCTTCCTCCCTTTATTTCTTCCCCACTACCTTTCTTTCATTCCTTCCTTTCTTCCTTCCCCCCTTCCTTTCTTTCCTTCCTTCCTTCCCCCCTTCCTTTCTTTCCTTCCATCCTTCCTCACTTCCTTTCTTTCCTTCCTTCCTTCCTCACTTCCTTTCTTTACTTCTTTCCTTCCTTCCTCACTTCCTTTCTTTACTCCCTTCCCCAATCCTTTCCTTCCTTCCTTCCTTCCTTCCTTCCTTCCTTCCTTCCTTCCTTCCTTCCTTCCTTCCTTCCTTCCTTCCTTCCTTCCCCACTTCCTTTCTTTCCTTCCTTCTTTTCTTCCTTCCCCACTTCCTTTCTTTCCTTCCTTCCTTTCTTTCTTCCTTTCTATTTTCCTTTCTTTATTTCCTTCCTTTCTTCCTTTCCCACTTCCTTTCTTTCCTTCCTTCCTTTCTTCCTTTCCCACTTCCTTTCTTTCCTTCCTTCCTTTCTTCCTTCCCCATTTCCTTTCTTTCCTTTCTTCCTTCCCCACTTCCTTTCTTTCCTTCCTTTTCCCCCTTTCTTTCTTCCTTCCTTCCCCTCTTCCTTCCCCACTTCCTTCCCTTCTTCCTTCCCTCCTTCCTTTCTATTCTTTCTTTTCTTTCCTCTTTAATTGCTTGCCTATTTCCTTCCAACCTAAATCTGTTCTATTCCTTCCTTCTGTATATACAGTAACATTGCATTTCTTTCATTCATTGGCATTATACGGTCTTCTCAGTACCACAGCATTTAGGAATACATTATTATTATTATTACAGTACATATTAAATATATTTTTTTTTTTCTAGGAATGGAATTGTTACACTGAGAATACTTTAAATGCACATGACTGCACACTGCTACTCCATTACATATGCCATGATAATGACTATGCTAATTAATGTAAATGTGTCGGTAGGAACACCTTGACATGGTAAAGGTTAATCACTCCAGACATCACAATGTGAATCAGACCAGTGTTTATCACATTTGAAATTCATAATCATTTCTGTATGATGCAGACAGCTACAGTCCCCTTTCTAGGGATGATACACAAATGGGAACACATTGAGCAGACATGAAAAGCAACATCCTGGTATTATAGTCATGTGTTACTGTAAGGAACGGTGTATTACAAGGCACCGAACTTGCTAAAACAATAAAGTTGTATAATTGTTTACCTGTGAAGAAAACCTTTTTACTTGCTTTCATTAAAATGCATACATTAAACAGACATTCAAAAAAAAAAAATCTTGGAACAAAAACATGCAATCTTTGCCCTGATGTAGCAAGCTAAAAAAGCATTTAAGGCATGCTAAGGTGGCAAGGTAACCTAAAAAATGACTTAAGCATTCCTAAGCGCTCTTTAGATACTGCAACCTAATAAATAGGAGTCTTATGTGCAGTTACTTAGGATAAGCACTTTTTCTTGAAAGAAAAAAGCAAATATTATAAGGTTTTTAGAAAATATGATTCTTATGTGCTTCCGTTTTGCAGATTTAACCACTTAAGCCCCGGAAGATTTTACCCCCTTCCTGACCAGGGGGTATTTTGCAATTCGGCACTGCGTGAGTTATTGCGTTTACTAACTAAGGGAAAGATTTTTGTTGTTTTCTTTTTAACGAGTAATGACGGCGATCTGCGATTTTTTTTGCGGGTCTGTGACATTGCAGCGGACAGATCGGACCCTTGACTGACATTTTTGACACTTTTGGGGTTACCAGTGACATTACTGCAGTAATCAGTGCTATTCATATGCACTGTTACTGTAAAAATGACACTGGGAGTGAAGGGGTTAACTTTATTGGAGAGGGAGGGGTTAAGTGTGTCCCTAGGGGCGTGCTTCTAACTGTGCAGGGATGTGGCTGTGTGTGTAACAGCACAGATCAACTGTCCTACATAGAAGGACCGTTAGATCAGTGCTTTTACACAGGGGAGAATGACAGGCGGCTTTGTTTACATTAGCCGCCTGCCTTTCTCCCTTCACAGCGGACAATCGCGAGTGACCTTTTTGCATGTGATTTCTTTTGCATGTGTGCACTATTCTTTTTTAATATACATGTTGCTTGGTCCATAGCTGCACCGGCTTTAGATATACATGTTCAGGGTTTGCTCCCCCAATTTTTTGCTTGTTTAATCGCGAGTGACCGGAGGACATCGGGTCCGTCGGTCACACGCACGGAGGTGTCCATGAACGAGCCGACGCGGGAGCGCGCCTCCGGCGGCGCGCGCCCGCCCGCTATTGGCTCCCAGGCTAGTGCCGTACCGGTACGTCACTTTGCCTGGCCGGGGCTGACCGCCGCAGTATATGTACTTGCGGCGGTTGGCAACCGGTTAAAGCACTATACCTATTCCTGGAAGCATGGCTGTTTTTTCAGACAATAGGTGCAGGAACTAAACCACGACCCCCCCCCCCCCAAAATCCCTCCCCTCCCACACACACCTTTCAAACCACATCAAATTTTAGGTGTGGTCAAATTTCACTAAAAGTGGGAGGGTCTTAGGCCCCTTTCACACGGGCTTTCCGATCAGGTCCGCTTGTCAGTTTTTTCAGGCGGTCCTGATCGGATGCTCCATGCAGCCCTATGGAGCATCGGATGTCAGCGGTGACATCTCCGCTGACACCCGCTGCTATCTGATCAAATCCTGTCTGTGCAATCCAGACGGATTGAAACCCTATTTTCCATCCATCTGGAGGATTAGATCGAATAGGATCGGATGAAAGGGCACAGGCGGTCCGTTATCATCCGATCTCCCATGAAGGAGAGCGGGGATCTGACAGGTCCATCTCTGCAAAGTACGCGGAGATGGAGCTATCATCCACCTGCTAGGCGGGGATCGGCGTATCAAGCCCCGCTGAGCAAAACGGAGTCTGCTGGGAAGAAAGCCCATGTGAAAGGACCCTAAAAGGGGCAATAAATACCAAGAGTACATTACGTACAGAGTGGGGTTACACAATGTGCATGTGCAGACTCATGAGAACAGGCTAAGACAAGCAAGAGCTGGAATGTGCATGCGCATTGGTGCATACGTGAGAGCATGTGTGCGCACACGTAGGCGTGCTCAGGCATCCACAGATTCTGTCGCCCAGCAGCCTATTTAAACTGAGAGTTTGCCTGGCTTCAGTGCTGGATGGTCTTCAACTTTAGTTCCTGTGTTTCTGATACTAATCCAGGTCTGTTAACCTTGTTCCTGACCCGGCTACATCTGACACCTCTCTCGTATCACCCCTGTTTGCTATATCTGCCTTTTGCTTATGTTATCGACCCTGGTTTAGATTTATGACTATGTCTCTGCTTCCTGATTTGGTACCCCACTGCCAGCACTTTACTGACTTCTGCCTGTTCCCGACCTTGAATCTGATCCTGATTCTGCACCTGTCTGCCTGACTCCCACTGTACAAGGCTTGTTAACAGACTGCACACCACCACTGGAAGGACTCCTGTGTCTCCAAGCTACAAGCCACTCCTACAGCTTCCAGGCACCTGTACCCTTCCACTGCCCTGGCAGTCCCTGTCTCCACTACAAGGGGTGCATGGATGGGAATTGTGCAAGAGGCCATTAAAGGGTTAATGGTGTTTTCATGCTGTATATTCTTCTCTATTTCTCATGAAGCTATCCTTAATTCAGAGTCATAACATCTTGTTTGTTCAGATATGTGTGACTCTGCAGAAATAGTTTCATATGAGAGCATAAGTCTGTAATGGGAATACTCTAATTTGGGTATTATGCCAAAAATGATCATGTGATGGTGAGTCATACTGAAGCCACGCTCCTTACTGCGAAAGTAATTTTTCTGTTGTTCTAACTATATATTTGCTCGGGACCTTTCCCAAAATAAACTAACATGCTCTGACTCTACCCTCGTGTATGTCTCTGCTTGTTCCCGAATATTCATAGGGAGTCCATCTAGCCGTCTGGTTCAAAAGTCCCTAACAGCCACCCTCATCATTTCAGGCTCCCCAGTCAGACACATGACAGATGGGTTAACTAAGCTTTAAACCTAATGGGGATTACAGGTCATACATGTTATGTACTTTACAGTTTTATACCATTTTATGGAAATGATATCATTAATAAACTTTTGTAATTTTATATTAATATTTTATGCACTTACTTCCCTTACCTTGGGTTACAAGATGGCAACCTTTAAAGGGTTACTACATTTTTGTGGGGAAAAAAAATCTGAAAATAAAGAAAAAAACAATATAGCCTATACAATTGCGACACAAATCATATTGTAATTTAATGTTATTAAAAATGACCTTTCCTTTTCAATCTGCAGCTGTTCTAATTTTCTGAAAATGCAATGCAATATGGCCACCTGGAGCTGTTCTGTACACAGAATGTATACTGACCACACCCCCAGAAACACCATTTCCTGCTTGTGTGATTGGCCCACCAATTTTCCCAGAAGTCTGCACTAAGATACAAGTCAGATTTTTGGCATCCCCTGCAACAAAAATGTCATTTTGGTGAGATAATCCCAGTAGGAACACATCTAAAGGGATGCAGGCCCAGCAGCTTTCCTCATTAGAGCCCTGCAGCTTCCACAGCTGATAGATAATTATGAAACCACTCCCATTAGACCCACTAAGCACAGAGGAACAAACAATGATTTCTTCAGAATAACAAAAGGTAGGAATCTGCAACAAAGTTTGTTAAAATCCTTGTAATGTACAGAGATCACCCAGAGGGGAATGTTTTTTCTCAACAAAAGTGGAATTACGCTTTAAAGCAGTGGCGGTCCATCCATTGGGGGCGCAGGGGCGCCGCCCCGCCCTATCCATGCGTCCGGCATCCTAATCTACATGCAGGGCGCCGGACTCATGGATTCCAATGTTTTTTTTTTTTTTTTTTGAAGCACGTGATTAGAGCCAAAGGCTCTAATAAGCTTCAAAAAATGGCGGGCTCGGGGCGCAGAGCACTGTGCCCTGGGCCCACCCAGTTGTGTGACAATAGGGAATGAATATTCGCTATTGTCACACGGATTCTCCCCCTGGCCAATCAGGAAGCAGGTTCTGAGACCCATTTCCCGATTGGCCGAAAGGAGAAGCCATGCTATTGGCCAAGAAGGAGGAGGGAGGAGACGCAGGGGAAGCCCGACCCACGGAGGAAACTGAGGGGGAAGCAGCCGCCGCATCTGCCTGCCCTCCACATATCAGTCCAGGGTGAGTGAGCCCACGACCCAGGGGGCAGGGGGGGGGGTTATGGTGTGTGGGCTGGACCTGGTGTGGTCCGGGGGGGTATGGTGTGGTCCATCTGCCCCCCCCCGACCCATGGAGCCCCAACCGCCACTGCTTTAAAGCCCTTTTTTCTGCCATATTGTTCAGTATTCTCTTTTTGGGTGTGGTGCCACACAAAGAACCTGCACTTTATTATGTTTCATAGAAGGGCAGCAGTGTGAACAACCCCCCAAATTTTAGTGAAATGTAAAAAAAAAAAAAAACTTTTCTTGTACCATTTTCTCATCTTGTTTATTTCTGAATAAACCTCAAGACAGTCCTGTTTGCGCTGACGTCTTTAAAAACAGCCTTTCAATTTTACATGACTTTGACCTTTGGGTTGTGTGTTTCAATTAAAGCGGTGAATGCAGATAGTTTGTCCAAGCAGCTAGATTTTATTTTAAGTAAATGTTACTGTTTGGCGTCCTCCTTTTCTGCATACACCGTCTAATCTTCTGGGTCGTGTTTCACATTCTGTATTCCTAAAGCGATTGCTTTTAAAATTTTACCAAAAGGAGGGGGGGGGGGGGAGGTGTGCTGGATCAGTAGCTGAGAACAAAGGGGAACCTTTTGCAAATGCTCTCTATTTAATTCAACACTCAAGGTATAGAAACACAATTTTAAATGAACATGTGTTAGGACGCTGCTGTGCTGTGTTAATGATCGTCAAAGAAAAAGTTCAGTCTGTCCTATATTTTTCACACTCTTGGTTCTTTTGATGGCTGGTGCTGACAATTTACTTTTTTAAGTCTCTTTTGTTAAAGAAAGGAAATCCACTTTTCTTGGGAAAGAGGAAAGTACTTTTTAGAACTTTAACAGACTGCATTAACTTTCACAGTTCAGAGTTGTGCAATGAATAGGTTTCTATACAGATAGGTTGCCTCTGACCAGTGCCTTGAAAAAGTATTCATACCCCTTGAAATTTTCTAAATTGTGTCATGTTACAACCAAAAACGTAAATGTATTTCATTGGGATTTTTTGTGATAGACCAACACAAAGTGGCGCAAAATTGTAAAGTGGAAGGAAGATGATAAATAGTTTTGAATTTTTTTTTACAAATAAATATCTGAAAACTATGGCGTGCATTTATATTCACCCCCCTTACTAAAATCTAGTGGTACATTGCCTTCAGAAGTCCCCTTATTAGTAAATAGAGTGTAATTTAATCTCAGTATAAACACAGCTGTTCTGTGAAGCCCTCAGAGGTTTGTTAGAGTACTTTAGTGAACAAACAGCATCATGTCAATACTTTGTAGAACCGCCTTTCTCTGCAATTACAGCTGCAAGTATTTTTGGTGATGTCTCTACCAGCTTTGCACTTCTAGAGAGGGACATTTTTGCCCATTCCTCTTTGCAAAATTGCTCAAGCTCTGTCAGATTGGATGGAGAGCATCCTGGAACAGCAATTTTCAAGCCTTGCCACAGACTTGGGCCATTCTTCTTTTTTTTTTTTTTTTATTTTATTGAAGTACAAAGATCGACATATAGACACAACAAACCATATAGATGTCAGCGTTTTAACTTACAAAAAAAAAGAACAAGATGGGGAATTATAACCGTGGGGTAGAGAGAATATGGGCCCGAACACCCCTCTACCAGGTAAAACTGTAGAAGTTCATGAGATGTAGGATGAAGGGGGGGGGGGGATGGGATGGGGGGTAGGAGAGCGGTCAGAACTCAATGACCCCTCTCTGGGAAAATGACCAAAAAGGGGTCCTTGTAGGAGAATGATTCAAAAACATGATTGGGCCATTCTAACACATGAATATGCTTTGATCTAAACCATTCCATTGTAGATCTGGCTGTATGTTTAGAGTGTTTTTTAGGGAACCTTAGTGAATAAACAGCATCATGAAGGCCAAGAAACACACCAGAGAAGTCAGGGAAAAAGTTGTGGAGAAGTTTAAAGCAGGGTTAGGTTATAAAAAAAAAATATCCCAAGCTTTGACCATCTCACTGAGCACTGTTCAATCCATCATCTGAAAATGGAAATAGTATGGCACAACTGCAAACTTACCAAGACATGGCCGTCCACCTAAACTGACCGGCCGGGCAAGGAGAGCATTATTTAGAGAAGCAGCCAAGAGGCCCATGGTAACTCTGGAGGAGCTGCAGAGATCCACAGCTCAGGAGGGAGAATCTGTCCACAGGACAACTATTAGTCGTGCGCTCCACAAATCTGGCCTTAATGGAAGAGTGGCAAGAAGAAAGCTATTGGTGAAAGAAAGCCAGTAGAAGTTGCATTTGCAGTTTGTGAGAAGCCATGTGGGGGACACAGCAAACATGTGGAAGAAGGTGCTCTGGTCAGATGAGACCAAAATTTTACTTTTTGGCCTCAAAGCAAAATGCTATGTGTGGAGGAAAACTAACACTGCACATCACCCTGAACACACCATCCCCACCTTGAAACATGGTGGTGGAAGCATCATGTTGTGGGGATGTTCTTCCTCAGCAGGGGCAGGGAAGTTGGTCAGAGTTGATGGGAAGATGGATGGAGCCAAACACAGGGCAATCTTAGAAGAAAACCTGTTAGAATCTGCAAAAGACTTGAGACTGGGGCGGAGGTTCACTTTCCAGCAGGACAACGACCCTAAACATGCAGCCAGAGCTACAATGGAATGGTTTACATCAAAGCATCTTGCAGGGGAAAAAAAAATTGGCTATGCCCCCCTACCATCCCAGTTTCCACAAGATTGTCCTGGGATTTAACCACTCCAGCCCCTGGCCAATTATAACTCTTCTTACCCTTTTTTTTTTTACTAGAAAATTTAGAAGCCCCAAAAATTATATATTTTTTTTAAGCAGAGGCCCTAGAGATTAAAATGATGGGTGTTGCAATTTTTTATGTCACACTGTATCTGCGCAGTGGTTTTTCAAACGCAGTTTTTAGGCAAAAAAATTCTAATGCACGCAAAACAATATATTACCACATTGTTTGGTAAAATATAAAAGGTGATGTTATGCTGATTAGTGATGGGCCGAACACCCCCCTGTTCGGTTCGCACCAGAACATCTCGAACTGGGGAAATGTTTTAGCGAACATGAGAACTCCATTAAAGTATTTGAGACACGAACATGAAAAATCTATTTGAATGGCTTAAATGCAAGTTGAATAATAGTAGATGTACTGTGAATGGATAGGTACCAAAAGAGATGATCAATCAAATAAAAGATGAAATGATGAAATAATAATCAGTGTCTTCACCGTGTAATAATGTGAAAAAGTAGAAATGCAGTATTGATGCAAGATACAGATGGATAAATGCACATATGTAAAAGTAAATCAAATCATCAATCAGATAATAAACATATATATATAAAAAAATCAATAATAATATTCACTGGTGAAGTAAAAAGGTGAATGGCATCAAAATAAATATAGCTAAATTGGACGTGCACGTGCTATACCAAAGTGACTAGGTGCAGAAGTGCAAGTGAAGACAAAATATGATGTGAATCAGCCAAAATGCTGACATATGCTCAATAATAAAGATGCATAAACAAATTGATGATGAAGTGAAACCAAAAATAATCCACAAAGTAAAAATCCAAAGTAAGTTCATATAGTGAGCAATGTGGAGGGTGATGATTCCAATGCGTAGTGACTTGTGATGTGAATTCACAAAAATCTATAACAAGTGACTTCTGTGGATGATAAACGTGTTGCCTGATGAAATGGCGTGTCACTCCAGTGAGCTAAACAAACCAATAGGTGCAGTGGCCGCTCACCTCCATGCACACTCAAAAGAGCGTGTTGTGATATAAATCACTCAGAACTGATGGCAGCCTCTCTTTCTGGGATGGATGGATGAATCCCCTGGCTAGGAAACCTTTCTCACATCAAATGGGGGGATATTCACACACAGTAGGCAGTATACATCAGGGTATGTCACCGGTATTTCGGACCCACACAGGGTGTTCCTCACACAGAGGATCCATCCATCCCAGAAAGAGAGGCTGCCACAGTGTGATGAGGGGAGGGGGGTTGGGAGGGGTTTAAACATTTTTACTATTTTTTATTTTATTTTATTTTTTACACTGTACTCATGGGCAGTGACAGGTCCTCTTTACGGAGAGATCTGGGGTTAGGACATTATGTGCCCCCACGTGTTTCGACCTAATAAAGTTGTGGTCTTCTTCAGGGGGATATTTATTGCATCTATAAGATACATTATCTCACAAAAGTGAGTATACCCCTCACATTTTTGTAAATATTTTATTATATCTTTTCATGTGACAACACTGAAGAAATGACACTTTGCTACAATGTAAAGTAGTGAGTGTACAGCTTGTATAACAGTGTAAATTTGCTGTCCTCTCAAAATAACTCAACACACAGCCATTAATGTCTAAACCGCTGGCAACAAAAGTGAGTACACCCCTAAGTGAAAATGTCCAAATTGGGCCCAAAGTGTCAATATTTTGTGTGGCCACCATTATTTTCCAGCACTACCTTAACCCTCTTGGGCATGGAGTTCACCAGAGCATCACAGGTTGCCACTGGAGTCCTTTTCCACTCCTCTATGATGACATCATGGAGCTAGGGGATGTTAGAGACCTTGCGCTCCTCCACCTTCAGTTTGAGGATATCCCACAGATACTCAATAGGGTTTAGGTCTTGAGACATTCTTGGCCAGTCCGTCACCTTTACCCTCAGCTTCTTTAGCAAGGCAGTGGTCGTCTTGCAGGTGTGTTTGGGGTCGTTATCATGTTGGAATAATGCCCTGCGGCCAAGTCTCCGAAGGGAGGGGATCGTGTCTGCTTCAGTATGTCACAGGACATGTTGGCATTCATGGTTCCTTCAATGAACTGTAGCTCCCCAGTGCCGGCAGCACTGATGCAGCCCCAGACCATGACACTCCCACCACCATGCTTGACTGTAGGCAAGACACACTTGTCTTTGTATTCCTCACTTGGTTGCTGCCACACACGCTTGACACCATCTGAACCAAATAAGTTTATCTTGGTCTCATCAGACCACAGGGCATGGTTCCAGTAATCAAATGTCTTTAGTCTGCTTGTCTTCAGCAAACTGTTTGCGGGCTTTCTTGTGCGTCACCTTTAGAAGAGGCTTCCTTCTGGGACAACAGCCATGCAGACTAATTTGATGTGGTGTGCGGCGTATAGTCTGGGCACTGACAGGCAAACCTCCCACTCCTTCAACCTCTGGAGCAATGCTGGCAGCACTCATACGTCTATTTCCCAAAGACAACCTCTAGATATGACGCTGAGCACCTGCACTCAACCCCTTTGGTCGACCATGGTGAGGCCTGTTCTGAGTGGAACCTGTCCTGTTAAATTGCGGTATGGTCTTGGCCACCATGCTGCAGCTCAGTTTCAGGGTCTTGGCAATCTTCTTATAGTCTACTCCATCTTTATGTAGAACCACATTTCTTTTTGTTCAGATCCTCAGAGAGTTCTTTGCCACGAGGCGCCATGTTGAACTTCCAGTGACCAGTATGAGAGAGTAGTGAGAGCAATAACACCAAATTGAACACACCTGCTCCCCATTCACACCTGAGACCTTGGGAAAATGGCTAATTGGCCCCAATTTGGGCATTTTCACTTAGGGGTGTACTCACTTTTGTTGCCAGAGGTTTAAGCATTAATGGGTGTGTGTTGAGTTATTTTGAGGGGACAGAAAATTTACACTGTTATATAAGCTGTACACTCACTACTTTACATTGTAGTGTCATTTCTTTAGTGTTGTCAAATGAAAAGATATAATAAAATATTTAAAAAAAAATGTGAGATACTGTACATACCGTATTTATCGGCGTATAACACGCACTTTTTCCTCCTAAAAATGGAGGAAAAAGCAGCAGTGCGTGTTATACGCCGATCTTAAAAAAAAAATGGCCAGGAAGCATTGCCGAGAGCAGAAGGGGCGGGCCGGGCCGAGGAGAAGGAAGGACGAACTGTCATAAGAGCAGAAGGGGGCGGGCCGGGCCGAGGAGAAGGGAGAACGAGCGAGCGCAGTCATCGGAAGTCCCGCCTATGACAAACGTCACACATCTCGGCAGAGGAGGCGGGACTTCCGATGACTGCGCTCGCTCGTTCTTCCTTCTCCTCGGCCTGGCCCGCCCCTTTCTGCTCTTATGACAGACAGCTAGTCCTTCCTTCTCCTCGGCCCGGCCTGCCCCTTCTGCTCTCGCCGCTCCTTCCCGGCCTTTTTAAAAACAAATATGGTCAGTTCCAATGGCGCTTGCGAGGCTGCATGGACACTGCTGGTGGGCTGCATTATGGACACTGCTGGTGGGCTGCATTATGGACACTGCTGGTGGGCTGCATTATAGACACTGCTGGTGGGCTGCATTATAGACACTGCTGGTGGGCTGCATTATAGACACTGCTGGTGGGCTGCATTATAGACACTGCTGGTGGGCTGCATTATAGACACTGCTGGTGGGCTGCATTATAGACACTGCTGGTGGGCTGCATTATGAACACTGCTGGTGGGCTGCATTATGGACACTGCTGGTGGGCTGCATTATAGACACTGCTGGTGGGCTGCATTATAGACACTGCTGGTGGGCTGCATTATGAACACTGCTGGTGGGCTGCATTATGAACACTGCTGGTGGGCTGCATTATGGACACTGCTGGTGGGCTGCATTATAGACACTGCTGGTGGGCTGCATTATGAACACTGCTGGTGGGCTGCATTATAGACACTGCTGGTGGGCTGCATTATGAACACTGCTGGTGGGCTGCATTATGGACACTGCTGGTGGGCTGCATTATAGACACTGCTGGTGGGCTGCATTATAGACACTGCTGGTGGGCTGCATTATGAACACTGCTGGTGGGCTGCATTATGAACACTGCTGGTGGGCTGCATTATGAACACTGCTGGTGGGCTGCATACATGGACACTGCTGATGAGGATGCATTCATGGGCACTGGTGAGATATCCTTTTGATTTAAAAAAAAAAAAAAAAAAATGTTCTGAGTTCAAAGCTGTTTATTTTAAATTTAAGTTTTTTTCCTGAAATTTCTCTCCAAATATTGGGGGTGCGTGTTACACGCTGGCGCGTGTTATACGCCGATAAATACGGTATGTGTCATTGATAATACAATATATACTTTTTATTAGTTCATTCAAACAATGTAGGTATATTTGTGTGTATATGCACATTACAATGAATGGGCTGTATTTTAGCTCTTTAAAAAAAAAAGAGCTGTACTGAGCTTTTTTAAGCTGCAGTGTGCAATAGACCTTAGAGTAAAAAAAAAAAAAAGAATGCTCAAGCGCCTGTAAAAGCAGCATTTTTTAGCTCAAGTGTGCATAAGCCCTTATATTCATAGACACTATGGGGTGGATTTACTCTTGTTCTGTGTACTGTGGGAGAGGAGATGTAGTGACTGCAGAGTCCTTGGTTTAGTAACACTTTAAAGCTGGGCGCATTTCTGCACGTTCGCACATTAACACATTCTAATGACCAGAATAAAGTAACATTTTGGCCAATAGAATACTTTAACGCCAGACGCCTAAATGCAAGTTAAAGCGCACAAACGCATGTAAATGCACAGGCAAGAATGTGTCTTTTTATCATGTTTTATTACTGCTTAGCTCCTGTAGGAGAAAATGCATCATAGAGAATACAGTGTGCATGTGGCCTAAGAGATACAGAATAGTATCTGGTTTTAGATGAAGGCAACAAAAGGAAATACAGAGGCAGCCTTGCAGTAATCCAGCTTGATATTGATCTCAGTGTGAGGCTTCATCTTTTAATTAGCAATTTCTGTTTGTGAGAAGATTTCGCTCTATAAAACCTTGTGCTGATGTCACAGATCTCCTTCTACAATATGTTCAATGGCAGAACTACTGCCACAGCATCCCACTCAGCATCCCACTCAGACCTGACCCCTTCACTCTGTATGTTATGCTGTGTATTACATAGACCTGACCCCTGCACTCTATATGTTATGCTGTGTATTACATAGACCTGACCCCTGCACTCTATATGTTATGCTGTGTATTACATAGACCTGACCCCTGCACTCTTTATGTTATGCTCTGTATTACATAGACCTGACCCCTTCACTCTATATGTTATGCTGTGTATTACATAGACCTGACCTCTTCACTCTATATGCTATGCTGTGTTTTACATAGACCTGACCCCTGCACTCTATATGTTATGCTGTGTATTACATAGACCTGACCCCTGCATTCTATATGGTATGCTGTGTATTAAAAAGACCTGACCCCTACACTCTATATGTTATGCTGTGTATTACATAGACCTGGCCCCTTCACTCTATATCTCATGCTGTGTATTACATATACCTGACCCCTGCACTCTATATGTTATGCTGTGTATTACATAGACCTGACCCCTGCACTCTATATGTTATGCTGTGTATTACATAGACCTGACCCCTGCACTCTTTATGTTATGCTCTGTATTACATAGACCTGACCCCTTCACTCTATATGTTATGCTGTGTATTACATAGACCTGACCCCTTCACTCTATATGCTATGCTGTGTTTTACATAGACCTGACCCCTGCACTCTATATGTTATGCTGTGTATTACATAGACCTGACCCCTGCATTCTATATGGTATGCTGTGTATTAAAAAGACCTGACCCCTGCATTCTATATGTTATGCTGTGTATTACATAGACCTGACCCCTGCATTCTATATGTTATGCTGTGTATTACATAGACCTGACCCCTGCACTCTATATGGTATGCTGTGTATTACATAGACCTTACCCCTGCACTCTATATGTTATGCTGTGTATTACATAGACCTGACCCCTGCATTGCATATGTTATGCTGCATATTACATAGACCTGACCCCTACACTCTATATGTTATGCTGTGTATTACATAGACCTGACCCCTATACTATATATGTTATGCTGTGTATTACATAGACCTGACCCCTGCATTCTATATCTCATGCTGTGTATTACATATACCTGACCCCTGCACTCTATATGTTATGCTGTGTATTACATATATCTGACCCCTGCACTCTATATATTATGCTGTGTATTACATAGACCTGACCCCTGCATTCTATATGTTATGCTGTGTATTACATAGACCTGACCCCTGCACTCTATATGGTATGCTGTGTATTACATAGACCTTACCCCTGCACTCTATATGTTATGCTGTGTATTACATAGACCTGACCCCTTCACTCTATATGCTTTGCTGTGTATTACATAGCTCTGACCCCTGCATTGCATATGTTATGCTGCATATTACATAGACCTGACCCCTACACTCTATATGTTATGCTGTGTATTACATAGACCTGGCCCCTTCACTCTATATCTCATACTGTGTATTACATATACCTGACCCCTGCACTCTATATGTTATGCTGTGTATTACATATATCTGACCCCTGCACTCTATATGTTATGCTGTGTATTACATAGACCTGACCCCTGCATTCTATATGTTATGCTGTGTATTACATAGACCTGACCCCTGCACTCTATATGGTATGCTGTGTATTACATAGACCTTACCCCTGCACTCTATATGTTATGCTGTGTATTACATAGACCTGACCCCTTCACTCTATATGCTTTGCTGTGTATTACATAGCTCTGACCCCTGCATTGCATATGTTATGCTGCATATTACATAGACCTGACCCCTACACTCTATATGTTATGCTGTGTATTACATAGACCTGGCCCCTTCACTCTATATCTCATACTGTGTATTACATATACCTGACCCCTGCACTCTATATGTTATGCTGTGTATTACATAGACCTGACCCCTGCATTCTATATGTTATGCTGTGTATTACATAGACCTGACCCCTGCACTCTATATGGTATGCTGTGTATTACATAGACCTTACCCCTGCACTCTATATGTTATGCTGTGTATTACATAGACCTGACCCCTTCACTCTATATGCTTTGCTGTGTATTACATAGCTCTGACCCCTGCATTATATATGTTATGCTGCATATTACATAGACCTGACCCCTGCACTCTATATGTTATGCTGTGTATTACATAGACCTGACCCCTGCATTCTATATGGTATGCTGTGTATTAAAAAGACCTGACCCCTACACTCTATATGTTATGCTGTGTATTACATAGACCTGGCCCCTTCACTCTATATCTCATGCTGTGTATTACATATACCTGACCCCTGCACTCTATATGTTATGCTGTGTATTACATAGACCTGACCCCTGCACTCTATATGTTATGCTGTGTATTACATAGACCTGACCCCTGCACTCTTTATGTTATGCTCTGTATTACATAGACCTGACCCCTTCACTCTATATGTTATGCTGTGTATTACATAGACCTGACCCCTTCACTCTATATGCTATGCTGTGTTTTACATAGACCTGACCCCTGCACTCTATATGTTATGCTGTGTATTACATAGACCTGACCCCTGCATTCTATATGGTATGCTGTGTATTAAAAAGACCTGACCCCTGCACTCTATATGCTATGCTGTGTATTACATAGACCTGACCCCTGCATTCTATATGTTATGCTGTGTATTACATAGACCTGACCCCTGCACTCTATATGGTATGCTGTGTATTACATAGACCTTACCCCTGCACTCTATATGTTATGCTGTGTATTACATAGACCTGACCCCTGCATTGCATATGTTATGCTGCATATTACATAGACCTGACCCCTACACTCTATATGTTATGCTGTGTATTACATAGACCTGGCCCCTTCACTCTATATCTCATGCTGTGTATTACATATACCTGACCCCTGCACTCTATATGTTATGCTGTGTATTACATAGACCTGACCCCTGCACTCTATATGTTATGCTGTGTATTACATAGACCTGACCCCTGCACTCTTTATGTTATGCTCTGTATTACATAGACCTGACCCCTTCACTCTATATGTTATGCTGTGTATTACATAGACCTGACCCCTTCACTCTATATGCTATGCTGTGTTTTACATAGACCTGACCCCTGCACTCTATATGTTATGCTGTGTATTACATAGACCTGACCCCTGCATTCTATATGGTATGCTGTGTATTAAAAAGACCTGACCCCTGCACTCTATATGCTATGCTGTGTATTACATAGACCTGACCCCTGCATTCTATATGTTATGCTGTGTATTACATAGACCTGACCCCTGCACTCTATATGGTATGCTGTGTATTACATAGACCTTACCCCTGCACTCTATATGTTATGCTGTGTATTACATAGACCTGACCCCTGCATTGCATATGTTATGCTGCATATTACATAGACCTGACCCCTACACTCTATATGTTATGCTGTGTATTACATAGACCTGACCCCTATACTATATATGTTATGCTGTGTATTACATAGACCTGACCCCTGCATTCTATATCTCATGCTGTGTATTACATATACCTGACCCCTGCACTCTATATGTTATGCTGTGTATTACATATATCTGACCCCTGCACTCTATATGTTATGCTGTGTATTACATAGACCTGACCCCTGCATTCTATATGTTATGCTGTGTATTACATAGACCTGACCCCTGCACTCTATATGGTATGCTGTGTATTACATAGACCTTACCCCTGCACTCTATATGTTATGCTGTGTATTACATAGACCTGACCCCTTCACTCTATATGCTTTGCTGTGTATTACATAGCTCTGACCCCTGCATTGCATATGTTATGCTGCATATTACATAGACCTGACCCCTACACTCTATATGTTATGCTGTGTATTACATAGACCTGGCCCCTTCACTCTATATCTCATGCTGTGTATTACATATACCTGACCCCTGCACTCTATATGTTATGCTGTGTATTACATAGACCTGACCCCTGCATTCTATATGTTATGCTGTGTATTACATAGACCTGACCCCTGCACTCTATATGGTATGCTGTGTATTACATAGACCTTACCCCTGCACTCTATATGTTATGCTGTGTATTACATAGACCTGACCCCTTCACTCTATATGTTATGCTGTGTATTACATAGACCTGGCCCCTTCACTCTATATCTCATGCTGTGTATTACATATACCTGACCCCTGCACTCTATATGTTATGCTGTGTATTACATAGACCTGACCCCTGCACTCTATATGTTATGCTGTGTATTACATAGACCTGACCCCTGCATTCTATATGTTATGCTGTGTATTACATAGACCTGACCCCTGCACTCTATATGGTATGCTGTGTATTACATAGACCTTACCCCTGCATTCTATATGCTTTGCTGTGTATTACATAGCTCTGACCCCTGCATTATATATGTTATGCTGCATATTACATAGACCTGACCCCTACACTATATATGTTATGCTGTGTATTACATAGCTCTGACCCCTACACTATATATGTTATGCTGTCTATTACATAGACCTGACCCCTGCATTCAATATGTTATGCAGTGTATTACATATACCTGACCCCTGCACTCTATATGGTATGCTGTGTATTACATAGACCTTACCCCTGCACTCTATATGTTATGCTGCATATTACATAGACCTGGCCCCTATACTCTATATGTTATGCTGTGTATTACATAGACCTGACCACTGCACTCTATATGTTATGCTGTGTATTACATAGACCTGACCACTGCACTCTATATGTTATGCTGTGTATTACATAGACATGACCCCTGCATTCTATATGTTATGCGGTGTATTACATAGACCTGACCACTGCGCTGTATATGTTATGCTCTGTATTACATAGACCTGACCTCTGCACTGCGCTATTTTGCATAATACACACACCTAAACTAGAATGCAATGTTGTGTATTACATAGACCTACAGAAGACCTTGAAAAAGTATTCATGCCCCTTGAAATTTTCCACATGTTGTCATGTTACAACTAAAAATGTAAACATATTTTATTGGGATTTTATGTGATAGACCGACACAAAGTGGCATATAATTGTGAAGTGGAAGGAAAATGATAAATGTTTTTCAATTTTTTTTTTTACAAATAAATATGTGAAAAGTGTGGCTGCATTTGTATTCACCCCCCGGAGTCAATACTTTGTAGAACCACCTTTCCCTGCAATTACAGCTGGAAGTCTTTTTGGAGTATGTCTCTACCAACTTTGCACATCTAGAGAGGGACATTTTTGCCCATTCTTCTTTGCAAAATATCTCAAGCTCTGTCAGATTGGATGGAGAGTGTCTGTGATCAGCAATTTTCAAGTCTTGTCACAGATTCTCAATTGGATTTCGGTCTGGAGTTTGACAGGGCCATTCTAACACATGAATATGCTTTGATGTAAACCATTCCATTGTAGCTCTGGCTGTATGGTCAGGGTCATTGTCCTGCTGGAAGGGGAACGTCTGCCCCAATCTCAAGACTTTAGCAGACTCTAACAGGTTTTCTTCTAAGATTGCCCTGTATTTGGGTCCATCCATCTCCCCATTAACTCTGATAAGCTTCCCTGTCCCTGCTAAGGAAAAGCATCCCCACAACATGATGCTTCCACCACCATGTTTCACAGTGTGGATGGTGTGTTCAGGGTGATGTGCAGTGTTCGTTTTCTGCCACACATAGCGTTTTGCTTTTAAGCCAAAACATTTAATTTTGGTCTCAACCGACCAGAGCACCTTCTTCCACATGTTTGCTGTGTCCCCCACATGGCTTCTCACAAACTGCAAACGGGACTTCTTATGGCTTTCTTTTAACAATGGCTTTCTTCTTTCCACTCTTCCATAAAGGCCAGCTTTGTGGAGTGCATGACTAATAGTTGTCCTGTGGACAGATTCTCCCACCTGAGCTGTGGATCTCTGCAGCTCCTCCAGAGTTACCATGGGCCTCTTGGCTGCTCCTTACTTTTACATATGTGCATTTATCCATCTGTACCTTGCATCAATACTGCATTTCTACTTTTTCACATTATTACACGGTGAAGACACTGATTATTATTTCATCATTTCATCTTTTATTTGATTGATCATCTCTTTTGGTACCTATCCATTCACAGTACATCTACTATTATTCAACTTGCATTAAGCCATTCAAATAGATTTTTCATGTTCGTGTCTCAAATACTTTAATGGAGTTCTCATGTTCGCTAGAACATTTCCCCAGTTCGAGATGTTCTGGTGCGAGCCGAACAGGGGGGTGTTCGGCCCATCACTAATCAGCATAACATCACCTTTTATATTTTACCAAACAATGTGGTAATATATTGTTTTGCGTGCATTAGAATTTTTTTGCCTAAAAACTGCGTTTGAAAAACCACTGCGCAGATACAGTGTGACATAAAAAATTGCAACACCCATCATTTTAATCTCTAGGGCCGCTGCTTAAAAAAGATATATAATGTTTGTGGGTTCTAAATTTTCTAGTAAAAAAAAGGGTAAGAAGAGTTATAATTGGCCAGGGGCTGGAGTGGTTAAATCCCAGGACAATCTTGTGGAAACTGGGATGGTAGGGGGGTATGGCCAATGTTTTTTTCCCCTGCAAGATGCTTTGATGTAAACCATTCCATTGTAGCTCTGGCTGCATGTTTAGGGTTGTTGTCCTGCTGGAAGGTGAACCTCCGCCCCAGTCTCAAGTCTTTTGCAGATTCTAACAGGTTTTCTTCTAAGATTGCCCTGTATTTGGCTCCATCCATCTTTCCATCAACTCTGACCAGCTTCCCTGCCCCTGCTGAGGAAGAGCATCCCCACAACATGATGCTTCCACCACCATGTTTCACGGTGAGGATGGTGTGTTCAGGGTGATGTGCAGTGTTAGTTTTCCTCCACACATAGCATTTTGCTTTGAGGCCAAAAAGTTCAATTTTGGTCTCATCTGACCAGAGCACCTTCTTCCACATGTTTGCTGTGTCCCCCACATGGCTTCTCGCAAACTGCAAATGCAACTTCTACTGGCTTTCTTTCACCAATGACTTTCTTCTTGCCACTCTTCCATTAAGGCCAGATTTGTGCAGCGCACGACTAATAGTTGTCCTGTGGACAGATTCTCCCACCTGAGCTGTGGATCTCTGCAGCTCCTCCAGAGTTACCATGGGCCTCTTGGCTGCTTCTCTGATGAATGCTCTCCTTGCCCGGCCGGTCAGTTTAGGTGGACGGCCATGTCTTGGTAGGTTTGCAGTTGTGCCATACTCTTTCCATTTTTGGATGATGGATTGAACAGTGCTCTGTGAGATGTGCAAAGCTTGGAATATTTTTTTTATAACCTAATCCTGCTTTTCACTTCTCCACAACTTCATTCCGTACCTGTCTGGTGTGTTCCTTGGCCTTCACAATGCCGTTTTTGTTTACAAAGGTTCTCTAAAAAACCTCAGAGGGCTTCATAGAACAGCTGTATTTATACTGAGATTAAATTACACACAGGTGGACTCTATTTACTAATTAGGTGACTTCTGAAGGCAATTGGTTCCACTAGATTTTAATTATTGGTATAGAGTAAAGGTGGGCTGAATACAAATGCATGCCATACTTTTCACACATTTATTTGTAAAAAACAAAACCATTTATTATTTTCCTTCCACTTCACAATTATGTACCACTTTGTATCGGTCTATCACATAAAATCCTAATAAAATACATTTACGTTTTTAGATGTAACCTGACAAAATGTGGAAAATTTTAAGGGATATGAATACATTTTTAAGGCACTGTAACTCCTGCACTCTAGTACAGTTTAAAATATTATGTTTTTATTACATAGGCCTGACTAGTGATGAGCCAAACACCCCCCTGTTCGGTTTGCTCCAGAACATCTCGAACAGGGGAAATGTTCTAGCGAACATGCAAACCCCATTAAAGTCTATGGGACACGAACATGAAAAATCAAATGTCCTAATTTTAAAGGCCTTAAATGCAAGTTTTTGGCCCATGTATGGGGACCTGGGTACTGCCCTGGGGGACATGAATCAATGCAAACAACATTTTTTAAAACAATCCTTTATTACAGGAGCAGTGATTTTAATAATGCTTAAAGTGAAACAATAAAAATGAAAAATTTATTTAAATATCGTGCCTGGGGGGCCCCCTTAATGTGCCTGTAAAGTGGCGCATTTGTACGATGTTTGTAGCCTGCTGCAGCAATACTGACATTTCTAAAGGAAAAAATGTAATTTAAACTTGCTCGCGGCTGTAATGTATTGTCGGTACCCAGCAATACAGATAAAAAAATGAAAAAAAAAAGCCAAAAAGAGCAAATTTTTTTTTAAAAAGGCGTGGGGTTCCCCCTAGAATCCACACCAGACCCTTATCCGAGCACACAGCCTGGCTGGCCAGGATGGGGGTAGGGGTGAGCATGCCCTCAACATGGGGGGGTGGGTGCTTTGGGGCAGGGGGGATCTGCCCCCCCACCCCAAACCCCCTTGCCTCCATGTTGATGGGGACAGGGGTCACTTCCCCACAACCCTGGGCTGTGGTTGTGGTGGTCTGCGGGGGGGAGCCTTATTGGAATCTGAAAGCCCCCTTTAACAAGGGGGCCCGCAGATCCCGGGTCCCCTATGTGAATGGATATTGGGTACATCGTACCCCTACCCATTCACCGAAAAAGTTTACAAAAAAATAAAGACAAAAGCCAGTTTTGGAAAAGTAAAAAAAATAGTGTCCCCCAATGATCAGTCGCTGTCCAAAAAATATATTAAAAAAAAAAAAGCTCCTGCTTCAACAGACGCTTCCCGCGCTCTGAGCTGTTTTGATTTTGACAGCTCTTTTATAGGATCTGACGTCACAAGCCACCCCACAATGCACTGCTCAGGTGCAGTGAATAAATTACTGACATCATGTAATTTATTCACTGCACCTGAGCAGTGCATTGTGGGGTGGCTTGCAGTGGCAGCCAGTTTATAGGGGGCGCATGACCTGTGCCATGCCTGTACCATGACCTGTGACATGCCTGTACCATGACCTGTGCCATGCCTGCACCATGACCTGTGCCATGCCTGTTCCATGACCTGTGCCACGCCTGTACCATGACCTGTGCCATGCCTGTACCATGACCTGTACCATGACCTGTGCCATGCCTGAACCATGACCTGTGACATGCCTGTACCATGACCTGTGACATGCCTGTACCATGACCTGTACCATGACCAGTGCCATGCCTATACTATCTCCTGTACCATGACCTGTGACATGCCTATACCATCACCTGTGCCATGCCTATACCATCATCTGTGCCATGCCTGTACCATCACCTGTGCCATGACCTGTGCCATGCCCTTACCATGACCTGTACCATGCCTATACCATCACCTGTGCCATGCCTATACCATCATCTGTGCCATGCCTATACCATCATGTGTGCCATGCCTGTACCATCACCTGTGCCATGCCCTTGCCATGACCAGTGCCATGCCTATACTATCTCCTGTACCATGACCTGTGCCATGCCTATACAATCACCTGTGCCATGCCTATACCATCATCTGTGCCATGCCTGTACCATCACCTGTGCCATGCCCTTACCATGACCTGTGCCATGCCTATACCATCTCCTGTACCATGACCTGTGACATGCCTGTACCATGACCTGTGACATGCCTGTACCATCACTTGTGCCATGCCTATACCATCATCTGTGCCATGCCTGTACCATGACCTGTGCCATGCCTATACCATCACCTGTGCCATGCCTATACCATCATCTGTGCCATGCCTGTACCATGACCTCAAAGTCACGCAATTTTTTACTGCGTTTTTTGGCGCGAAGCAATACCTATTACATTTTTCTGCGCCCCCCCCCCCCCCCCCCCCAAAAAAAAAAAAAAAAAAAAAAAAATTGAGCACTAGCCGCCACTGGTGGCTTGTGACGTTAGATCCCTATAAAAGAGCTGTCAAAATCAAAGCAGCTCAGAGCGTAGGAAGAGTCCGTAGACACTCCCTCAGCCCAGATTAATCACACCCAGAGCACATGTAACAGGCCTTACTACTGATCAGGCACCCCTGATAAGCAGATGGGAGTAGGCTATGATTTGCCTGCTGCTGCCCTGTTAAGCAGGCAGATCAAACTATTCTTCCTGCCTGACACCTATATAGGAGGGTGCTACACTCCATTTGTTTGATGTCCAAAGTGCCCTTTTGTCAAGGCACAATTTCCTTTCCTTTTTTTTGTAATTAAAATCCTTTTTGTGAACAGGGCCAGACTGGCATACCGGGATAGCGGGAGTTTTCCCAGTAGACCACCTGCCACCTGTAAATGTCAGTTACGGGCAGCGGCACCCATAAATAGTATGGCTGCAGTCTGACAGTGCAACTGCGCAAGTGCCATTTCAAAGTCTGCCGGGAAAGCTTGTACATGCTCGGCAGAGTGGGCACATGCGCAGTAACGTATGGTGCCAACTGGCGCCATTTTTTAAAGTTAGGCACTTGGTCTCAGTGCAGCGATGGTGCCTCGTTGTCACATCAGCAGGTAGGACCGGACCCCAGACCACTCCACAGCCTCTGACTAGACCCTGCACCATGTCCCCAGCCTCTGACCAGACCACTGCCTGCACCATGTCCACAGCCGCTGATCACTCCCTGCACCATGTCCACAGCCGCTGACCACCACCTGTACCATGTCCACAGCCGCGGATCACCCCCCGCACCATGTCCGCAGCCGCTGACCAACACCACCTGCACCATGTCCGCAGCCACTGATCCCCCCCCCCCTGCACCATGTCCGCAGCCACTGATCACCCCCTGCATCACGTCCGCTGCACCTAATTACCCCCCGCATGGTGTCTGCAGCCAGCGATCACCCCCCGCACCATGTCCTCAGCCACTGATCACCCCCCCCCCCCCCGCACCTGCCCTATTTAAAGCCCTGTTCCATGTGCCTCTTTCATACTTTGAGCACCTGCCCCTCCAAAGATCTCTGCACGGCCTTGAACTAAACCATGCACTCTCTACTCTATGTTGTATATTAAAACATAGTGTATTACTCATGATACATTAGTGTGATGGTCAGTGGTAAGCTGCAATATAATACTGTAAGGCCTCTTGCACACGGGAGTAAAAATGCCCACTTTTTTTAACCACTGCTAGACCAGAAGGATTTGCCCCCTTAATGACCAGGCCATTGTTTGTGATTCGGCACGGCATTACTTTAATGGACAATTGCGCGGTCGTGCGACGCTGTATCAAAATAAAATTGATGTCCTTTTCATCCCACAAATAGAGCTTTCTTTTGGTGGTATTTGATCACCTCTGCAATTTTTTTTTTCTTTTTCCGCTATAAACAAAAAAAGAGTGACAATTTTGAAAAAAAAAAATATATATATATTTTTCACATTCTGCTATATAACATTCCCAATAAAAAAATGTAAAAATAATTTTTTTCATCATTTTAAGCCAATTTGTATTCTGCTACATATTTTTGGTAAAACAAAATCCCAATAAGCGTATTTTGATTGGTTTGCACAAATGTTATGGTATCTACAAACTAGGGGAGAGTTTTATGTCATTTTTATTTATTTTTATTTTATTACTAGTAATAACAGCGATCAGTGATTTTTAGCAGGACTGCGACATTGGGGCAGATAGATCGGACCCTTAACTGACATTTTTGACACTTTTGGGGGGACCAGTGACATTACTACAGTAATCAGTGCTAAACATATGCACTGTTGCTGTAATAATGACACTTGCAGGGAAGGGGTTAATTCAGGGGCGATCAAAGGGTTAAGTGTATGCCTAGGGGGTGTTTTCTAACTGTGAGGGGGATGGGCTTGCAGAATCAACACAGAGATCTGTGTTCCTAAATAGAAGGACCACGGGCGCTCTGTGTTCATTCCAAAGAGAACAACGGTCTGCTGTGTTTACAACAGCAGACCGTTGTTCTCTCTCCATGGGGAGTGATCTTGGGTGCGCGGTGGCAATCGCGACCGCCGGCCCCATGAGTCAGCTTCCTCACTGGATAATGGGGGTGTGCTCACCGCCAGAGGGGAGTGATCCCAGGTGTCCAGCGGCAATCGCGGCTACCGGCCCCGTGAGTCAGCTTCCTTGCTGGCTAATGAGGGTACACGTGCTGCCGGAGGGAATTGATCGCGGGTGCCCAGCGGCAATCGCAGCCATCGGCCCCGTGAGTCAGCTTCATGGCTGGCTAATGGGGGTACACGTGCCGCCAGAGGGGATTGATTGTGGGTGCCCGGCAGCAATCGTGGCTGCCGTCCCCGTGAGTCAACTTCCTCACTGGCTAATGGGGACGCGCGCCGCTGGAGGGGAGTGATTGCGGGTGCCCAGCGGCAATCGCAGCCATTGGCCCCATGAGTCAGCTTCATCGCTGGCTAATGGGGGTACACCTGCCGCCAGAGGGGATTGATCGTGGGTGCCCGGTGGCAATCGCGGCCGCTGGCCCCGTGAGTCAGCTTCCTTGCTGGCTAAAGAGGGCGCACGTGCTGCCAGAGGGGATTGATCGCAGGTGCCCTGTGGCAACTGCGGCAGCTGGTCCCATGAGTCACATTCTTTGGTGGCTAATGGGGGTGCGCGCCGCCAGAGAGGAGTGATCGCGGGTGACCGGGCCCGTGAGTCAGCTTCTTCGCTGGCCAATGAAGGCACACGTGCCGCCAGAGGGTACCTGGTGGCAATTGCGACCACCGGCCCCATGAGTCAGCTTCCTCGCTGGCTAATGAGGCCGCACGTGCTGCCAGAGGGGATTGATTGCGGGTGGTCGGTAGCAATCGCGGCCGCCGGCCCCATAAGTCAGCTTCCTCTCTGGCTAACGGGTATGCGCGCGCCCCCAGGATCGCTCCCGAGGATTGCTGTACATGTATTGCGATTCGCGCAGCCAAGCTAGCCTGCCGCAGTATATCTGCGGCGGACGGTTGGCAAGTGGTTAACTATAGACTGATTGCTTTCATCCATTATCTGGAATTGCCCTTTATATTGGAAATTTCAAAATCAAACAAATAGATGTGCCCGCATTTCTCCTCCCGAATACTTTCTTCATTAGACCTTTTCTAGTTTTCTAACGAGAAGACACATCTTATTCAATTTTTCCTCCCTCTCACTTTCATTTTACACCACATTTGCACCCGTCAAGCCTCCGTCATGCAAAACACAGCGGGGGCATCCAATGTCCGTTCTAGAACAAGAAAGCCATTAATCCTTGTTCATAGGTGTCTGGGGCATGTTAATGTTAACAGGAAAAAGGATGGATATGGTTAATAATTGATTTATCTGTATGTGTAACCTGCAACAGATGAGAGACATATATTCCGAGCCTCACACCACCCTGATGATAAAATGATTTATAATTTATAACGTTGGAAATTTGGATAGCACATTAGTGATAAGGTTGCTGGTGTCACTGTGGCAAACAGAACTAACATCAATCACATTTAGGTGTTCCTTGTTATTTTTCTAGAAATCAATCTTGGGTGCTCTTTTTTTTTTTCTTTTTTTGTACCCTTAATTCTCCCCTCCATTGTCTGATTCATGCGGAGAGCTGACGTTTGCTCAGCCTGCTCTCTCTGTACACAGAGGTACATTTTCTGAATTATACAGCCTTTGTTTGCTTTTGCTATGTACCTTTTAGCAAAAGCAATTACCTTTTTTTTTTGCCTCATGTTGAACTGAATAGAAAATGTTAGTTTTTTTTAAAGCAGTTGTAAACCGCTGCACTTTTTTTTTTTTTTACTTACCTGCAAGGCAAAGCATTATGTGCTAGTATGCTATGCATACTAGCACATTATGCTTTGCCTTGCAGGTAAGTAAAAAAAAAAAAAAAAAATTATGTTAACCACTTTAAGACTGGAAGGATTTTCCCCCTTCCTGACCAGGCCCTATTTTGCGTTTCGGCACTGGGTTACTTTAACCGACAATTGCGCAGTCGTGCGATGCTGTACTCAAACAAAATTTACGTCCTTTTTTTCCCACAAACAGAGCTTTCTTTTGGTGGTATTTGATCACCTCTGCGATTTTTATTTTGTGCGCTATAAACAAAAAAATAGCGACAATTTAAAAAATAAAAATAAAAAAAAGAATATTTTTCACATTCTGCTATATGACATTCCCCCCCCCCCCCCAAAAAAAAAATAAAAATAATTTTTTTTTAAGATTTTAGGCCAATTTGTTTTCTGCTACATATTTTTGTTAAAAAAAATCGCGATGAGCGTATTTTGATTGGTTTGCGCAAAAGTTATCGCATCTACAAACTAGGGGAAAGATTTATGTCATTTTTATTGTTTTTTTTTTTTTTTACTAGTAATGGCGGCGATCTGCGTTTTTTTGCGGGACTGCAACATTGTGGCAGACAGATCGGACCCCTAACTGACATTTTTGACACTTTTAGGGGAGCAGTGACATTACTACAGTAATCAGTGCTAAAAATATGCACCTTTACTGTAATAAGGACACTGGCAGGGAAGGGGTTAACACTGTGGATGATCAGGGGGTTAAATGTGAGCCTAGGGGAGTGATTCTAACGGTGGGGGGCGTGGCTTCTGAAATGACCATAGAGACGTGTGATCCTATATAGAAGGATCACATGGGCTCTATGATCATCCCAGAGAGAAGAACGGTCGGCTGTGTTTACAACAGCCGACCATTCTTCTCTCTCAGCAGGGAGCGATCGCGGTGTCAGGCAGCAATCGGAGCCGCCTGCCCACTGCATCAGCTTCCCCGCGCTCACCCCCTAGTTACCACCAGGTGACTGATATATACCTACGTCGGTTTGCCTGGGAGAGCCACACTGCCGCAGTATATATGCGGTAAGCGGTCAGCAAGTGGTTAAACTTACCTAAAAACTCAGAATATTAGATTAGCTTCAGCCATCCTTTACGGCTTATTGCCAAAGGAGCATTTACCCCTCATGTTCTACGTGTTTTATTGTCCTGTACAATTTATTATCTACATTTGTTGTTAAATCTTATTTGCTTCTGTGGCACCCTCCTGGATAGGGGCTAGGTAGGTAGTGTATATTTGATCTGCCTGCTTATCAGGGGAGTAGCAGGTAAAACCTAGTTGCTCTTCTGCTTATCAGGGAACATGATTTCTAGTTAGGCCTGTTACATGTGTCCATGTGTGATTCATCTGGTCTGAGGGAGTGTCCCCACTGTATCCAATAGGGGAGCCTGTTGGACAGTGGAGGAAACCCAGTCGGTGGCACACAGGCTTTTGTGGCTGTCCCAGTGGGTTGGCACAGACAATGGTGCATCCTGGGATATGCTATAAAAGCCAAGGGCACATGTGGCAGGGTGTCTTTGGGCGGGAAGCCAGGACCCGGGAGGAGAGTAACGGTTGTCTCTACTTCTGTTTGCTGTGGATGGTGATCACAGGTGGTCAGCCTTGTGGACCAGGAGTGTGGTGCTGAATCCAGAGGTCGAGGAAAGCTGACTGGCAGAGAAAAACAGTGTCCGTGAGTGCAGGGAAGCTTGTCAAGGGGTCTGCCCAGGAAGGGGACCACTGCGGTGGATAGAATCAGTGGACGGGTGTCAGCACACACAGGCAGTGAAAGTAAAGGGGGTGCCAAGTTAGAACCCTAAAGAGAATGGCTAAAACAGGAACCGTTTAAACTATCTTCACTTCAGTGGCAAGGTGAAGCAGGGGCCTTGCAGCACACTGCAGGCGGCCGTTTCTTTAGAGCGCATGCACCAGTGACATGACTTGCTTCTAGGTCAGTGAATATCATAGTTAGTCAGGTTGAAAAAAGACACAAGTCCATCTGGCTCAACCAATAAAAAACAAAAAACAGTAAAGAAAGCCCAACCATACAATCCCATACCCGCAGTTGATCCAGAGGAAGGAAAAAAAAACCCCAGCAAAGCATGATTCAATTTGCTACAACAGGGGAAAAATTCCTTCCTGATCCCCCAAGAGGCAATCAGAAATTCCCTGGATCAACGTTATCTATAAATATTAGTATCCGTTTATAATATGTACACCTAGGAAATAATCCAGGCCTTTTTTAAAGCAATCTAGTGAGCTGGCCAGAACAACCTCTAGAGGGAGTCTATTCCACATTTTCACAGCTCTTACTGTGAAGAAACCTTTCTGTATTTGGAGACAAAATCTCTTTTCCTCTAGACGTAAAGAGTGCCCCTTTGTCCTCTGTGTTGACCTTAAAGTGAATAACTCAATGTAAAGTCTACTATATGGACCCCTTATGGGCCATGCATGTTTAGGAGATATTTACACTACCTATAGGTAAGCCTTCAAGGGTAACTCCACTTTCATGGGGAAAAAATCAGCAAATAAGGAAAAAACAATATAGCGTATACAATTCCAACACAAATCATATTGTAATTAAATGTTATTAAAATGACCTTTCCTTTTTAATCTGCAGCCACTGTAATGTTCTGAAAATGCAATGCAATATGGCCGCCTGGAGGTGTTCTGTACACAGAATGTATACTGACCACACCCCCAGAAACATAATTTCCTTCTTGTGTGATTGGCTCACCAATTTTCCCAGAAGTCTGCACTAAGATACAAGTCAAATTTCTGGCATCCCCTGCAACAAAAATTTAATTTTTGGTGAGATACTCCCAATAGGAACACGTCTAAAGGGATGCAGGCCCAGCAGATTTCCTCACTAGAGCACTGCAGCTGCCACAGCCGATAGATAATTATGAAACCACTCCCATTAGATTCAGCACAGAGGAACAAACAATGATTTCTTCAGAATAACAAAAGGGAGGAATCTGCAACAAAGTTTGTTATAATCCTTGTAATGTACAGAGATCACCCAGAGGGGAATGTTTTTTTTTCTCAACAAAAGTGGAGTTACTCTTTAATATAGGCTTACCTATAGGTAAAACTTAAAGATAGAAGTTTACTTCCTCTTTAAATGTATTAAAAGCTCAAGAGAAGGGAACAGTCACATAGCCTGCTCTGTTGTCCTCCAATTTTCAGAAAGAGGGAGGTGCAGATGTAGCGCCTTCCTAGGTAAGTTGCTATGATGATGGGTACATTTAGTTCTTTTTGTCTCATCTGCAATCATTGAAGCAACTGTTGCACCCTCCTAGGTAGGTGATAGAGAGAGAGAGTATAGTTTTTGGATCCTTTCTGCTTACCAGAAGGATTGCCAGGTAAATCTATATTTGTTCTCTGCCTACCAGAGAGCAGGATCTGCTAGTGAGGTCTGCTCAATGTGCCCAGGTGCAGCTCAGTTTGTCTGAAGTGTTTCACACTGGTCCAATATGGAGGCATATTGGACAGTGAGAGGAAACCTGACAAATGAGTGCACATGCATTCAGTACAGCCCTGGTGATTGGCAGAGGAAAGTGCATTTGGTGCATGCTGGGATACTGTATAAATGCCAAGAGAACATGTGCTCGGGGTCTTTCAGCTGGAGAGCGGAGTCCTGGAGGGAGGAGGCTGCTGCTTCCTCCTCTGTAGAAGTTGCCATGCGGCCTCAGGTAGTCGACCTTGGGCCTAAAGAGCTAGAATAGGAACTGAACCCAGAGGTCATGTAGAGCTGACTGTAAGGGAGACACTGGAAGAATGTGATTCTGCATACAGTGAGTACAGATCTGTGTCACCTGGGGGGGGGGCATCCCTACAGCTAGAAGAGTCAGTGGATGGGTGTCAGTAGAGGTAATGTTAGAGAGTATTCTGAAGAGAATGTAGTTCACCAAGTCTGTTGCTGGAGAGAGAGCAAGAAGACTTGACCCCTTCCATACATGTGGCAGTATGGTCTAAGCAGTGTGCCTGCTTCCACAAGTAACCCAGTGAGGCCAAGTGAGAGTTGTCCTTATCAACTGTAAATAGTTCAAGTTGGAGTATCCCACTATTCCCTTCTCCCATCAAAGTTCCACAATAAATACCAAAAACCAAAACCCCTGGACTTTTTATTGAGTAACGAGCCATTGGGAGTACGGATGAATGTGTGAACTGTACCTTAAGTGACTGAAGGTAATCAGAGGAGGCCCAAGAAGTCATCACAAAGCAAGCCCTACAGGGACAGTGCTACACAACTATTGATTTCTCTGGGCTGTTCTAGATCTCACAGGTGGCAGGTTTTTCTGAAGGTTTGCAGGCTTTATCCCACCCAAAGCTTTACAAAGTCTCTGTGCTCCAGGACCCATAAACAAGGGATTGTAAAGACAGAAGTTATTTTTTACCCTAATGCATTCTATGCATTAAGATAAAAAAAACCTTCTATGTGCGGCAGCCCCCTTCAGCCCCCCAATACTTACCTGAGCCCATCTCTATCCAACGATGTTGTAGGAGTGTCTCAGCTGCCCAGGACTCCTCTCTTTATTAGCTAAGACAGCAGCATGGCATGATTGGCTCCCACTGCTTTCAATCAAAATCAGTCAACCAATCAGGAGAGAGAGGGGGCGGGCCAGGTCGTGGTTCCGTGTTTGAATGGACACAGGGAGCTGTGACTCGGCTTGGGTGGCCCCATAGCAAGCTGTTTGCTGTGGAGGAACTCAACAAGAGGGAGAGGCCGGGATAACAGAAGAGGGACCCAAGAGGAGGAGTATCTGGGCTGCCCTGTGCAAAACCAACTGCACAGAGAAGGGAAGTATAACAATGATTGCAATATGGCATTGCGTTACCTTAACTGGCAATTGCGTGGTCATGCAACGATGTACCCAAATAAAACTTCATGTCCTTTTGTTCCCACAAATAGAGCTTTATTTTTGTGGTATTTGATCACCTCTGCAATATTTATTTTCTGTGCTATAAACAAAAAAACTCAGACAATTTTGAAACAAAATACAATACTTTATGCTATAAAACATATCCAATAAAAAAATGTAAAAAAAAATAATTTTCTTTATCAATATGTATTCTGCTACATATTTTTGGTAAAAAAAAATCTCAAAATCAAGTGTATTTTGATTTGTTTGCCCAAAAGTTATAAAGTCTACACACTATGGGATGTATTTATGAAATATTAATGCTTTTTTTTTTTAATAGTAATGGCAATTACTAGTCAGCAACTTATAGCTGGACTGCGACAGATCGGACACTTAACAGACACTTTAGACACTTTTTTGGGAACCAGTGACATTATTACAGTGATCAGTGCTAAAAATATGCATTGTCACTGTACTAATGACACTGGCAGGAAATGGGGTTAACATCAGGGGCGATCAAAGGGTTAACTGTGTGCCTAGCTGGTGTTTCAGTGTAGTTGGGGAGGTGCTTTTACTACTGGAAGACATGGATCGGTGTTCCCCCTTTACTGAAACTCAGGATCTATGCCTTCTGCACTGGCAGAATGGCAGTCTGCCTTGTTACATAGGCAGATCACTGTTCTGCCGGTGTACAGAACAATCAGCGGGTCCTGACGGACTTTGGGTTCGCGGGACCCGCTGATCAACTTCCACTGTGTGGAATTATAGTGCGATTGAGCCACTGGCAGTGCGTACTCGCTCCTGATACCTAGATGTGCAGGATTACATATAAATACGTGATCCTGACCAGCACGGGCACCCTGTAGCAGTAAAATCTTAGGAGAAGGGAACAGTCACATAGCTCCCTCTGTTGTCCCCCAATTTTCAGAGGGAGATGCAGATGTAGTGCCCCCCCTCCAGGTACGTTTTTAGGATGAAGGGTACATTTCGTTATTTTTGTCTCATCTGGAGCAGCTATTGATTTCTTTGGGCTTTTCTAGATTTCACAGGCTGCAGGTTTTTCTGCAGGTTTGCAGGCTTTATCCCACCTAAAGCTCTACAAAGACTCTGGGCTCCAGGACACATAAAAAAGACTTAGCCACTTCTGGACCGGAAGGTTTTCCCCCTTAATGACCAGGTCATTTTTTGCAATTCCGCACTGCGCTAATTTAACGGACAATTGCGCGGTTGTGCAAAGCTGTACCCAAAAAATTGATGTCCTTTTTTTCCCTACAAATAGAGATTTCTTTTGGTGGTATTTGATCATGGCTGTATTTGCAATTTTAATTTTTTTGTGCTATAAACAAAAAAAGAACAATTCGGGGAAAAAAAACAATATTTTTCACATTCTGCTATATAACATTCCCAATTATTCTTATAATAATATATTCCTAATTATTATTATTATTATACTAATTATTCCCAATGGATATTCCCAGTCCATGCCAGGCCCCTCGGGTCTGGTATGAGTTTTAAGGGGAACTCCGGGCCAAAATAAAAAAAACAGCGTGGGGTTCCCCCTAAAATCCATACCAGATCTTATCTGAGCGGACAGCCTGGCTGGCCAGGATGGGGGTGGGGGCAAGTGAGCACCCCCCCTCCTGAACCATACCAGGTCACATGCTCTCAACACGGGAGGGTGAGTGCTTTGGGGCCGGGGGGCTCTTCCCCCTCTGCCCCCACCTCAAAGCACCTTACCCCCATGTTAAAGGGGACAGTGTTCTCTTCCCGGCAACCATGGGCTGTGGTTGTGGGGGTCTGCAGGGGGGAGGCTTATCTGAATCTGGAAGCCTCCTTTAACAAAGGGACCGCCAGATCCCCCCCCCCCCATGTGAATGGATATCGGGTACATTCGTACCCGTACCCATTCACCAAAAAGTGTACAAAAAAATAAAGACAAATGCCAGTTTTGGAATAGTCTTTTATTAAAAAATAAAAAAATTGTGTCCCCCCAATGATCAGTCGCCCGCCCGCCCGCCCAAAAAATAGAAAAAAAAAAGCTCCTGCTTCTCCGGACGCTTCCCGCGCTCTGAGCTGCTTTGATTTTGACAGCTCTTTTATAGTGACCTGATATCATGAGCTGCCCCACAATGCACTGCTCAGGTTCAGTGAATAAATTACATGACGCCAGTATTTATTCACTGCACCTGAGCAGTGCATTGTGGGGCAGCTCGTGACGTCAGGTCCCTATAAAAGAGCTGACACAATCAAAACAGCTTATTACGTGGGAAGCATCCGTAGAAGCTGGAGCTTCTTTTTTCTATTTTTCGGGCGGACAGGCGACTATTCATCGGGGGGGACACTATTTTTTTATTTTTTAATAAAAGACTTTTCCAAAACTGGCTTTTGTCTTTATTTTTTTGTACACTTTTTGGTGAATGGGTAGGGGTACGATGTATCCGATATCCATTCACATAGTTGAAGGGGGCTTCCATATTCTAACAAGCCTCCCCCCCGCAGACCCTCACAACCACAGCCCATGGTTGTCGGAAAGAGACGCTTGTCCCCATCAACATGGGGTCAAGGTGCTTTGGGGAGGGCATGTGGCCTGGTATGGTTCAGGGGGGGCACTCGCTCGCCCCCACCCACAGGCTGTGTGCTCAGATAAAGGTCTGGTATGGATTTTAGGGGGAACCCCACGCCGTTTTTTTTTTTATTTTGGCACGTGATTGGGGGGGGGGGGGTGGGCACAATGTTTTTTTTTTTTTTTTCATTTTTTTATCTGTATTGCTGGGAGCCGACAATACATTACAGCCGCGAGCAAGTTTAAATTACAGTTTTTTCTTTAGAGAAGTCAGCATTGCTGCAGCAGGCTACAAACATCGCACAAATGCGCTACTTTACAGGCACATTAAGGGGGACCCCCAGGCACGATATTTAAAGGAATTTTTCATTTTTATTTATTCACTTTAAGCATTATTAAAATCACTGCTCCTGTAAAAACGATTTTTTGCATTGATACATGTCCCCCAGGGCAGTACCCTGGTCCCCATACACTTTTTTGGGCCAATAACTTGCATTTAAGCCTTTAAAATTAGGACTTTTGATTTTTCATGTTCGTGTCCCATAGACTTTAGTGGAGTTTGCATGTTCGCTAGAACATTTCCCCTGTTCGAGATGTTCTGGTGCAAACCAAACAGGGGGGTATTCGGCTCATCACTAGCCAAGACTAGCCGGATTAGCAACTGGAAGCAGGATACAGATTCACAGGGTCACAGATAATACAGGAGGCTGAAGACAAGGCAGCACTGAACCTGACCACGGGCTGAGTTTAAATAGCGTTTGACACCAGCATCTGTCATAGGTGCACATAATGCCGGCGCACACAAGAATGCGTAACAGCTCATGCGCGGGAGTTTGCGCATGTGCATATGCATTAACCAGTGCCCAATTCTTGCAAGCATGAAAGAGAACATGTTTTGGCCTGTGCACAGAAGTCCTTCCAGAGGAGTTATCTTGTCTACTGGAATGCACATCCTGACATGCATACCATATTACATACTCAGCTTTCTGGTAAACTGCATGTGGGATAACAACAAAGGGGGCAGATATACATCTGTCACCAGTCTATATACAGTATATATACACTTTTTTTAAAAAAATAATAGAAAACGTTTTAATCAGAGTATATCATCAAGTCAATGAAACTCCTGTTAATCACTTTAAGCTGCTTTGGTGTTAATAAAATTAACAACAGGTGCACTTGATGGGCAACAATGAGACAACCTCCAAAACAGGAATGGTTTTACAGGTAGAGGCCACTGACATTCATTCTTTCCCTACTCTTTTCCACATTTTTCACTAGTTTTGCATTTGGCTAGGGTCAGCGTCACTACTGGTAGCATGAGGCGATACCTGTCTCTATAGAGGTTGCACAGGCAGTCCAACACCTCCAGGATGGCACATCCAGAAGTGCCATTGCCAGAAGGTTTGCTGTGTCTCCCAGCACAGTCTCTAGAGCATGGAGGAGATTCCAGGAGACTGGCAGTTTACTTTAGGAGAGCTAAACAAGGCCGTAGAAGGTCCTTACCCATCAGCAGGACTGGTATCTGTTCCTTTGTCCAAGGAGGAACAGGATGAGCACTGCCAGAGCCCTACAAAATGACCTCCAGCAGGCCACTGGTGTGAATGTCTCTGACCAAACAATCAGAAACAGACTTCATGAGGGTGGCCTGAGGACCCGACATCCTCTAGTGGGCCCTGTGCTCACTGCCTGGCACTGTGGAGCTCTATTGGCATTTGCCATTGAACACCAGAATTGGCAGGACCGCCACTGACACCCTGTGCTTTTCACAGATGAGAGCAGGTTCACCCTGAGCACATGTGACAGACGTGAAAGGGTCTGGAAAAAGCCATGGAGAATGTTATGCTGCCTGTAACATCATTTAGCATGACCAGTTTGGTGGTGGGTCAGTGATGGTCTGGGGAGGCATATCCATGAAGGGACGCACAGACCTCTACAGGCTAGACAATAGCACCCTGACTGCCATTAGGTATTGGGATGAAATCCTTGGACCCATTGTCAGACCCTATGCTGTTGTAGTAGGTCCTGGGTTCCTCCTGGTGCACGACAATGCCCGGCCTCATCTGGCGAGAGTATGCAGCCATCTCCTGGAGGATGAAGGAATTGATTCGATTGAATGGCCTTCACGCTCGCCTGACCTAAATCCAATAGAACACCTCTGGGACATTAAGTTTTGGTCCATCTGACACCACCAGGTTGCTGTTCAGGAGCTCAGTGATGCCCTGGTCCAAATCTAGGACTCCTCTCTATCTCTCTTACCTTCCTTTTAACCCAACCACACAGAGACATGAAGTGGTGTTGTCACGATCCGGGGTCAGGCTCGAAGGCCAGTAGCTATAGCAGTCGCAGGGCACACAGGAACCAGCAGGATAGGAACACTGACAGGTCACCCAGGCAGATGACGCAGGCTCACCTGAGGTGCGGAGTCTAAGTACTAACCGGTCTTCACCAGCGCTCCTGAAGGTGGAGATGGATTTTGCTGCGTGTTAGCACCAGGTCGCGGTCCTCAAGATCGCCCCACCAGGAGGTGAGCAAGTCAGAGTCCAGTAGCAGATAGGGATTAAGCTGAAGCGTAGTCAAGGAGTAGCCAAAGGTCGGTAACCAGTAGTTGCAGGTTGGGATCAAACAGAAGAGTAGTCGAGGAACAAGCCAAGTGTCGATAACGGATAGTAGCAAGGATACAGACGGCAGCAGGAGAGACAAGCGAGATATCGGCTGTTGAAGGCACAATATTCTGGCGACCAGGAAGTGCAAAGACATGGCTTATAACAGGAAGTTCATGGGAGGAGCAAAGGGTTCAAGGTTCAAGGCAATAAAGATTCACAGCAGGATCATTCAAGGATTTGTCCAGGGAGCTGTCCAGCATTCCAGGTAGCTCAGCGAGTAGAGTCATTGCCAGACACCATGGAGGTCCCAGGTTCAAGTCCGGGTCCTGACAGTACTCCCCTCCTCCCAGGACGTCCGCTGGACGTCTTAGGACCAGGTTTAAGAGGAAACCTCTGATGGAACTCCCTTGTTAATCTAGGGGCATGAACATTTTCTTCTGGCTCCCAGGAATTTTCTTCTGGTCCATATCCTTCCCATTGAACCAGATATTGTACTTTATTCCTAAAGATCCTGGAATCAAGAATTCTCTCCACTACAAATTCTTCTTCACCCTGTACTTCAACAGGTGGAGGAGGCGGAAGAATTCTTCCAGGAAAGGGATTTTCCTTAAATGGCTTGAGCAGTGATATGTGAAAAACCGGGTGAATTCTCATACTGTCGGGAAGTTCTAAACGGAAAGTGACTGGGTTTACCTGAGCAGAAATTTGGAAAGGTCCCACAAACTTTTGTCCCAACTTTGCAGATGGAACATGGACCTTCAAATTTTTGGTTGATAACCAAACCTTGTCACCCACTTGAAAGGTAGGAAGTGATCGGCGATGTCTATCAGCAGCCTTCTTGTAAGATTCCTGAGCCTCCTTCAAAGTCTCAATTAATTTCTCCTGAATCTCTTGCAACATAGTTAATCTGTTGGCTACAGCAGGAATTGGAGTTGAGATAGGGAGATCAGGAATAAAAACTGGATGATAACCATTGTTTAAGAAAAACGGGCTTTGAGAGGTTGAGCTATGTCTAGAATTGTTGTAAGAAAACTCTGCCGTGGGAAGATAGTCCACCCAGTCGTCCTGAAGATAACTAACAAAACATCGAAGGTACTGTTCTAAAGTTTGATTGGTCCTCTCAGTCTGACCATTAGACTGAGGATGAAAAGCAGAAGACAGGTTGATTGCTACTCCTAAAGCTGAGCAAAAGCTTTTCCAAAACTTTGAAGTAAACTGTACTCCTCGATCTGACACAACGTCTTCAGGAATTCCATGTAGTCTGAAGACTTCTCGAACCATCAACTCTGCAGTTTGTTCCGAAGAGGGTACCCCCTTAACTGGTATAAAGTGAGCCATCTTGGTGAGGCGGTCAACGACCACCAAGATAGTGGTCATTCCTTTTGAGGGGGGTAAATCAACCACAAAGTCCATAGAAATTGACCCCCATGGTCTTGATGGGATAGGGAGTGGTTGGAGCAACCCCAAAGGAGAAGCTCGGGGTGTCTTATTGCGTGCACAGGTCAGGCACGAGGCTACATACCTTTTAACATCTTTCTTGTACCCAGGCCACCAAAAGGAGCGTGATAAAAGTTCCTCTGTTTTAGAAACTCCAAAATGTCCAGCAAGTTTTGAGTCATGACTCAACCGGAGGACTTCAACCCGAGCAGACTCAGGTACATAGAGGCGATGCGTTTTAATCCAAAAGCCATTCTTGAACTCAAGACTGATGTCCATAGGAGGATTATTGAGGAGTGAGTCATTCTCGTAACCTTCTTTGAGGAGACTCAAGAATGCCTTTGAACTTGTGACACCTAGGAAGTTCTTTTGAGGCAGGATAGTGCATTTAGCATGGTTCTCCTGGGAAGGCCCCGATAACATCCGTGATAAGGCATCAGCCTTACCATTTCTTGACCCAGGTCTATATGAGATAATAAAATTAAATCTAGAAAAGAACAGCGACCAACGTGCTTGTCTAGAAGACAATCTTTTGGCCGAACAAATGAATTCTAAATTTCTGTGATCAGTGAGAACGGTCACAGGATGCTTAGTACCTTCCAGCAAATGCCTCCATTCGGAAAAGGCTTCCTTAATTGCCAGTACCTCCTTATTCCCTATGTCATAATTCCTCTCAGCTGAAGACATTAAACGAGAAAAGTAAGCACAAGGATGAAGCTGCATCTTTTCACCGCTTCGTTGAGAAAGGATAGCTCCTACAGCAGAGTCAGAAGCATCCACTTCCACTACAAAAGGTAGCTCAGGATTGGGATGTACCAATACTGGTGCAGAAGTGAACAGAGTCTTTAACTTATCAAAAGCAGCCTGAGCATTAGATGACCACACAAAGGGCACCCCTTTCTTTGTCAGCTGTGTAATCGGAGCTATCACCTTAGAGAAATTTCTTATGAATTTCCTGTAGAAATTGGCAAACCCGATGAATCTTTGAATTTCCTTAACGTTTCCAGGGACAGGCCAATCTACTACTGCTCTAATCTTCTCAGGATCCATGCTTACTCCATCTGGTGAAATAATATACCCCAGAAACTGGATCTGGGTTTGTTCAAACTCACATTTTTCTAATTTGATATAAAGTCGATTCTGCCTCAATCTTTCAAGGACAGTGCAAACATGCTTGCGATGCTCCTCTAGGTTATTGGAAAAAATGAGGATGTCATCCAAATAAGCAACTAGAAATTGGTCCAACAGATCTCGAAAAACATCGTTGATGAAGTGTTGAAAGGTTGCAGGGGCATTACAAAGACCAAAAGGCATAACCAAGGACTCGAAGTGTCCGTATCTGGTTCTAAAGGCGGTTTTCCATTCATCTCCTTGGCGGATACGAACAAGGTTATAAGCCCCCCGCAAGTCAAGCTTTGTAAAAATCTTGGCAGAACGAAGTCTTTCCAACATTTCAGAGATCAACGGGAGAGGATAACGGTTTTTAATAGTAACTTTATTCATGTGCCTGTAATCAATGCATGGACGTAAGGTAGAGTCTTTCTTTTCAACAAAGAACAAGGCTGCTCCAGCAGGGGATGTTGAGTGTCTAATAAACCCCTTCTCTAAATTCTCATCAAGCCACTCCCTGAGCACCTTTAATTCAGGTTCTGATAAATTGAATAGGCGGCCGAAAGGTATTTCTGCACCTGGGAGTAGCTCAATGGGGCAATCATATGGGCGATGAGGAGGTAACTGGTCGGCGTTCTTCTTATCACAGACATCCTGAAACTCATGGTATTGTGGAGGCAGTTTAGGATATGACTGTGCTGTAACCACATCCAACTGTGTTTCCTTAATCTGTGGAGAACTAATTGGACAAGGCTCTCTACAGTATTCCTCACAATGGGGGGATGTAAAATTTATAACGCGTGCTTCCCAATTGATTGAGGGATTATGGGTGGAAAACCAAGGGATGCCCAAGATCACAGGAAATTTAGGTGACGTAATCAGCTGAAAACTGATGGTCTCACGATGGTTAGCCTCAAATTGGAGAACCAAAGGGACTGTTTCATGGGTAACAGGTCCAGAAGTTAAGGGTGAACCATCCACTGTCTCCATATCGACTGGGGCTAATTTATTTCTTGTCTGAATCATATTGTTTTTGGCAAAGTCTATGTCCATGAAGTTCCCCCCTGCACCAGAGTCCAGCATAGCAGAGCAAGGAATCTCAATGCCCTCAGAGATAAGTTTAATAGGGAGGACAAAATGAGGTAGTGAAGAATTTACTTTATTTTCTTCCTGGACCAACGGGGAGATGGACTGGCTAATGGAGTTTATTTGTTCAGGCGTGATCACATCAATCGATGCAATTGTTCTTCTAACCTTGTTAGGGCAGTTAATTGCATAATGACCAGAATCTCCACAGTAAAGACATAGGTTCTCAGAACGTCTTCTTTCTTTCTCCTGAATGGAAATGGATCTCTTAATTGCATCTACCTGCATTGGCTCAGGAGTGTTAGAATTAGGAGCAACTTTGAAATCCTGCTGAACAAATGGAGTAGCAGAGAAACGCATGCCACTCTTACTTGCAAACATTCCCAGCCTCTCCTTCCTCCTTTCTGTAAGTCTCTGATCAATTCTGATACATAATTGGATGAAGGCATCAAGATCATCAGGAGTATCAACTCTAGCGAGCTCATCCTTTACCTGTTCAGAAAGCCCTCGGCGGAACTGACTCTTTTGCGCAGCAGGGTTCCAAGTAGTATCTGCAACCCAACATCTGAATTCTGCTGTGTACTCAGCGACAGAGCGCCTTCCCTGCCTCAGACTATGCAGCTTTGCTTCAGCAGTAGCACAGCGGTTGGGATCATCAAAAACCTGATCCATTGCGGTCAAAAAGGTCTGCAGATTATTTAAAATGGCACTGTCCTGCTCAATATATGGGGAGGCCCAAGCTAGAGCTTCTCCAGTCAGAAGTTCGAGAATCAAGGTTACCTTTCTCTTCTCAGAAGGAAATGCAGCAGGGTGTGTTTGGAAATATAAACGACACTGATTTAGGAAACCTCTGTAATGATGGCGGTCTCCATTAAACTTGGATGGTAAAGGCTGAGGCATATGTGTGATAGTATCACCTCGGTCCAGTAGTAGTCTCTGCAGAGCATGAATCTCCTTCTGTTGTCTTTCCAATAGACTTTCTAGTTTATTAACTTTTTCTTGGCAGGTAACACCAAATTCTTGCAGCTCAGCAATTTGTTGCCTAAGAGGAGTCACGATGCTTGCTATAGCGGCCTCCATGTTTTTGGCCAGAATATTCTGTCACGATCCGGGGTCAGGCTCGAAGGCCAGTAGCTATAGCAGTCGCAGGGCACACAGGAACCAGCAGGATAGGAACACTGACAGGTCACCCAGGCAGATGACGCAGGCTCACCTGAGGTGCGGAGTCTAAGTACTAACCGGTCTTCACCAGCGCTCCTGAAGGTGGAGATGGATTTTGCTGCGTGTTAGCACCAGGTCGCGGTCCTCAAGATCGCCCCACCAGGAGGTGAGCAAGTCAGAGTCCAGTAGCAGATAGGGATTAAGCTGAAGCGTAGTCAAGGAGTAGCCAAAGGTCGGTAACCAGTAGTTGCAGGTTGGGATCAAACAGAAGAGTAGTCGAGGAACAAGCCAAGTGTCGATAACGGATAGTAGCAAGGATACAGACGGCAGCAGGAGAGACAAGCGAGATATCGGCTGTTGAAGGCACAATATTCTGGCGACCAGGAAGTGCAAAGACATGGCTTATAACAGGAAGTTCATGGGAGGAGCAAAGGGTTCAAGGTTCAAGGCAATAAAGATTCACAGCAGGATCATTCAAGGATTTGTCCAGGGAGCTGTCCAGCATTCCAGGTAGCTCAGCGAGTAGAGTCATTGCCAGACACCATGGAGGTCCCAGGTTCAAGTCCGGGTCCTGACAGGTGTATGTACATACAGTAAATAACTCTGTGATATTAAGCAACACACCCACTTACAAATACAGACAGTAGAGGGCAGCAGATCCCTGCAACCTGTAGAACTTTTTTCATTCAATCCATTTCCTCTGAGCCCATGTCATCCTGAACCTGCCTAAACCTAAGCCTGGACAGTGAGAAGAGAAGCAGCATAATGAAGAGCTCATCTCTCTGTCACTCTGCTCTCTCCTCCTTGGGTGCTTCTTGTTAGCACATGAACCGACTGGCTCCTTGTGCTGCTTTTTCATTTCATGCCTGAGCCATGCTGCACAGGGGCTTCAAGAGGCTAGTACCAGGTCAAAATCTGCTTGCATTAATCTTTACAGGTCATGATATATTAATAATAACAGAGATAAATTTAATTCATGCTTTTTATTTGTCTAGAGTTCAGCTTCAACTTTAATAAAAAGGGGAGGGGTTAAGGCTACAAATCTTAATTTTCAGGGAAGCATCTGCATTAGAATTCAAAGCGTTCTGCAGTAATTATAAGACAGCTGTAAAGTAAAATTGGTAGTCAGCCTTATTTTCCACTATATAGAACTGTGAATTGGCTCAATTACGTTGCTAATTCTCATGAAGTTCATTTGCATAGGAAACAATGAATGTGTAATGAGAAAACCCAAAGATAACATGCTCTGTTCGAGAAAGAAAGGGTTAAAACCCTATTATATTTCAGAGAAGTCAGTGCAGCAAAACATTAAAGTAGAAATAAATTCCTAGAGTTCCGCTTTAGGGTGAAAGAACTTATGTGTACTTTTTTTTTTTTTTTTCGATTTGGGAGCTACAGCAATATCTTCAAGATGAATAGAGATTTCGGAATCAGGTGTATTAAAGATTTGTCTACTCTGCATAAAATTGTGCAATTAAAAAAAAAAAAAAATTGTGCAATTAGGGAAAACAGTTCATTTTGATTTGTGAATTGTGTGATTCCCCACAAACTAGGCACCTTTCCTTCTATGCATTTTGGGAACACAAGGAAAACCTAAGACCCTTTTCCCACGGGGCGGACTCTGATAGCTCAGTGGGGATCGTTCCGTGGATGCCCGCTGAGCAGGCAGATGAGGGGTCTGTCTCCACTCACTGTGCAGAGACGGTCCTGTCAGAGTCCCGCTCTCCTCTATCGGGAGATCGGATGAAAATGGACAGCATGTCCATTTTCATCTGATCCCATCCGATCAGACCTGCTGGATGGATGGTGAACGTATCGCCATCCGTCTGTTTTCAGTGGATCTTGTCGGATCAGATACTCAAGGCCGCTGATAGGGGGGGACCACCAGTCCTCCTGTAGAGTAGGCTGCTAGTTAAATTTAGTTTAGTTCCTCTGTAAACAGTGGAGCAGGGGTTGATTGCTTAGGGCTGCTCAGTGTTTTACAGACTGTTGTTTGGCTACTCCTCCTGTCTTCTAGATTGTTCTGGAAACATAGTGGAAGGGAGAGAATGACAGGCAGCCTCAATGTATATGGCATTGTAACCAATCCCTAAAGAAGTGTGCCAAGAAGGTGGAAAGAGAGCCCATACGTAGTTTAAGCCTAACATCAGAGTGCAGAGTTTCTGTGTCCAGTCCTGCAGGAGGAGATCCCTATGTAGGGCCTCTGCCCTTGGGGCAAAGAAAACTAGAGGAGCCCTTGTGAAGACATTGAGGTTCCAGCTAGGCTTAGCTGGGGGGCCTGCCTAAGAATCTTTGTCCAGAGACTGAGCTGAGCCAGAAGGATATTGGGGGGAAGAAGTCCAACCATCCTGTGGCTAAGTGAGTAATAGGGATAATCGAACGGTTTGGGTCGACCATCGGTTCGACCCGAACATTGACTGTTCGAAATTCGGCCGAATTCCAAACTTTTTGTGGAAAAAGTTTGGAATTCGGCAACCAGAACCGACCAAAATGCAATGGGACAGGAACTAGGCTTTTAAAGCCCTTGATTGGACCAGAAACATCAGTAAAAGCCAATTGAGGGGGCAGGAGGATGCTAGGAATGTGATTGGAGTGACTAAGGGGTCCAGAGGCCAATCAGTAGTGAATACGTCCCCCAGTATATAACATAGCCCTGCCAAATCTCTAGCACTGTAATACAGGGGCTGTGGAAGAGAGTGGAAGCAGTTCTGTTACTCCTGCTGCAAAAGTGTCATTTAGCAATTATTAGTGTGGGGAAAGGGATATATAGTGTAGTTAGGGTACTATTTACCACTATAGTTAGATTCAATAATCTAGTTTCTGTAGGGAAAGTGTTAAGTGTCAGGGTGACCGTAGTGTAATGTAGGGTGAACTGACTCTGAGTGCTATGCCAGGGTGACCAAACTCTTCCATGTCAGGGTGACTGCCAGAGAAAAATGATCATTTGTCTTAGAATTGCAGTAGAGCAGGGATGGGGCTCCACTCCTTGTATGCCAGGGTGACCGAATTCATCCATGTCAGGGTGACCGCCAGAGAAAAAAGATTGTTTGTCTTAGAATTGCAGTAGAGCAGGGATGGGGCTCCGCTACTTTCACACCTGGGCGTTTTTGTTTCAGGTGTTTATTGGGCTTTTTTGTGGAAGTCTTTGGAGGCAGGCATGACATCTGAACTTCTGTGTAGGGGTATATATACTGTGACAGGAAGTCAGGTAAATCTGTGGATGTAGTCACAGACAGGAGATACATTTCCAAATGGTTTAGAAAATTCACCAATTACCATAGGGTGTCGGCTGCAAAGGTAGCCAGAACTGCATTAAGGAAGTTGAAAGGCCTTCAGCTGTTCGGAATGAGGAAGTTAAGGCCTCTATAATTTGTCCAAAGGAAGTCTATTGATTGCTGCCTCCTGACACTGTGTGAAGCTGGGGAGAGGAGGACAGTCAGATGTGTGCCTCCCGACGCTGTGTGAGCATGGGAGAAGACCTCCTGGAGCGATGTGCGCTGAGGAGGGTAAAAAGTGTGAAGACTACTCAAGGTGAGGTCTTGGACTATTTCTATGTGGAAAGAAATAAATGCACTGTTTGCTATGTGAAGAGACAAGCAAAGGAATGGTTGTTATGTGAAGAGACAAACAAAGGAATATGTTCAATGTGAAGAGGAAAAGGGACATGTTCAATGGACATTTGTTGTGTGAAGAAATAACATGGACTATGGAGTGTCTGCTGTAGGATCAGAAAAGTTTGCCCAACAGTAGGTTGGAGACAGACTCCGTAGGTAGGTTCCTGTATGTGAGAAGGTAGCCGCCCACAGTGGCAAGGATTTATTTTGTGTTTTATTTTTATTTTGATGTTTTTGACGCTTGCACTTGTGTGAAGAAAATTGCATGAATAAACCAAACTGTTGTTTGCAACCACTTCTCGGCTATCTCCCTGTGTAACGAATCCCCCCAAGGGGTCATCCACGCCCGCCACCGAGCTAATCAACCTCACATATGGTGGAGGTATGCATTGGGCAGAAGCAGAGATCCCTGCAAAGAAGTACATATGTTCTATGAACTTTGTCTGGTGCAGGAGATTGCACAATCTATGTGTGCAGGAGAGAAGATCCTGAAAGAGAGAAAAAACTACTTGTTTTAAAGAGACAGTGGTCTCAAAATTTTTGATGAACTTTGTCTGGTGCATGAGACTGCACAAACTGTGTGTGCAGGAAAGGAGATCCTGCAAGAGAGAGAAAAGCTACTGGCTTTAAAGAGACAGTGGTCTCAAAATGTTTTGCTGGACTGTGAAAAATTTATCGTGGAGTTATTGAAGATGGGGCGGTCAAAATGCCTGAAAGATGCAAAGATAGCTGAAATGAGAGACCGGATTCTATGGATGGAGGGGATGTTACCGCCTGAACGAGCCCCATCCATGCCTGAACAGAATCTGCTAAAGAGAAAGGTTGTTGTCCCTAGCAACACTGAGGCAAATGCAGCTCAACAGCAGGCAAATGCGGATTTTCAGCGGAGCTTTGCAGCTCAACAAAAGGCTCACCAAGAGAGCATGGCAGGCTGGAAGCAGAGATGCCAGCAGCAAATGGAGGCCATCGGTTTGGAGGAAACCGAGTATGTGTTCAGGGCTGAGCTGAATGCCTTGCAACGGAAAATGGAAGAAAAGGAACGAGCCCTGGAGTTGCTTAGGATGGAGCATAGAAACGTGCAGGCTCAGGTGTTACAGTGGGACGAATCCACTGCTCTTCTTTTTTCCGAGTTACAAAAACGTGGAGAGACTATAATGGAGAAAGATACCATCCTCATGGAAAAGGAAATTGAAATTCAGACTTTGCAGAAGCAAAGTATGTGTGATATGTTGGAGTTGTGTAATCAGCTAGAAAAAAAGTCTTCAGTCTTTGGAAGCTACAAAAATAGACCTGCAGGAGGCGCAGGAACAGAATGTCTCTCTGAAAACGACATTGTCTCTCAGCGACAAGGAGAAAAGTGAGAGAGAGGCTAAATTACTGAGTACTGTGTATGAGCTCACCACTTTGAGCAATGTGGTAGATGAATTGCGTACAGACTGTGAAAGTTGGAAAGATGAAGCCCAATGTGTCCAGCAGCAGTTAAAAGTGAAAGAAGCCTGTGTGGCAGAATTTCAGTCTCATTCCCAGAAACTAGCCAATGAGGGTAAGGCTCTTATGCAGTGAAAAGGAGATTCTGAACACAAGAGAAAAAAAATAGAGGCACAGCTTCTGGAATTGCAAGTCAAGGTGTCAGAAGTTGACCAAGTGTGTGCTAAGCTGTCAGAGAAGGCAAACCGACTGCAGGTTGAGTTGGACAAAGTCACAAATCAGTTTTCTCAAGCAGACAGCAAATCTAGAGAAATTGCCAAAGATTTTTCTATCTTGGAATCGCAGCTGCAAGACACTCAGGAACTCTTACAGGAAGAGAGGTGTCAAAGGCTGAGTTTGAGCACAAAACTCAAACAAATGAAAGATGAGAAAAATGGCTTCCTGGAACAATTAAAAGAGGAGGAGGAAGCAAAGAAAAACCTATCAGAGCAAGTCGCAACATTGCAAGCTCAGATAGCGGATATGAAAAAACGCATAGAAGAAAGCGTTGGTTCATTAGAGAGTGTTGAAGATGTGAAAAAGAAGTTTGATCAGATGCTTGGTGAGGAGAAGACTGTGTCTGCAAAATATGCCGAAGAACGCGACCGTGCAGAAGCGGAGGCGCGTGATAAAGAGAGCAAAGCCCTGTTCTTGGCTCGCTCCTTGGAGGAAGCTCTAGAGTGTAAGGTTGAACTAGAAAGAGTTAACAAACAGCTGTGTACAGAAATGGAAGACTTGGTCAGCTCCAAGGATGATGTTGGGAAAAGCGTTCAGGAGCTAGAAAAGTCTAAGCGAGCCTTAGAACAGCAAGTAGAAGAAATTAAGATTCAGTTGGAAGAGCTTGAAGAGGATCTGTCCCAAAGAGGGGATAGTGTGCCTGATGCAGTTTATAAAAGGATCAGTGTTTTGGGGTTTGTCCTGAGTGAGCATCAGAAATTTGATGCCATGTTGTTTGAATCACCCCTCTGGAATAAACAGTTCCTTCAAAAACTTCAAGCACTGGAAAATGTATCATTAGAACTTCAGCAAACAAAGGAGCTGTGTAAGAAATGTGATGATTTCTCAGTTCAGGCTGAAAACCTAGTGGAGAAAACTAAGGCAAGTGATATAAAGCTTGGAGAAAAAATCAAACACCACCTAGTGGAGAAAACTAAGGCTGTTGGTGAAAATGTGAAGCAAATGAATAAGTGCCTTTCAGGGAATATTTCCAAAATGGAACTGGTGAAAGACAGGTGGCAGAAGTTTGATCGCGATCTTGAGATACATTCCATGTGGAGTTCAGATAAAGAAAAGGAACTAGGTGACCTTGAGCGGTCAAATAGTTCAGCAGATATGCAATTCAACCAAATCAAGGAAATACTAAAGGAGCTACAAGGGAAAAGTAGTGCAATAGCAGAAAGTGCATTGAAGGAACCTGTAATAGACTGTGTTGTTGCCTTTGACCCATATGATGGTGGAAGGAAATTTGATAAAGTACAGGCATTCCTTGGAACAAAGCCAAGTGAAGCAGAGGTTCTCAAAGTTTAGTAGAAATCATTTATTGATTGCAGAGAGAGGCATCTTAAGAATGTTGAAGACATTAAGACTAGCACAATTGAGTTGCCTATGGATCACGGTCCTCCTTGGTGGATAGGACAGACGGTTATGCAGGACAAACATGAGAAGAAGCGAAATGATGCCAAAAATGCAGTTGAAGAATGTGTATATGAGATGAGGGACAAGTTGTCTGACATTTATGAGAAATCTGTCAATGAAGATGACAGAAACAGTTTCATCCTGAAGCTTGAAGATACAGAGAATTGGCTATATGAAGATGGAGAGGATCAGCCAAAACAAGTGTATATAGACAAGCTAACGGTCTTAAAGAAAGAGCCACCCCTACAAGCAGTTCAACAAAGGTTAGCAGTTGTTAATGAACCGGGGAGGGAAATAAATTCATATCAGCATGAAAGACAGTGGCTGAATGAAAAAGCAAAGCAGATTGCTCAGAAGGATGTATCTCTGGCAGCTGAAGCAGACAGAGAGTCGAATGGACTGAACATTATTTGGGAAGATACTAGGAGGCTTATCAGTGAGAGTCAAGATAAGTGCCTGACACATGTGTGCCTGGAAAACTGTGTCCCAACCCTAGGGTTGAAACAAGAGGGGGGGAGGGGGTATGTGACAGGAGGTCAGGTAAATCTGTGGATGTAGTCACAGACAGGAGATACATTTCCACCTGGTTTAGAAAATTCACCAATTACCATAGGGTGTCGGCTGCAAAGGTAGCCAGAACTGGCTTAAGGAAGTTGAAAGGCCTTCAGCTGTTCGGAATGAGGAAGTTAAGGCCTCTATAATTTGTCCAAAGGAAGTCTATTGATTGCTGCCTCCTGACGCTGTGTGAAGTTGGGGAGAGGAGGACAGTCAGATGTGTGCCTCCCGACGCTGTGTGAGCATGGGAGAAGACCTCCTGGAGCGATGTGCGCTGAGGCAGGTAAAAAGTGTGAAGACTACTCAAGGTGAGGTCTTGGACTATTTCTTTGTGGAAAGAAATAAATGCACTGTTTGCTATGTGAAGAGACAAGCAAAGGAATGGTTGCTATGTGAAGAGACAAACAAAGGAATATGTTCAATGTGAAGAGGAAAAGGGACATGTTCAATGGACATTTGTTGTGTGAAGAAAAAACATGGACTATGGAGTGTCTGCTGTAGGATCAGCAAAGTTTGCCCAACAGTAGGTTGGAGACAGACTCCGTAGGTGGGTTCCTCTATGTGAGAAGGTAGCCGCCCACAGTGGCAAGGATTTATTTTGTGTTTTATTTTTATTTTGATGTTTTTGACGCTTGCACTTGTGTGAAGAAAATTGCATGAATAAAACAAACTGTTGTTTGCAACCACTTCTCGGCTATCTCCCTGTGTAACGAATCCCCCCAAGGGGTCATCCACGCCCGCCACCGAGCTAATCAACCTCACAATACACACACACATATATGTATATATACACATACACACATATAGGTGTAAAAGTAGCGGAACCCCATCCCTGCGCTAATTAAATTATTTGCAGGGATGTGGCTCCGCTCCTATCACACCTATGTATATATACACCTACACACATGTGTGTAGGTGTATATATACATATATGTGTGTGTGTGTGTGTGTGTGTGTATATACCCCTATACAGAAGTTCAGATGTCATGCCTGCCTCCAAAGACGCCCAAAAGAATACACAATAAACGCCTGCAACAAAAATGCCCAGGTGTGTTGTTGCAGGCGTTTATTGGGCATTTTTTGGGCGTCTTTGGAGGCAGGCATAACATCTGAACTTCTGTATAGGGGTATATATACACACACACATATATGTATATATACACATACACACATACACACATACAGGTGTGATAGGAGCGGAACCCCATCCCTGCGCTAATAAAAATTCAAAAATTCTAAGAAAAATTATCTTTTTTTTCTGGTTCTGGACATGCTACAGAGCTGAAACTTCACAGGTACACCTTTTAGACCCCCCCCCCAGACACTAAATCCAAAGAAATCTCTTTTTTTTCCAATCATTTTTTCAATAATTCGCTCTCTATCAAAAACGACAATTTTTAAGAACTTTTTTTGTGTGATTAATAGTCATTGGGGCATGACCCAGAACCCTAGGCACTTTTTATGGGCATTTATTGGGTTTTAGGGCTTCAAAATGGTGTTTTTTGATTACCAAAGTTCGGGTCCCATCGATTTCAATGGGGTTCTGGAATCAGGACCCAAACTTTCGGGAAGTTCGGGTGTTCTGGTCAAACCAAACTTTTCAAAAGTTCAATCATCCCTAGTGAGTAACTGACCCCTCTCCCTAAGGGTTCTTTCACAGGAGCGGTGCGCCCGGCGGACTCCGTTTTTTTCAGCGGGGATCGATCCGCCAATCCCCACTGATCAGGCAATCCCCGCTTTGCAGAGACTGAGCTGTCAGAGCCCCGCTCTCCTCTATGGGAGATCGGATGAAAACGGACCGCCTAGTCCGTTTTCATCCGATCCTGTCTGATCCGATCCTCCAGATGAATGGAAAATAGGGTTTCCGTCCGTCTGAATTTCACAGACAGGATCAGATCAGAGAGCAGCGGGTGTCAGCGGACATGTTTCCATATAGAGGTACATGGAGCACTTGATCAGGTCCGCCTGAAAAACTGACAGGCGGACCTGACCGGAAAGCCTGTGTGAAAGGGTAGAAGTGACAGTGGGGTGATTTGATCTCCTAAGGGAGCACAGGCCACTTATAGTGCAAGGAGTCCTACATTTGCCACAGAGCAGCATAGAAGCAAACAATTAGTATACCTACCAATGCATGCAGAGCCACAGAGGGCAAAGCCTAAGGCACCTTTCACACATAGGGACCGTTAATTTCATCAGTTCAGTCACGTTTTTTTGTCATCGGCTTTTTTCAGTCAACATCAGTTTTTCATCCATTTTTCATCCTTTGTCATCAGTTTTTTATCTGTTGTCATCCGGCATCATCCGTTGTCATCCGTCTTCATCCATTGTCACCCGTCTTCATCCGTTTTCCATTCGTTGTCCTCCATCTTAATCCGTTTTTAATCCTTTGTCAATCGTTGTTATCCGTCTTCATCAGAGTTGAGAACACCGTGCCCACCATGTGACAGTGCTTGGCCAATCGCTAAGTGTAGCACTACCCTTGCAGGGGTTGCTGGTAACTTGTTCCCCTATTCCTGCACAGCCAGGCAATAAGCATTTTCCACTTTCACCCAGTCACGGGAAAAAAAAAACAGTCTCTGAGTTTGGTTTTGTTGTTTTATTAGTGATAATACCTTGGATGGGGTAAATGGGCTATAGGATTCCCAGGTCATCTGAAACAATGAATGGAGACAACATCCTTCCTATGTTTAAAATTCTCCTCTATGGACACCATCAGTCTTTAGTGATAAAAAAACAAAAACAAAAGTCCCTTGAGGACTAGGAGCTTTTAGTCTCCTTTTAAAAAAGAGCACAGTAGGTTGTAAACTGCATCAACCCCTGGCTGCTCCAAAGATCTCAAAGAAAAGGGATAGGAGGGGTTAAGCACAACACTCTCCTCCTGAAAGCTTTCTATGTGCTGCAATTTCTCCTCCTGTGAATCCTTGGGTGTGCTGATGTACACACTCTGTCCTCTTTGCTCCCTGCTGCTCCTTAGGCAAGAATCCTCTTCAAACCGAAACGCTGATAGGATCTTCCCAAGCCAGCCTGAGCCCAGCCTGGAGGCAGAGCCCCCGTTCAGATCCAGGGGTCCACTTCTAGGCCAGTGACAGCCTCCTCAGCACTCCATCTTCCACCTGACTACCCTGCGGGCATATTAATGGGCTGATCTAGCCACCCTGCCAGGACATTCTGCCTGGAGATTAGTCAAGTTCCCTCAACTATGCAGATCAGTTATTCATGGCCTCTGCCCACTAACTTATAGAAGCTTCTCCAAACCTCTAGGTCCAGGGGGAGCTCCTCCTTGGAGCCATCCAACTTGACCTGCAGTAACCCTGACTCAATTTCAGACTCACCATGAGTTATAACCTAAATTTGCCTGCACTATCACTAGTAGCACACTAGGGGGTGCTACATAGGCATCAGTGAGTCACTCAAATCCTCATTGGTGGAAAATAATTTTAAAGTAAATGTGCTAACTTATTAGGCAACTCAAACTGAGCAAATGATGAAAGTTTGGCTGGACCCTGTCCACTCCTCCCTTCCAGGCATTGCTATGAGTAGGTGAGGTTGATTATTATAGTGGATGCTCAGTCAGAATCACTATCAGGTTTGTACTGCTATGCAAGAAATTGGCTTAATATTCACTTTAAAGGACCAAAGATTGGAACGGTGGGAGAATTGGGTTCCAAATTTTACTTGGGTTTATAAGTTAGATTTTTATGTAAAATTACCTGCCTGTATATTTTTGTATCTACTAAACATTTTCACATATGATTTTCACTAAGAGTTGTTTTTTTTTTTTTGTATAGGCTCAGTTTGTATTTCTCAGGTTTGTGAAGGACATATTTACATTTTGCTATGTATATTTATTTTTATTAATCTTATATATATATATATATATATATATATAAAAAGAAATAATAAATAGTTATAATTTTTCAATGTAATTTTTTCCTCATTTACTTAACCACTTCCGGACCATTTACGCTAGTACTTTGACGTTAAATACAGGAGTTATGGCAGCAGATAGCTGCCATTAACCCCAATATTTTCTTACATGGCCGGCAGTCCTCTTTCACATAAAAATGGTCCCAGTGGCGGATTTGCTCCCTTTTATAGGTGACGGGAGAGGTGCCCCCCCCCATCCCCCTTCCACCGATTCCTGGTCCTTTTCCCCTCTTACCGGAGCCGTTGGTAGGAGGAAAACTATCCGGTCCATTGCAGTCCCAGGCAGGAAGTCGAATGAAGGCAAGTTAGCCCCCACTCTACTCTATGGCCTTGAAGGACCGGAGCGACGTCATAAGTCGCTTCTGCCCAACACCCTTAAAGGGCCCATTTTTTTCTTCCTGATAAAATTACTTTTTTTTTTTTGCTTTTAAGGGTAGATGTCTTTTTGACCCCAGATCTCACATTAAAGAAGGCCTCTCATTTTTATTACAAGGGATGATTGCATTCCTTGTAAAAGGAAGAAAAGTGATCAAAACATTTTTTTTTTTTTAAAAGGACAGTGTAAAAATAAAAATAAAAGGTAAAATAAGGAAAAAAAATGTAAAGCGCCCTCAAGTCCCTCAAGCTTGTGCACAGAATTGAACGCATATGTAAGTCACGCCCACATATGTAAACATAGTTCAAACCACACATGTGAGGTATTGCCACGATTTTTAGAGCGAGAGCAATAATTCTAGCCCTAGACCTCCTCTGTAACTCTAAACTGGTAACCTGTAGACATTTTTGAAGCGTCGCCTATGGAGATTTTAAAGTACCAATGTTTGTCGCCATTCCACGAGCGTGCACAATTTTGAAGCATGACATGTTGGGTATCTATTTACTCGTGTAACATTATCTTTCACATTATAGAAAAAAATTGAGCTAACTTTAATGTTTTCTTATTTTTTAATTAAAAAAAGTGTATTTTTCCAAAAAAATTGCATTTGTAAAACCGCTGCGCAAATACGGTGTGACATAAAGTATTGTAATAATCTTCATTTTATTCTCTAGGGTTTCTGCTAAAAAAAAAAATGTATACAGTTTGGGGGTTCTAAGTAGTTTTCTAGCAAAAAAAAAAAATACTGATTTTAACTTCTAAACAAGTGTCAGAAATAGGTCTGGTCCTTAAGTGGTTAAACAAGAGAGCAATTTCACCATGCTGTATAGGTTGAAATTTTATCACATTTACCCATCAATTGCAGTTGATTAAACTAATATTTTTTTTTGTGGTTGCATTTTACGGAGCAAGCTTCTTTTTTTTTTTTTTTTTTTCTTTTTTTCTCTTTTTTTGCCAATGCTGATATTCTCTTAGGATCCAGTTTTCTGCTACATGTGTTTTTTTATTTATTTTTTTATTTACATTTTCTAACAAAATGGAGCAAAATAATTCATTCTTCTTTGTTTACCGAGCCCATATGCTATTCAAAATTCATGTTCCACCATTGATTTTGAGCCTAACAGTACACCGCTGTATAATGCGTTTCCTGCTCTGACACAATTTGGAATACCAATTTGTAAGACAGACACATAAAAATGTAATATATTGTATTGAACCAAACTTTCTTTGAAAGTAAGAAGCATGCAACTCTGCATGTTATTACCGCTGCTGGCTGCAGAAGCCTGGGACAAAGTTAGCTCAGTCTTAAATCCAATCTCGAGGAAAATAAATGTTCATTCAATTGAGATAAATAGCCGCAGTTTAAATAAATGTCTAACAGGAAAAAAAAATCAATTTATTAGCCAACATTCTGAAATGAAACCAAATTTAAACACTTGTTATCCTGAATATTAGATGTGTTTTTTTTCAAATATGAAAATGTGTCTAGTATGCACAATATTCACAAGACAGATGAGTGAGATTAGTTACCATGATGTATATATAACTTATTAATATTGCCCTGTCAATGTACAGTATCAGGAATGGGGAGGACAGATTGGAAAAAAATGCTGGATATACAAAAGTTTGTTCAACTGTAACAAGGGGAAAGGGACTAAAAATTAAAGATAAGCATAAATAATAGATATAGTTAGAATGTGTATAATAGTAATAGTAATAGTAATAATAATAATAATAATAATAATAATAATAATAATAATAATAATAATAATAACAATAACAATAATAATAATAATACTATTTTATATATTAATCATAATAATAATAGTAATAATAATAATAATAATAATAATAATAATAATAATAATAATATTATGATTAATACAAATAATAATAATAATAATAATAATAATAATAATAATAATAATAATAATAATAATAATAATAATACTAATTATGTGTATTATTATTATTATTACTTGTAAGAAAGTAACAGGCATAAAAGTTGAGTTATTGTTGTTTTTTATTTGTAATGAATAAATGTGGAAAAAAAATAATTACAATTTTGTTATTGTTGGTTAACCCCTTCATGAGCAGAGCTCACTGAAACCCAGATGATCAAACCAAATTTGGTGATGTCCGTATGTGTTGGTTAACTTAATCAAAATTTTGTAAATCTTTTTTTTTTTTAACAAAATTTTCAATTTTTTAAAATAATTCACTTTAAGGATATAAAAGGATTGTTATTTGGTACACCATTTTAACATATTTACTGCTTTTATAATGTTAGCTGTTAAAAGGACAATATGTTTAAAAACACAATTTACACTTAAATGTTTAGAATACTTTTTTGTTTTTGTTGTTTTTGACTTTCACTTTAGCAACCCCAACAAGCTGTCAATGTGCCATGTTTCGTGAAGGGCATGATGACAAATCAGGGGGACTGTTTGTTTTGTAAACAAATCCATGTGATGATCACTATGATTGGCTGTCAAAGTTTTCACATGCATGGGAATCCATCAGAATGGTTTCTGATGGTGAGCTAGTAGGTATTCGGCATTTTCCTATTAGGGAAGGACTGGCCAGAGAGGGAACTTATGGTTGGCCAGCTTGAGCATTCATTGCTATATATGCAAACCAAGAATACCAAGAATGAGTGGTTTTAACCACTTCTGGACTGGAAGCATTTGCCCCCTTAATGACCAGGCCATTTTTTGCGATACGGCAGTGCGTTAATTAATTGAAAATTGCATGGTCGTGTGACGCTGTACCCAAATAAAATTGATGTCCTTTTTTTCCCCCCACAAATAGAGTTTTCTTTCGGTGGTATTTGATCACCAGTGCATTTTTTTTTTTTTTTTTTGCGCTATAAACAAAAAAAGAGCGACAATTCTGAAAAAAAAAAACAATATTTTTTACTTTCTGCTATATAACATTCCCTATAAAAAAATTAAAAATCAAATGTTTTTATAATTTTAGGCCAATTTGTTTTCTGCTACATATTTTTGGTAAAAAAAAATCCCAATAAGCGTATATTGACTGGTTTGCGCAAAAGTTATTGCGTCTACAAACTAGGGGAAAGATTTAAGTAATTTTTATTTATTTATTTATTCTTTACTAGTAATGGCGGCAATCAGCGATTTTTAGCAAGACTGCGACATTGGCGACGGACAGGTGGGACCCCTAACTGACATTTTTGAGAATTTTGGGGGGACCAGTGACATTACTACAGTAATCAGTGCTAACAATATGCACTGTTACTGTAATAATGACACTGGCAGGGAAGGGGTTAACACCAGGGGTGATCAAAGGATTAAATGTGTCCCTAGGGGGTGCTTTCTAATTGTATGGGGGGATGGACTTGCTGAATGAACACAAAGACATGTGTTCCTAAAAAGGAGGAACACAGGATCCCTGTGTTCATCACTGACAGAACAGCGGTCTGCCGTGTTTACAGCGGCAGACCCCCGTTTTGTCTCCACGAGGAGCGATCGTGGATGCCCGGCGGTAATCGTGGGTGCCGTACCCGCTGATTGGCTTCCTCTGTGCTGAATGGGGGCACGCGCGCGTCCTCACTAGCGGTCCCGCAAAGTGACGTACAGTTACGTTGTTTCGCGATTTTCTTGCAGTAGGTAAGGTTATATACTATATTGGCCTGCAGAAAGTTAATTCATTATTTTTTTATGTTAACATGTGTTCCCACCTTTTTAGAACCTTAAATGTTAAAGAGAAACTCCAGTCAAAAATGACTGTTTTTCCGAATAATAGTATGCTAAGTATCTTTATCTTTGATATTATTCATGTTCTGGCTAGCTGCTTGTGTAGCTTAGAAAGTCATATCTAAACTAGACAAACAGATTCTTCCTAATCTACACCGACAATGCTATCTCACTTTGTCTGAATTTGATAAGCTGTCTTTCACTTCCTGAAAAGGTTGTCGGTCTTTCTTAGACAGACATGCCTAGACCTGCGCAGCCCCGCCCAGGCCCACCCCAATCCCTCCTACCCATCACAGAACATGATCTCCTCTCTTCACTGCCTCGTTTAGGCTAGCAGCTTCTCCTGAGAGAAGGAGGGAGGGGGGGGGTTCACGTGACCAGCACAATATATGAAAGAAATAAGGTACAAAGGAACATGTTTAAAAGTTTACAAGGATACAGATCAATTTCTATCGCTCATTACATGTGAGTAATGAGATTCAACATGACCGCGCACCAGTGCACAAAGCCAAGGTCCATTAAGACATGGGTGAGTGAGTTTGGGATGGAGGAACTTGACTGGCCTTCACAGAGTCCTGACCTCAACCCAATAGAACACCTTTGGGATGAATTAGAGTGGAGACTGCGAGCCAGGCCTTTTCTCCCAACATCAGTGCCTGACCTCACAAATGCTCTTCTGGAAGAATGGTCAAACATTCCCATAGACACTCCTAAACCTTGTGGACAGCCTTCCCAGAAGAGTTGAGGCTGTTATAGCTGCAAAGGGTGGGCCAACTCAATATTGAATCCTACAGACTAAGACTGGGATGCCATTAAGGTTCATGGGCATGTAAAGGCAGGCGTCCCAATACTTTTGACAATATAGTATATATATATTTGTGTATTTTCATTATTATAACGGAAAGTAATGTCCTTTTATTACGCAGAGAGATGCTTAAATGAATACACCTTGGGTGTCTTATTCACTAGGTAGGTCACATTCTTTTTTTCCTTTTTTTTTATCATTATAGATTCCACTTAATCACCATGGTAATATATAGTGAACTGTAGATCTAATAATTTTATCAGGGGTTTCCTGAGATGGAAACATTATTTCTATAGCTCTCAAAGGTAAGAAAGTTCTGAATACTTCTGATAAATTCCAAACCCACAAGATAATCAGTTCAGGTCTGAAATAGTCTTTTTCCTGACAGACTCCATGGCAGCATACGTTTGGGTAGCCCCGCCTCCACTCCTACCCTATAGGACCCCACTCCCATAAATCCTTGCTCCCTTTCAGCATCCGTGTTCTTTTTTTGTCCTCCTCCTGCACCTGTTTGGTGCTGAATTCCTACAATTTCGATGCTAAATCGCTTGAAGACGCAGGGTTAATGAGGGTCGGCAGGAATTGTTTCCCCTGTAAGCCCTTGCTGCTGCGGGGTATGGGGTCGGCATGCTGAAGAGGAGCCTTAAGATGCCTGACAAAGCAGGCCAAATGGCATGGCCAGTGAGCCCGGCTGCTGCGGGTGGCCTCATGTGCATTGCCCCATCGATGGATATTGCTTCCTGGTTGCTGACTTGGTATTTCCCTGGTGTCTAGCGGTAAGCTGCGCGGACAGGTAAGTGTTTTATAACCCTTATGTGTATTATATTTTACTTGCCTGGTGATCTAGCGCTTCCCTGGTGGTTTAGCGTGCGGCTCCTCGCTTCTCTGTGTACTTCCTGGTGGTCCGGGAGGTACTATGGATGCCGTGGAACGCACTGCGTTCCATTCGCGGCGTTTTCGGACGCTCTGCGCATGCGCGCGGGCTGACCGAGAACGAGGCTTGGTCCGCGCATGCGCAGTAGCGGCGATCGCCGATACTCGCGCATGCGCTGTATGCCGCGGCCGTGACGTCACGGCCGGCGCCAAATTTAAATGGATGTCAGTCCCACAGCCTATGGGACTGACTGTAGAATTGCGGCGTTTCCACATTGGTGGTCTCTGGTGACGAGGTATGTGGGTCCTCTGTATGAGGGGTCTTGGGGAGCATTACTAAGTACTTTTGCATTGGTCTTTCTAGTGTACCCCTGTCTTTCCTTATGGATACATCACCGCTCCCCTGTGACCAGCTCTCTCTTAGGAGTGCAGAGCTGGAGTAGGGGGGGGCCGGATATATACGGGTGGTCTTGTGGTTTACTCCCTTGTATGTTCCCTTACAGTTCCTCCTATAGGTCCGAACAGCCTTTAGGCACGCGAGAAGATCGCCATGCGAAAACGCAGCAGCCTCGCTCTTCCTCCAGACATGGCTCCTCTTCCAAGTCCAGACACCGCAGTAAAGACCGGTCACCTGCTAGGTCTTCACGCCAATCCAGCGAGACAAAATGCTGGGGCTGTGGGATTCGTTTACTGAACGGAAAATCGCTATGCGACTCCTGTTATTCCCAAACAGCGGGTAAAAGGGGAAGCTCTGACCGACAACTTGAGTCCATGGTCAAGCGCATAGTCAAGGACTCCCTGGCTGATCTTATTAGACGGCAGTCTCCAGTACCAGAACCATCCATTTCTCCTGTTAGAGAATCTTCTGGCGGACGGGTCCTTGAATCATCTGGACTTAGCCATCCCTCGATATTCGAATCTGAGAGTGATTCTGACCAAGATGAACCTAGTTTGGGTTTTTCTTTCAACCTGGTTCCACCGCTAGTGAAAGCCGTCAGAGAAACCCTGAACTGGGAAGACCCAGTGGTCTCTGCCCCCAAGCAGAGAAAATATTTCAAGCAGCTGAGCAAAGAGCGGCTATATTTTCCTTTCATCCCTGAATTAGGAGACATCATAACGGAAGAATGGAGCAAGGTGGAGAGAAAAAACTCCATGGTCTCAAAATTGGCTAAACTCTATCCATTCAAGGAAGATGAGGTCAAACACCTGGAATCTCCTCCTTTAGTGAATGCGGCTGTCATGAGGCTAGTAAAGCACGTCACTTTGCCTCTTGAAGATACGGTTTCCTTTAAGGATCCTCTCGACAGGAAAATTGACACGGATCTGAAGCGTGTCTATCTTTCTGTGGGAGCTGCTTGCAAACCAGCCCTAGCCCTGGCATCCCTGTCCAAAGCCATGGAAGTATGGGTGGACAATGTTGATGATTCTCTCAGAAGTTTCTCTGAAGAGGCAGCCAAGAATTCTCCTATCCAGGAGCTAAAACTGGCCTCAGCCTTCCTGGGGAAGGCGTCTATTGATATGATACCCCTGTTAGCACGAGGGATGCTATCATCTGTTACAGCAAAGCGTGCACTTTGGTTACGCCCTTGGTTGGCTGATCCTGCTTCTAGCAGGTATGGTGTCGCATTCCTTTTGAGGGTTCTTCCCTCTTTGGGAATAAATTAGATAGCGCCATCTCTGAGGCTACTGGTGGTAAATCGGGCTTTCTTCCCCAGGACAGGCGTCTTCTTGGTCAGAAAAGACTACCTCCTAGAAAGCAAAATACTGACCGTGCCAGGGAAGCACGTAGTTATAGGCCAGGAAGGGAGTTTGGAAGAAACTGGAAGTCCAGGCAGTCTTCCTTTCGGAAGGGCCCCAAGAGCAACACGTCTGGGGACAGAGATACCACAAAGTCCTTTTGAGATTGGGCCCGCTCAGGCCAGTCAGGTGGGAGGTCATCTCTTTCACTTCGGCGGGTCTGGGCGGCCTCAGTCTGGGATGCTTGGGTCGTCAACACGGTCTCTGCAGGTCTTTCTTGGACCTTCACCAGTATTTCTGGAAACAGATTTGTTCCTACCTCCCTTGCGCGGTCAGGCGACAAAAGAGAGGTTCTCTTATCTTACGTAGACTCGCTAGTCACTCAAGGAGCAGTGGTTCCAGTGCCAGAATCAGAAAGAAGGCTCGGAGTGTATTCCCCTCTTTTCATGGTGCGCAAGAAGAGCGGCGCCTGGAGACCAGTGATAGATCTGACACACTTGAATCGCTTCATCAAAGGAGAAAAATTCAAGATGGAGACTCTATTCTCCATTCAGCGAGCCGTTCAACCGGGAGATTGGATGGTCTCAGTAGACCTGAAGGATGCATACTTCCACGTGCCAGTGGCAACAGAGTTTCAGCAATATCTAAGATTCTCGGTCGGCCAGCGTCATCTGCAATTTGTATGTCTCCCCTTCGGGCTTTCCACGTCGCCTCGTACCTTTTCGAAGGTCTTGTTAGCGGTGGTAGCCTTGATAAGACTGAGAGAGGTCCGTCTTTATCATTACCTGGACGACCTCCTTCTTCTGGCCCAAGACAAGTCTGTTATCCTGGAACATCTAGCTCTGGTCATCTCGACTCTAGAGAGGTTCGGCTGGATCCTGAACAGAGAAAAGAGCCATCTGATTCCCACTCTGTTCCTGGTCTTTTTGGGCGCGCTGTTCAACACCAAGAACAGTACCATCTCTCTGCCAGAAGGAAAGATTCCGGTAATCAGGGACAGAGTATCTCTGGCTTTGTCGGCATCCCGTCTCATAGCCAAACAATGCCTGAGGGTAATTGGCACCATGGTGTCAACAGCCCCTATGGTGAAGTGGGCTCTCTGGAAGATGAGGCCTTTTCAGAGGTTTTCTTCAGCAGTGGAACGGAATCAGCAATTCTCAGCGAATAGTGATAACCGCAACCATAAAGAGCTGGCTTCCTTGGTGGCTACAGCTGAAGAATTTGCGCAATTGTCACTCCATAGCCCCCATATCTTGGGTGATAGTGACATCAGACGCCAGCAACACCGGCTGGGGCGGTCATTGCGGAACAGAGATGGCACAAGGGAAATGGGAGTTTTGGTCTCGCCAGACTGTGTCCAACATCTTGGAACTACGAGCGGCCTTTCAGGTGTTACTAGCCTTCGGCCACCTCATTCGGGGCAACACGACAACACGACTGCAGTAGCCTATGTGAGGAGACAAGGCGGAACTCGCAGTGCATCCCTGCTTCGGGAAGTAGAGCCAATAATGACCTGGGCTCAGGGAAATCTGGTCAATCTGTCGGCAGTTTACATACCAGGGGCTCAGAACACACAAGCGGATTTCCTCTCCAGAACACAACTCAACAACAACGAGTGGTCTCTCCACGAGGATGTGTTCAATTGGATCCTGTCCTTGGGGTTCATCCCAGAGGTGGATCTATTTGCCTCCTTCAACAACAGGAAGCTGCAGAAATTTTACTCGAGGAACAGAGATCCCAGAGCATTCGGGGTGGATGCCCTGACAGATTGCTGGAAGTTTCACAAGGCTTATGCCTTTCCCCCAGTTCCAGTCATCTTTCAATTCTTGCGGAGAGTCAAGGTGGAGCCAGTCAAAGTGGTTGCAGTAATTCCGTTTTGGCCCAACAGACCGTGGTTTCCTCTACTATTCCAGCTGAGCTACCGCGACCCAGTCCCTCTTCCTCTCAGGGAGGATCTGCTGTCCCATGGCTCCATCCTTCACCCATGCCCAGCCCGTCTGCACCTTCGGGTCTGGTTTTTGAGAGGGGAAGGCTGGAAGCATTAGGATGTCCGGAAGTAGCCATACCAACTCTTTTGAGTGCTAGAAGACAAAGCGCGAATAAAACCTATGAAAGGATTTGGGCTAGGTTTACTTCTTTCCTGGAGTCCAAAGGAAAGTCCTGGTCATCTCCTTCCGTGGAAGATATTCTATCTTTTCTCCAGTCAGGATTGGAATTGCCTCTCTCAGTGAGCGCCCTGCGAGTCCAAGTCTCAGCCATGTCTGCTTTCACAGGCATTTCCTGGGCTGCACATCCTTTGATCAGGCAATTTTTCAAAGGGGCAGTAAGGCTAAGGCCACGGAAGAAGCTGAGATTCCCCAAGTGGGACATGCCTTTGGTCCTTGATTTTCTGTCCTCAGTTGGCATGAATCCAGAAGAGCCTATATCAGTGAAATATCTCACCCTTAAGATAGTCTTTCTAGTGGCTCTGCAAAAAGGGTGTCTGAGATTCAAAGTCAGGGAACCCTTTCTGACTTTCTTCCCGGATAGGGTTGTCCTTATCCCAATGCTGGGAGCAAGGCCTAAAGTCACTTCGGTCTTTCACGAGAACCAAGAAATTGTTCTCCCTACTTTCAATTCATTGGCCGAACCTCTGGAAGTTCATCCACTGGACGTAGGCAACACGCTCAGACAGTATTTGGAAGCTACAGCCTCGTTTCGAAAGACAGATTATCTCTTTGTTCTATTGTCTGAGAAGAACAAAGGTATGCGTGCCTCTTCAAGATCAATTGCCTCCTGGATAGTAGAGGCGATTCAGTGGGCTTATAGAGAGAAGGGCTTGGTTCCTCCTAAAGCGGTGTCTGCGCATTCTACTCGTGGTGTCGCTACTTCATGGGCAGCTTCAAGACATGTCGCTCCGGATGTGGTCTGCAGAGCAGCGTCTTGGTGTCCATTCATACATTTATGTCACATTATTGTGTTGAGCCGGCGGCTCTTTCTTCTGTTGGTTTTGGTGCTCAAGTGTTATCTGTTGCAGGTGTTAATTAAAATTTATCAGCATCTGCCCACCCAATTGTGTTTTGGCGAGTTATTTCCCAAACGTATGCTGCCATGGAGTCTGTCAGGAAAACGGAAAATTTATATCAAATACTTACCGTAATTTTCCTTTCCTGATGGACTCCATGGCAGCAGGAGTCCCCTCCCAGTTCCTGAGTAGGCTAGTTACAGAACACGGATGCTGAAAGGGAGCAAGGATTTATGGGAGTGGGGTCCTATAGGGTAGGAGTGGAGGCGGGGCTACCCAAACGTATGCTGCCATGGAGTCCATCAGGAAAGGAAAATTACGGTAAGTATTTGATATAAATTTTCCGTTATTTTTGCATTTGGCTAAAATTAGTGAAGCATGAAAATAATTAAATTATTTTACCAATTAATTAAATTGTTTTAAAAAATATTTAATTACAAAAAAAAAACTCTACTAGATACCGTTTTTTTTTTTTGCCAGAAAAAAATTCACTCGTCTCTTCTGCCAAACAAACCCTTTCATCTCACTCCCAGCATTTTTCTATAGTGTGAACTGCCTGTGGCACATGCGCACATTTACTTTCCCAGCAAATTTCCAGCATCTGTCAGATGTCGAGAATGGAGCCATGCACCTGGGCACTGTTTCTCTGGTTTGTATGTGCTGGAGTTATGTCATCAGCGATCATCCAATGGCCAAAAAATGAGGGACACAAACCCAGAAATAGCAGAGATGAGGGACAGTGAGGGAAAGCTCTGATCCGAGTAGGGCAAGAGGTGCGTCTGTCAAATATGGTGTGCATACTTGCTCATTATGGAGAATAGCTTACCACTTTAGGCAATAAATGATTGTAAAGGATTTATGATCCCTCATCAGATCTCTTTATTATTTAGACTACCCTGTTTCCCCGAAAATAAGACCTACTTATAGCTTTGCCTCTCGCTGAAATATAAGGTATCCGCCCAAAAATAAGACATTCCTGATAATAATGCCTCCCCCGAACATAAGGTCTCCCCGATAATAAGGCCCCCCCCGAAGCTACCGTAACTCTGGACTCTGGACCGTAGCTGCGGGCGCCGCCGCGCAGCTCATTGTTGGCCGCAGCGTAGCCGGAGCAGACAGGAAGTGCGAGGTCTCTTTTAATCAGAGAGCCCATGTCGCCTCCAGGACAAGCTGCCTTTTTTTTTTTTGTTCAACAATAAATATGTACTGTATTCTTCTTCATGGAAAAATAAGACATCCCCTGAAAAAAAGACCTCTGGGAGCAAAAATTAATATAAAACACTGTCTTGTTTTCGGGGGAAATGGGGTAGGTTTAAAATTTAGGTAACTAAAACTTCTTCTCATATGTTCACTGTGTGCCTTCCTGTCAATGCTGGGATTGAACTTGAGTCCTTCGGTCCTTTGGCTGGTGCTCTGTTTGCTCTACCACTAAGGAACCTGAGCCTTGCAGTACTCACTTTGCATAGTACCTCTGCTTCTAGTACTCTTTAGTCCAGCCTTCCTCAATCTTTTCAACACAGAGGAACCCTTAAAATAAATTTCTGGTCTTGGGCAACCCCTGCAAATAATTTAAAATCTTAAACTCATGACACATTAGTGTGACAGTCAATGGGAAGAATGGTCCTTACTCTTGTCATCATTGGGAAGAATTACCCCTTTACAGAGAGCTAAAAAGAACAATGGTGTCATTGGGAACTTATCTTAAAGGCAGAAATTGCCCATTTCTCAAGGAACCCCTAGCAACCTCAGGAGGAACCCTGGTTGAGAAACCCTGCTCTAGCTCTACCTGTCTTCCAGCTGCAATCAATCCACAATCAGATCAGCTTAAATTGCAGGGTTTCCTGTTGACTATGCCCATTTGTGGGATTTGTTTCCCTTGGTGTGTGATATACTGCTGAGCTACTAAACTTTTGGACTTTGACCCTTGCCTATTTCCTGGATTACCCTCTTTGCCTTACGATTCTACATTACTCTGCCAGTCTGTGTATAACCCTGCCTGACCTTGCTTCTGGATTCTGACTTTGTACCTTGCTGTCAAGGTTTGTTGCTGACCCGATGTTCTGCCGAAAACTCCAACTTGCCGAGAACGCCAACAACGTCACTTCCAGTAAGTGTAGACCAGGCATAATTGGAGATTTCGAGCACTTGCTGTTTTCACAGAACACCGGTGTTCCGTGAAAATTACCTACCCGTGAGAAAAACCTACCCCTCGTAACTTCCGTTGCTCGGCACTGTATGTAACGCAGCGGTTACATTAAAACACTGTGCTGAAATACGAGTCATCTCCGCTCCTGTGCCTGTCACTTCCCTCATCTCGGATAGTAAATATAAAAGCGGCGGCGGCTGTATGAATACATAAATCACGGAGCCGAGAGCCGCTTTTATATTTACTTGCCGAGAGCAGGGAAGTGACAGGGACAGGAGCGGAGATTACTCGTATTTCTGCACAGCTGTTTTATGTAAACGCCGCGTCGGTAGGTTTATTTCACGGTACACCTTGATCGTTTCATACTAGTGCGCATGCGCACTAGTAAGCTCCTCTGTTCTTCCATTAGGTATCCGGGGCTCTGAGCATGCGCACTGCTGCGCTGCTCAGCTGTTTCTGCCCGGAAGTGACGAGGGTAGGTAATTCTCACGGGGTAGGTAATTCTCACAGAACACCGGCAGCCTTTACACTCCTGTACACACTATACATAGTGGATTTTGTTAGTCCGCCTGCTAGTTGTCACTGCACTGGAGGTGGCCATGTTTTTTGTTGCTAGTGGACAGACAAACAATCTGCTGCAATCCGAGAGAAATAGGTAAATCAATAAACTCACATAGGTAATTCATATATGTACACATAAAACCATAACACAATATAAATATATAGCATCACATTTAATTATTCAATGTACACGTGTTTCATCATAACATAGTAATAATAATACATACTTGCTGGTTGATAGATACATACCTGTATATGTCCACATATTTCATCATATGATTGCACATAATGATATCAATGATGACCTAAAAATCTCTAGTATGACCTCAACATAAAAACATAAAATGATTTATAGTTAAAAATTCTCTCCACCACTAAATCTCCCATTGCTAGAGACTTACTGTATGTCTGTAGTTTTTAGTATTTTTTTTTTTTTCACCCTGAGTCACTGTCACTGGCATCCCTTTGGGTTACTGTATCCAATTTAATTAGACATGCTATTATATTTTCACACATACTTAATTATCTTCCATAGAAGTCTCTTGAAGATTTTTATTATACTTCTTTGATTATTAATTAGGGACTACATTACAGTTTCAGATGCTCATCCTATGTTGCTTGCACTGACCTGCTGTCATGGACCATACTGCCAGAGCTCCCGGAAACGACGCTCCCAATTCATCTATAACATCTATGTCTACATATTGTACCTTTAGTTGTTCTGTAAGTATCAACGAGGGTTGTTTCCTCCTCCCCTCCCTTTCTTCCTCCCCTTTCCTTTTCTTTCACTTTCCATCCACGATCCACCCCCTCCTCCTTTTGGACCTGCTGGTATACTATATTAATAATGGTGTATCCCATTGCAGATACGTGTATATACAGTATATATATATATATATATATATATATATATATGTATACTTCGCATCTTCTCCTGATGAGTGGATAAATCCACGAAACACGTAGAGCTGTTTTGGATGCAATGTTCCAACAATTATGTGCTTATTATCAGATTTTTTTATGAATTATTATTTTTAACTATGACTAATTTTATGTTTTCATGTTGATGTCAGACTAGAGAACATTTTACGTCATCATTGATATCATTATGTGCAATCGTACTATGTTATGATGAAATCTGTGGATATATAAAGTATGTATCAATAATATGTTATCAACCAGCAAGTACAGTATTTGTTATTATTACTATCTTATGATGAAACATGTGTACATTGATTCATTAAGACCGCATTCACACTGAAGGGGCACGACTTCGGGGGTGAACCTGTGAAGTCGCGTGCACCGCAACTTCGGCGCGACTTGCACGGACTTCATAAAATGAATGTCTATGCAAGTCGCTCCGAGGTCGCCCCGAAGTAGTACAGGACCCTTTTTCTAAGTCGGAGTGACTTGTGTCGCTCCTATTAGAACGGTTCTGTAGCACTGGATGGACCGCTACGGACCGCGACTTGTCAGGCTGACAAGTCGCCTCACAAGTCGCGGTACTGTGATTGGAGGCTAAATGTGATGCTATATATTTATTTATTATCATTATCATATTATTAATATTATTTATTATTTCTCGTGTTATGGTTTTATGTGTTCATATATGAATTACCTATGTGGGTTTATTGATTTACCTATTTTTTCTCGGATTGCAGCCGCGGGTTTCATTTAACCACTTTAAGACCGGAAGGATTTGCCCCCTTAATGACCAGGCCACTTTTTTCAACTTGGCACTGCATGATTTTAACTGAGAATTGCGCCGGTGTGCGATGCTGTACCCAAACGAAATGTACGTCCTTTTTTTCCCCATAAATAGAGCTTTCTTTTGGTGGTATTTGATCACCTGTGCGTTTTTTATTTCTTGCGCTATACACAAAAAAAGAGCGACAATTCAGAAAAAAAAAAAAAAAAAAACAATATTTTTCACATTCTGCTATATAATATTCCCAGAAAAAAAAATGTAAAATCAAAATTTTTTAGGCCAATTTGTTTTCTGCTACATTTTTTTGTTAAGAAAAATTGCAGTAAGCGTATTTTGATTGGTTTGCACAAAAGTTATTGCGTTTACTAACTACGGGAAAGATTTATGTCATTTTTATTGTTTTTTTTTTACTAGTAATGGCGGCGATCTGCGATTTTTTTGCGGGACTGCGACATTGCGGCGGACAGTTTGGACCCCTGACTGACATTTTTGACACTTTTGGGGGGAACCAGTGACATTACTACAGTAATCAGTGCTAAAAATATGAACTGTTACTGTAATGCCATTGGCAGGGAAGGGGTTAACCCTGTGGGTGATCAAGGGGTTAAACGTGAGCCTAGGGGAGTGATTCTAACTGTGGGGGGGCATGGCTTATGAAATGACCATAGAGACATGTGATCCTATATAGAAGGATCACATGGGCTCTATGATCGTTCCAGGGAGAAGAACAGTCAGCTGTGTTTACAACATCTGACCGTTCTTCTCTCTCAGCGGGGAGCGTTCACAGGTGTCAGGCGGCATTTAGAGCCACCTTCCCGCTGCATCGGCTTCCCCGCTGATGAGCGGGTGCCCCTAGCCTCCTGTGAGCGAGCGCCGTACAATTACGGCAATTCGCGCAGAAACGGCTGCCTGTCGCGGTACATCTGCGGCGGGCGGTCATAAACAGGTTAAAGGGTAACTCCACTTTCATGGGGAAACAATCAGCAAATAAAGGAAAAAACAATATAGCGTATACAATTGTGACACAAATCATATTGTAATTGAATGTTATTAAAAATGACCTTTCCTTTTCAATCTGCAGCTGTTTTTTTTCTGAAAATGCAATGCAATATGGCCGCCTGGAGCTGTTCTGTACACAGAATGTATACTGACCACACCCCCAGAAACATAATTTCCTGCTTGTGTGATTGGCTCACCAATTTTCCCAAGTCTGCACTAAGATACAAGTCAGATTTCTAGCATCCCCTGCAACAGAAATGTCATTTTTGGTGAGATACTCCCAATAGGAACAAGTCTAAAGGGATGCAGGCCCAGCAGATTTCCTCATTAGAGCCCTGCAGCTGCCACAGCTGATATATAATTATGAAACCACTCCCATTAGACCCACTCAGCACAGAGGAACAAACAATGATTTCTTCAGAATAACAAAAGGTAGAAATCTGCAACAAAGTTTGTTATAATCCTTGTAATGTACAGAGATCACCCAGAGGGGAATGTTTTTTTTTTTTTTTTCTCAGCAAAAGTGGAGTAACACTTTAAAGTCCCAACCTCCTTTCATTTTTATCTATCTTGTAATTAGGGATGGAGATATATGACCCTACCCTGTCATTGCCTCATTTAAAGATTTAAAGTACCAAAAAATCTCCCCCCCCCTTTTTTTTTTGGACAAACACTCTCCACCAATTATAGCGTGTACAGGAGTGTAAAGGCTGCCGGTGTTCAGAGCTCAAAATCTCCAATTATTCCTGGTCTAAACTCACTGCAGATAACGTCGTCGGAGTTCTCGGCAAGTTGGAGTTTTCGGCAGAACACCGGCCTGCCTGACTACGTTAAATGCCTCAATCCTCGGCCAAACTCCACTCTGGACCTAACCTTTTACAGGTATCCTACACTTTCACAAAATGAATTCCTTTCATAAAAAAATTCATTATAGTAACTAAAGCATAACATTTTATATTATACCTATATTCCATTTACCTGGATATGATTGGTTTATTAATTAATCTATTTATAAGGAACAGTGCAACATGGACTGCTAACATCATCAGGAATTCAACAATTAAAGTTTGTGTAAATCTAAATGAACCTCTCAACTGCAACTATGGGTGATCAATTTCTACAGCACAGGTACCCAAGCATCTACAAAACTGGGGTGGAACAGCAAATCTCCACCCGGGACCTTTTCTAAGAACATTGTAATGGTAAAAAGTGGAAGAGCAGTAGCACCAGGCACAGACAGTTCAGTGTCATACATGCCGCTCTTACTCTACCTATGGAGGAGCAGTGTTCAGGGGGAGACTGGCAACTTTCAGCCCAAGGAGCAAGTACAAACCAGAGGCCCATGGTGCAGCGACTCGCCCCCCCCTCTCACTCTCCCTCTTCCCGGCCTCCTCCCGACCCCATTCCAGACTGAAGCCCCGCTCCAGGTACTCTCTACTCACCGGCTGAATCTGGGTTACCAACCTGGCCAGCAGGGGGCAGTTGGGGGGAGCTGGGACAGCTCGATTGGGGCTGGTCAGGGGAGGAGAGTCTCCAGAGTCTCCAGTGGGGCATAAAACCCGGCCTCTGCTCAGACACAGTGTATCCATGCTTGGGGGGGGGGGGGGTTGGGGAGGCCTGCGCTCTGTCCTTGTCTTCGACCTGGACTCAGTAGGTCAGCGGTGGGGACATTTTACTTCTCTCCACCAGGAATCCTTTAGGCATGTCTGTGGCCTTTTTTATACAGGACATCAGGGCGACCCAGGGGGCAATTGCCTCCAACCCCCTGGCCCAGTCCTTCCCTGGCAGTGTTGTCACCCTCGGCTGCTTTCCTGATTTGCACCACAAACACCTCCCTCTCTCCTTTTCTCCATAACCTAAATGGTTATGGAGAAAGACCATAATGGGTCTTTCATGATTTTTAATTATATTGTGTATTCAATAAATGTAGTACTTTTATAATACTTGGTTGCTGTACATGCTAATTATATCTGAGGTACGGAGAAAGTCCAAATCACTTACAGTCCCTTTCTCTTCCCAATTTTTGGAGACCATGCTTTGGGGAATATAGTTTTCATTCTCGCCTTTGTTTTTACTTAGCTGCTTAGGAAAAAGTTAAATCTTTATTTTTTTCTTGCAGGGTGTAGTTGGGGTCCTTTAGTTTTTTATTTTTTTGTATTTCATTTTTCTCCCCCCTTTTTTTTTTTTTTTGGGTGCACCTGATTCTTATGTTTATTTTAAATTTTTTGCTGCCATTTTTTTTATTTTGTATTTGTTTTCTTTTGCACTTATCAAACAAAAAACAAAAGAAAAACAACAAAAAAAAACTTTCAAAGGTATGTTTTAACCACTTGCCGACTGCCGCACGACTATTTACTGCGGCAGTCAGCCTCTCCCGGGCAAAGCGACATAGACCTACGTCGCTCGCCCACGAGCCTGTAGGGCTCCTGCCCCACTCGTTCCCTGCCTAGCCCGCGCATGTGACCGGCGGCTCCGATCTTCCACAGGAGAGAGAGAAAGACAGACGGCTCATGTAAACACAGCTGGCTGTCATTCTCCCTGATGTAAGCACAGCGGCTATGTGATCCTGCTATGTAGGATCCTATGTCTCTGTGATTACATCACAAGCCACGCCCCCTGACAGTTAGAATCATGCCCCTAGGGTCACACTTAACCCCTTGATCACCAATAAAGTTAACCCCTTCCCTGCCAGTGTAATTTTGACAGTAACAGTGCATATTTATAGCACTGACTACTGTAGTAATGTCACTGGTACTCCCAAAAGTGTCAAAAATGCCAGTCAGGGGTCCGATCTGTCTGTGGCAATGTCGCAGATCGCCGCCATTACTAGTTAAAAAAATAAATAAAAATGATTTAAATCTTTTCCGTAGTTAGTAAACGCAATAACTTTTGCGCAAACCAATCAAAATACGCTTATTGCGATTTTTTTTTACCAAATATATGTAGCAGGAAACTGGTCTAAAATGTAAAAAAATTTAGATTTTTAATTTTTTTTTTTAATTTTATTTAAAAAAATGTGAAAAATATTGTTATTTTTTTTAAAATTGTCGCTCTTTTTTTGTTTATAGCGCAAAAAATAAAAATCGCACAGGTGATCAAATGCCACCAAAAGAAAGCTCTGTTTGTGGGGAAAAAAGGACGTCAATTTCATTTGGGTACAGCATTGCACGTCCGCGCAATTGTCCGTTAAAATCACGCAGCGCTGAATCGCAAAATAGGGCCTGGTCTTTGAGCAGCCAAAACCTCCAGGGCTAAAGTGGTTAACAGACCAAAAGGGAGCCAGTAACAGAAGTCCATTTTCGTGGTTTATGCACGCTTTAGGTAAATGGTAAATACTCCATATCCGATACCATAAATGGTTGCCAGGGGTTTTAACAATAGAACATAATTAAATGGGCCAATTTTTCCATGAAAAGCTGCCTGTTGTATTAAGACTAATGAGTGATACGGCCTTCGTAGTGGAACAGCCTGCGTTCCAAACAATCTCCTCCGTCCAGTAGCACCGACACCTTCACAATATGCTTTTTTTTATTTTTTTTGTTCATACTATTTTGTACTACACTATGTGACTCAACTGTGAATGGAGGTATTCTTTGACTAATGTATCTAATTAAAAGGCTTTTTTGTAGCACAATAATATATTCTGACTGTTCCTGAGTTATATGAACTAAGAAAAGAAAAAAAAAACCTTTTATGCAAATATGACAACATGCTGAAGAAACTTTAACTATGTGTTGTTCTTGCTCTTTCTTGCTCTCCTACTTTTTCGTTTTCAGCAAAATATTATGCCTATTAAATTGTCCTAACAAAAGATGAAACATTTTTTTTCTGTAATAGGGCACACATTGGAAAGTGTAGCCCAGTATTTCCTTTTCTGTGTTGCCGACTGCCCGCCACAAATTTACTGGCTCAGCTGCACGAAAAAGACGTAGCCCTATGTCGGTCGCATGTGTGGTGCTGGGGGGCGAGCGCGTGCCCCTAGCGACGGGCTACCGCCCCCACCAGGAAGAAGGGTTGCCAATCCACGGGACCGGCAGCCATGATTGCTGTCTGACATCCGCGATCGCTCCCCGCTGAGAGAGAAGGATGGTCGGCTGTTGTAAACACAGCCGACCGTTCTTCTCTCTGAAATGGTCACAGAGCGCCTGTGATCCTTCTATATAGGAACACAGGTCTCTATGGTAATTTCACAAGCCATACCCCAATACAGTTATAAAATAGGGATGATCGAACTTTTGAAAAGTTCGGTTCGACCAGAACACCCGGACCTCCCGAAAGTTCGGCCCGGATTTCAGGACCCCATTGAAATCAATGGGACCCGAACTACGGTAATCAAAAAACACAATTTTGAAGCCCTAAAACCCAATAAATGCCCCTAAAACGTGCATAGGGTTCTGGGTCATGCCCCAGGGACTATTAATCACACAAAAAAAAGTTCTTAAAAATTGTCATTTTTGATAGAGAGCCAATTATTGAAAAAATTATTGAAAAAAAAAATGAGATTTCTTTGGATTTAGTGTCTGGGGGGTCTAAAAAGTGTACAGGCATACCCCACTTTTAAGTACACAATGGGACCAGAGCATGTATGTAAAACAAAAATGTACTTAAAGTGAAGCAATACCTTTTTTCATTTCCTAGGAAAGCTGGCTGGCCACAAATAGGATATGTTGTAGTCCTGTGTCCCCTCACATTGCTCCCTAAGTTTGGTATCCCTGTCACTTATGGTTTGGGAGTAGTGCCATGTCAAGCTGACCAAGATTTCTCATAGACGCCAATGTTAAAAACTGGGAGTAATGCCATGCCAAGCTGACCAGGCTGTGTCCGTACTCGCGAGTGTACGTAAAGTGAGTGTACTTAAAATGGAGTATGCCTGTACCTGTGAAGTTTCAGCTCTGTAGCATGTCCAGAACCAGAAAAAAAAAAGTTTGTTTGTATTAGAATTGCAGTAGAACAGGATAGTGGCTCCGCTACTTTCACACCTGGCTTTTTGTTGCAAGCGTTTATAGGGCTTTTTTGTGGACGTGTTTGGAGGCAGGCATGACATCTGAACTTCTGTGTAGGGGTATACACACACACACACATGTATGTATATATACACATACACATATATAGGTGTGAAAGTAGCAGAACCCTAATGGCTGCGCTAATTAAATTATTAACAGCCATAGGACTTCGCTCCTATCACACCTATATGTGTGTATGTGTATAAATACATATAAGTGTGTGTGTATATATATACCCCTACACACAAGTTCAGATGTTATACCTGCCTCCAAAGACGCCCAAAAAATGCCCCAAAAAAAACCGCCTGCAACAACACACCTGGGCGTTTTTGTAGCAGGCGTTTTTTTGGGCATTTTTTGAGCGTCTTTGGAGGCAGGTATAACATCTGAACTTGTGTATAGGGGTATATATACACACACACTTATATGTATTTATACACATACACACATATAGGTGTGATAGGAGCGAAGTCCTATGGCTGTTAATAATTTAATTAGCGCAGCCATTAGGGTTCTGCTACTTTCACACCTATATATGTGTATGTGTATATATACCCCTACACAGAAGTTCAGATGTCACGTCTGCCTCCAAACACGTCCACAAAAAAGCCCAATAAAATGCCTGTAACAAAAGGGCCAAGTGTGAAAGGAGCAAAGCCACTATCCTGCTCTATTGCAATTCTAATAGAAACAATGTTTTTTCTATGGCGGTCAGCCTGAAATGGAAGGGTTTGGTCACCCTGCCATAGCAGTCAGAGTCAGTTAACACCTACACTAAACTACAGTCCCCTGACACTTAACACTTTCCCTACAGAAACTAGATTATGAAATCTAACTATAGTGGAAAATAGTACCCTAACTACACTAGATATCCCTTTCCTCACACTAATAATTGCTAAATGACACTTTGAAGCAGGAGTAACAGAACTGCTTCCACTCTCTTCCACAGCCCCAGTATTAACCACTTAACCCCCGGAAGATTTTACCCCCTTCCTGACCAGGACCTATTTTGCGATTCGGCACTGTGTGACTTTAACGGACAATTGCGTGGTCGTGCGACTCTGTACCTAAACAAATTTGATGTCCTTTTTTTCCCACAAACAGAGCTTTCTTTTGGTGGTATTTGATCACCTGTGCGATTTTTTTGATCATGCGCTATAAACAAAAAAAGAGCGTCAATTTAGCAAAAATAACAATATTTTTCACATTTTTTATATGAAATTCCCCCTAAAAAAAAATGTAAAAATCTAAATTTTTTAACATTTTAGGCCATTTTATGCTACCTATGTTTGGTAAAAAAAAATCGCAAAAAGCGTATTTTGATTGGTTTGCGCAAAAGTTATTGCGTTTACTAACTAAGGGAAAGATTTTTGTCATTTTTGTTGTTTTTTTTTAACGAGTAATGGTGGCGATCTGCAATTTTTTTTTGCGGGACTGCGACATTTCGGTGGACAGATCGGACCCTTGACTGACATTTTTGACACTTTTGGGGTTACCAGTGACATTACTGCAGTAATCAGTGCTATACATATGCACTGTTACTGTAAAAATGACACTGGCAGTGAAGGAGTTAACTTTATTGGAGAGGGAGGGGTTAAGTGTGTCCCTAGGGGCGTGTTTCTTACTGTGATTGGATGTGGCTAGTGCTGTAACAGCACAGATCTACGGTCCTACATAGCAGGACCGAGTGATCTGTGCTGTTACACAGGGGAGAATGACAGGCGGCTTTGTTTACATTAGCCGCCTGCCTTTCTCCCTCTGTAACCGACGATCGCGAGTGACCGGCGGACATCGGGTCCGCCGGGCACACGCGCGGGGGGGTCCGTGACCATGCGGGAGCGCGCCTCCGGCGGTGCGCGCTCGCTCCCTAGACCCTCACAGGCTAGCGACGTAGCCCTACGTCGCTCTGCCTGTGAGGGGCTGACTACCGACGTAAATCGGCGGTCGGCAAGCGGTTAAAGTGCTAGAGATATAGCGGGGCTATCTTATATACTGGAGGGCGTATTCACTACTTATTGGCCTCTGGACCCCCTAGTCACTTCAATTAGCTTTTACTGATGGTTCTGGTCCAATCACGGGCTTTTAAAGCCCAGTTCCTGTCCCATTGCATTTTGGTCGGTTCTGGTTGCCGAATTCCGAACTTTTTCAGCAAAAAGTTCAAAATTCGGCCGAATTTCGAACAGTCAGTGTTCGGGTCGAACTGATGGTCGACCCCAACCGTTCGATCATCCCTATTAGAAAACACTCCCCTAGGCTCACATTTAACTCTTTGATCGCCCCTAGTGTTAACCCCTTCCCTGCCCGCGTCATTAGTACAGTAACAGTGCATATTTTTAGTTTTTAGTAATGTCACTGGTCTCCCCAAAAGTGTCAAAAATGTCAGTTAGGGGTCCGATCTGTCCGCCGCAATGTCGCAGTCCTGCTAAAAATCGCAGATCACCGCCATTACTAGTAAAAAAATAAAAATAAAAGTGACATAAATCTTTCCCGTAGTTTGTAGGCACGATAACTTTTGCTCAAACCGATCAAAATACGCTTATTGGGATTTTTTTTACCAACAATATTTAGCAGAATACAAATTGGCCTAAAAGGATGAAAACATTTAGTTTTTTATTTATTACATTTTTTGGGGAATGTTCTAAAGCAGAATGTGAAAAATATTGTTTTTTTTTTTTTCAGAATTGTCACTCTTTTTTTGTTTATAGCGCAAAAAATAAAAATAGCACAGGTGATCCAATACCGCCAAAAGAAAGCTCTACTTGTGGGAAAAAAAGGACATCAATTTTATTTTAGACCGCTGTTCTGTTATTTTATTCTATACAGCATTGCACAACCGCGCAATTGTTCGTTAAAGTAATGCAGTGCCGAATCGCAAAAAATGGTTTGGTCATTAAGGGGGCAAATCTTCAAGTCCAGAAGTGGTTTATAAAGACAGAATTGGCTGGAGCTCCGCTTTAAGGCTCCATTCACACCTATGCATGTTGTTTTTGAGCGATTCTGTAGTGTTTTTTGCTGTGCTTTCTGTGTTTTTTTTTTGCCACAATTTGCGTTTTGCATTTTTTATGCTTTTTTTTATTGGGGGATTGTTTTGTTATTGGGCAAATTTAAAAACACAACCTGTCCTGTTAAACCACTGTATGGTCTTGGCCACCGTGCTGCAGCTCAGTTTCAGGGTCTTGACAATCTTCTTATAGCCTAGGACATCTTTGTGTAGAGCAACAATTCTTTTTTCTGATCCTCAGAGAGTTCTTTGCCATGAGGTGCCATGTTGATCTTCCGGTGACCAATATGAGAGCGAGAGCGATAACACAAATTTAACACACCTGCTCCCCATTTACACCTGAGACCTTGTAACACAAGTCACATGACACCAGGGAGGGAGAATGGCTAATTGGGCCCAGTTTGAACATTTTCACTTAGGGGTGTACTCACTTTTGTTGCCAGCGGTTTAGAAATTAATGGCTGTGTGTTGAGTTATTTTGAGGGGACAGAAAATTCACACTGTTATACAAGCTGTACACTCACTACTTTACATTGTAGCAAAGTGTCATTTCTTCAGTGTTGTCACATGAAAAGATATAATAAAATATTTACAAAAATGTGAGGGGTGTACTCACTTTTGTGAGATTCTGTGTGTCTTTTGCAGCACCAGGACAATAGAAACGCCTGCAAAGGCACCCATGAGGAAAGAAAATTGAAACATTTTTTTTTTACACAAAGTCGTCCATTTATAAGATATTTCTAACACATAGCAAAAAACAAAAAAATGGCATTTCTGTATTTACATATAATCAGCTGTGATTGGAAACAGCCGATCACATGGGTAACCACTTGCCGACCGCCCCACGCAGATTTACTGCAGTAGATGTACATGATTATGTGCACACGGACATGGCGGGAGCCAGACCGTGGGAGGAGCGGGCTCCATTGCCGCCGGCCTCTTGCGATCTTCGGGGAAACTGACAGGAGAGCCCTCTACCTCTGTAAACAAATCAGGCGGCTCTCCTGTCACACAGGCACAGTGAGATCGTGTGTCTCAGCTAAGCTGAAACCCCAATCTCTGTGTGCCTGTCACAGAGCCCTTCCCCCCTTCACAGTGAGTAAGCACAACTTAGGCTTACTTTTAACCCCTTGATCATCCCCAGTATTAACCCCTTCCCTGCCAGTGTCATTTATACAGTAATACTGCATATTATTTAGCACTGATTACTTTAGTAATGTCACTGGCCCCAAAAAGTGTCCAAAATGTCAGTTATGGGTCCGATCTGTCCGCCACAATGCCACAGTTCCGCTAAAAATCGCTGATCGCCACCATTACTAATAAAAAAAAAAGTCCAAAAATGTATCCCGTAGTTTTACTATGCGGCAGGCGGGAATTAGTTAGTAAAAAAATGATGCCCACTTTTGCATTACTTTTATTACAGCCCTCAAATTATAAATGTGCATCAAAGCCCAATCAATGTCACAGAAATGGAGATTCTGTCCTATATACTGTACATTGCACTAACAACTTACATTTTTAAAGTCTCATCTTCACTTTTCTGTTTTAGCAATTTTTGATGATTTGCATTTTCACCGTCTCCTGTCCACCCATCTACAAGCGGACATGGCACCTGAAGGAGTCTGTACACACGCTGAAGTCTCCAAGATTTGCTTTATGGCAAATGTAGCATGGCTTGCTGAGTTTGGCAGCTGGCACCACCTGCCAAACTTGCCCGCTGAGGTCAACGGGACCATGCTGTAACTGCAAGCTAAACTCTCAGCTTGCATTTGCCACATTGTATTCCAAAACAAAATTCCTCTTGAGATAAAAGAACAAAAATAGCCCCCTCCCCATTTCAAGTGTGGGTGAGGACAGTTATAGTGGGGATTGGGGCGGCCACTACTTATTAGAAAGACAGTAATGAGAAATCACACCAATGGGTGACAGAACCCCAAAAAAATAACTTGACTGGGGTTTCAGCCGCTCTCTTTGTATATAGACTAAAAGGCTATGGTAAGGTAACCAGGATTTTAAAATGAAATCCGGGGACATTTTTTTTTTATTGGCAAATGGCACAGGACTGCTCAATACACAGAGGGCTGGGCACAGGACTGCATAATACACAGAGCGCTGGGCAAAGGACTGCATAATACATACAGGGCTGGGCACAGGACTGCATAATACACAGAGGGCTGGGCACAGGACTGCATAATACACAGAGGGCTGGGCACAGGACTGCATAATACACAGAGGGCTGGGCACAGGAGTACATAATACACAGAGGGCTGGGCACAGGACTGCAAAATACACAGGGTGCTGGGCACAGGACTGCATAACACACAGGGTGCTGGGCACAGGACTACATAATACACAGAGCACTGGGCACAGGTCTGCATAATACACAGAGCACTGAGCACAGGACTGCATAATACACAAAGCGCTGAGCACAGGACTGCATAATAAACAGAACGCTGGACACAGGACTTCATAATAAACAGAGCCCTGGGCACAGGACTGATTAATACACAGAGCACTGGGCACAGGACTGCATAATACGCAGAGCGCTGGGCACAGGACTACATAATACACAGAGCACTGGGCACAGGACTGCATAATACACAGAGCACTGGGCACAGGACTACATAATACACAGAGCGCTGGGCACAGGACTGCCTAATACACAGAGCACTGGACACAGGACTGCATAATACACAGAGTGCTGGGCACAGGACTGCATAATACACAGAGCAATGGGCACAGGACTGCATAATACACAGAGCAATGGGCACAGGATTACATAATACACAGAGCACTGGGCACAGGTCTGCATAATACACAGAGCACTGAGCACAGGACTGCATAATACACAAAGCGCTGAGCACAGGACTGCATAATAAACAGAACACTGGACACAGGACTTCATAATAAACAGAGCCCTGGGCACAGGACTGCCTATTACACTGAGCACTGGGCACAGTACTGCATAATAAACAGAACACTGGGCACAGGACTGCATATTACACAGAGCACTAGGCACAGGATTGCATAATATACAGAGCACTGAGCACAGGACTGATTAATACACAGAGCACTGGGCACAGGGCTGCATAATACACAGAGCGCTGGGCACAGGACTACATAATACACAGAGCACTGGGCACAGGACTGCATAATACACAGAGCACTGGGCACAGGACTACATAATACACAGAGCGCTGGGCACAGGACTGCCTAATACACAGAGCACTGGACACAGGACTGCATAATACACAGAGCAATGGGCACATGACTACATAATACACAGAGTGCTGGGCACAGGACTGCATAATACACAGAGCAATGGGCACAGGACTACATAATACACAGAGCACTGGGCACAGGATTACATAATATACAGAGGCGTCAGCATTCGAGCCACCAAGCTGTTTCTCAGCCAGCATGGAATGCCCTGTCTACATTATTCCAGCCATGAATCCAGGGACAGACTTGGATCAGGGACAGTGTCCTTAGTCCGGGGACTGGAAATCGGGGATGTCTGGTTACCCTAGGTTATGGCCTTTAAGAGTTACTAGGTATGAGATGGACATCAGATGTTTTTCTCTTACCTTGCAGAGCCTCACACTATGTTTAGATTTTTTGAGAATAATGCAAAGAGCTTTTTACGAATGTCATGACCATTTATAATGCATTTTATTTGGAGCTGAATAACAATGTGGATGTTCTAAGATTCAAAGGAACAGCGTGTGCTCAATTGTTCCCCCACTTGCACTTGTGACCTGGCAAACCCAGAAAAGAAGCATCTGTTGCCTACAGGCCTTGTTTACAAAAGAGAACTATAAAACTGTTTTTAATATTTAGGCTTGTCCTGATTCATAGGTCTTTGTTTTATTCTGTAGAAAAATGAGCATTGCAGAAGAAGTGTATTTTAAAGTCTACAGCAAGCACTGCGTACTAAAAACATTGACCTTTCTTTTTTTTTTAATGCTTGCCTATGTCTCTTTTTAATCCTATTTGCATCTCCGTGCTGCTCATTTCATGAGCTGATCTATCAGAGATCAGCAGCCATGATAAATGTGGTCAGTTTACAGAGGGGAAGACAGGAACAGGCAGGATCAGCCAGGTATTGTACAACATAGAAAGGGATAATTGACATAGCGAACGCACTGTGCTATATCTTGTGTCTTTAACCACTTGCTGACCGTCCACCGTAATATTACTGCGGCAGGGCGGCTCGGCTGCGCTCAGTCATGTAGTACTATGTGACTTTGTGCACCTGGTTTCGGCGGTGACACAGCGGGAGGCGGGCCGTGGGAGGAGCGGCAGCGATTGCCGCTGCCTTCCCACGATTTTTGGAGAAACCGAGAGAAGACCCGCCTGCTTATGTAAACAAAGCAGGCGGATCTTCTGTCATACAGGTAGGGAGAGATCAGCAGTTTCAGCTAAGCTACAACCCCGATCTCTCTGGGCCTGCCACAGAACCCCCCCACACAGCGAGCAAGCACTTTAGGCATACATTTAACCCCTTTGATCACCCCCAGTATTAATCCCTTCCATGCCAGTGCACTGATTACTGTATTAATGTCACTGGTCCCTAAAGTGTCAAAAATGTCAGTTAGGGGTCCGATCTATCCGTCGCAACATCGCAGTGCCGCTAAAAAATGCAGATCGCCGCCACTACTAGTAAAAAATAAATAAATAGAAATTCCAAAAATCTATCCTGTAGTTTGTAAATGCTATAACTTTTGCGCAAACCAATTAAAATACACTTTTTGGGATTTTTTTTTTTACCAAAAATATGTAGCAGAATAAAAATTGGCCTAAACTGATAAAAAAAATGTAATTTTTAAAAAAAAATTTGTTGGGAATGTTTTATAGCAGAATGTAAAAAATATGGCGTCTTTTTCAAAATTGTCACTTTTCTTTTTGTTTATAGCGCAAAATCAAAAAACCGCAGAGGTGATCAAATACCACCAAAAGAAAGCTCTATTTGTGGTTAAAAAAAAGGACATCAATTGTATTTGGGTACAGCGTCGCATGACCGTGCAATTTTCCGTTAAAATAATGCAGTGCCGAATCGCGAAAAATGGCCTGGTCATTAAGGGGGTGAAACCTTCCGGGGCTGAAGTGGTTAAATGGACAGGAGCATTTTTTTTTATTTTTTATTTTTTTAGGGTTATAACCACTTTAAGGGGTTGATTTACTAAAGGCAAATAGACCGAGCACTTTGCAAAGTGCAGTTGCTCCAGAGCTTACTAAATGAGCAGAAGTTTTGCTGACTTCCATCACCTAATCATGTGCTAGGAAAAATGCAGTTTTTTTTTTTTTTTTTTTTAACTTTCCTTGCATGTGATTGGGTATTCTTTGCAAAGTGAAGCTTTCCCTCATTTACTAAGATCTGGAGCAACTGCACTTTGCAAAGTGCACAGTCTATTTTGTCATCTTGTTTACAACAGCAGACCGTCGTTCTCTCTCCATGGGGAGCAATCGCGGGTGCCCGGTGGCAATTGCGGTCACAGGCTCCATGGATCGGCTTCCACGCTGCCTAATGGGGGCACGAGCGCGCCCCCCAGCAGTGCTCCCGCAAACCTAAGCTGAGAAAGCCTGCCACAGTATATCTGTGGCGGGCGGTCGGCAAGTGGTTAATAATGTCCATAGAATACAAAATGGCAGATGTCAAATTCATTGATTTTTCATCCATTTATCGTTTCCCTTTAATGAGGTTTTCTCGCTCCAAGAATTTCTGCTCCAAATTTTTATTTTACTCATTCAATTTGTTTCTTTCCCCTGTTTCCTAATAAGCAATGGCATTAGAAATGTATTTAAAAAAAATAAATAAAAAAAAACGAACAAACACAAAGAATTTTAACTTAACATGAAATAAGTTAGCACTTTGAAGACTGCTCCCTCGGGTTACTCTCCTTCTTTCCAAGGATCCTTTGGCTGTTTGAGTAACTTTGATCTTTCTTTAGGGATTTTTTTTTTATTATATTTTTGGAAGAGAAAAAGAGAAAAAAAAAATAGATGTCAGAACTGTGAAGTGCTTTTGATAAGAAATGTGTGGCACTGAATGTTTTCTATGTTAAACAATAATGGCTAAATTATTTAGGAGCTCTAGTCAAGACAAAAGTTAGCAGAGATGTTAAGATCATCTGAGGGATTTTGATAGAAAACAATTGTAGATCTTAAACTTATTTTCATGATATTCTATTCTCTATAGATTCCTTTCCAGATTCCACCACAGAGATTAGGGTCAGATTTAGTCAATAGCTGTCCGTGAGGAACCCTTCTCTTTGCCAATTCAGAGTTAAGAGAGAGTTTTCTTAAAAATACCATTAATCCCGGCTTCACTGTTTTCATGTAAGCTCCAACTTAGACCAATTCACTTGAAATTTACATAGGAATGGTGAATGCCATTGGTTGGTGGGATGGCCAATTAGGATAACCTGTCATTTTTTCATGAATGAGTAAAGAATGTCATGTCTTATCCATGCAAACGTAGAAGCAGTAATACTGGATAAAATTAATAAATAAAAACGCTTATGGCAACTGTGGGTTGATCATTTCCTTCCACCTAACTTTGACTCCTCCCTTCTATTACCCTGACTTACCATCTCTTATTACGATTATGTCCATTGGGCTGGGCCCCCGGCGACATACCCCCCCCCCCCCCTTCCCTCTTTTCCTGCTTTTCTTCCCCTAATTTTCCTCCCCCCTCACGAGTTCACTACATTTTTGATGCTACATCCCGAGGAAGATGGACTACTACAGGGACAACTATGGTTACAAAGTTCCCGTTGAGGATTTGTGCTGATCTTACACTACCCATAATCCCCCCATAGTTTCTACCCTGTTCACGGTTCCTTTGGTTCAAGTTGTACTCTTCCAGTATTAACCAGTTGTTATAAGGAAGGATTGCTCTTCATTGGACAACAGGAGGGCTGTCTCCTTACCCCCAGTAGGCACAGCTAGCTCCCTTTATGGGGTGCCTGGGGGTGAGAAGCAGCACTATCATCAACCTTTCCATCCCTTCCTATGTACATTTTTTATGTTTTTTTTCCTCTCATTCAGTCTTCACGTACCATTCACTATTGGTTATGCAATGATATGTTAACTCAAAACCACTGAATTCAGTACTACTTGTTGTATTTTATTGTCCATTTTTCTTTGGATGTTCTTTTCTGCACATATTAATAAAACTGTTTGAACAAAGGAAAAAAAAAAAAAAAGAATGTCATGTTGAGGGGTTAGGCTTGAAGACCAGTTGCTAGATCAGTAGCAAAACTAGCACTGACCAAAAGGACAGGTACACAGGCAGTCACCATGGTAAAGACGCGGGCTCACCTAAGGTGCAGAGTCTAAAGCCCCGTACACACGTACCGATGGTCGGCATACAAATGTTCCTCTTTTCTCCCCGGGATGTCGGTGTCTGTTGAAAAGTGCAAAGACAGCACAAGGACAGCACAAGAATTTTGTCTGCAGACTTCAGCTGACTGCAGAAGTGATGTCATGTAATGGTTAACTTTCCCTGTGTTTTTAATTTTCTGAGCATGCCCAGTCTTGCAAATCTGCGGTCTGTCGGCCGAATTCTGTACTGACAGGCGAACAATCGTCTGTTCTGGTGTCCGCAGACAAAAATTTTCATGTTTGCAAGAAAGACTTTTGTCCGCGGATTGTGCGCAGACATCTGTCGGAGGCACCATACTAACACGCGTACAATCGGCAGATCTTTCGTCCGCCGACGTTTGTATGCCGACGATCGGTACGTGTGTACGGGCCTTAAGTACTAGCAGGTGTTCACCAGAGTTCACCAGGGGTTAATTTTGCTGTGTGTTAGTACCAAGTCGCGGTCCTCAGGATCGCCCGACCGGGAGGTAAGCAAACCGGAGTCCAGTGGTGAATAAGGTAGGAATTAAACAGAAGCTTTGTCAATAAACAAGCCAAAATGTCAGAGTAGTTGCAGGTTGTGATCAGGCAGAAGCATAGTCAAGGAACAAGCCAAGGGTCGATAAAGAGTGGTAGCAAAATATGGGCGGCAGCAGGAAAGACAGGAGTGAGTTACGGGCTGGGGACAGCACAATCATCTGGCAAACAGGAAGTGTGTGGGAGGAGCTAAAATCAGGAAGTGTATGGGAGGAGCAAAAAGTTCACGGTTCAAGACAAACAAGGTTCAATGAATTGTCCTGGAAACTGTGCTGGGAAGCATCCAACATTCCAGGTAGCTCAGCAAAAAGAGAGATTGCCTGTCAAATTTATGATGTATTATCAGAAATAAGTTAGGTTATCTATGGCAAGAACATGTTAGGGAAATGTTGTGGAGAATGGCATTAAGAACTTAGGGATAAACCGAGTGCACAAGATAAAATGATTTTAATATGTTCCCCCTCCCGCCACATTCCATGGCTTCCTTGGGCTCTTCTGCCCCACCGGGAGACTTGGTTAACAGTCACCATGTCCATCGGCTGGCCAGACAACAAGAAAAACCCAGGATTGATTTGATTGGCTGTTCAGTATTCGGTATAGTAACTTAGATGCAATGAAATGGCATCACTGCCAGTTTACCTGGATGTCAACGGCGTCGTCTTAAAAAAAATCAGAAGCATTTAAAAACACCCATCTTGGTGTTTTGAATGCTTTTAAGTGCAGGGGAGGGATTAGGGGTCCCTCCATAATGTTTACATTCCTTGTGATAGCAATAAGAGTGATCTAAAAAAAATTAAGGCGACAGTGTACAATTTAAAAGACTGAATAATAAAAAAAAATAAAGTAACCCCCCTCCGCTTGCAAGCAAAGGTGCAAAGATGAACGCACGCGTCGCGCAAACATTGATTGGCCCAAACATGTCAGGTATCACTGCGAACGTCGGATCGTGAGCAGTAATTATAGTATCAGACCTCCTCCATGGATAGTAACATTTATGCCTTTTTTTGCTGATGCACGGGCATGAGCAATTTTAAAGTACGACATGTTTTCTTTTATATTCTACAAGAAAATTGGGTTATGTATTGTGTTTTTTTTTTTGCATAACAATTCAAAAAAGTGTATTTTTTCCCCCCAAAAAATGCGTTTGAAAGTGAATAAACAGAGTGTGTGTGTGTGTATTTAATCCCCTTTCGGACCTCCCCACACAGATATACTGTGGCAGGGCGGCCCTCCCGTGCAAAATCACGTATCTGTATGTGATCTCGCGCAGTGGGTCTGAGGCGTGCGCGCATGCCGCCGGCTGTGACTGGACACAGTGGGAGCCAATCAGCAGTTCTGGCAGACTCAATGTTTGCCGGCACCCAGCAATCATTCTTAGGTGAGCCAGACAGCCGTTCTGTGAGAGGGGAAGATGGAGATCTTGTGTTCCTGCTAAGCAGGAACACAGATCTCTCTTCCACCAGTCAAAGCACCTCCCCTACACAGTTAGAAAGCACTCCCTAGGAGCACATTTAGCCCTTTGAACGCCCCTGATGTTAACCCCTTCCCTGCCAGTGGCATTAGTACAATGACAATGCCTTTTTAGCACTGATAACTGTATTAGTGTCACTGGTCGCCAAAAAAGTGTCAAAAGTGTCAGTTAGTGTCTTATTTGTCCACCACAATTTCACAGTTCCCCCAAAAATCACTGATCGTTGCCAATACTAGTAAAAAAAAAAATTCCATAAAAATATCCCCTAGTTTGTAGATGCTATAACTTTTGCACAAACCAATCAATATACACTTATCAGGATTTTTTGTTTACCAAAAACATGTAAAAGAAAACATATTGGCTTAAACGAATGAAGAAATTAGATTTTTTTACAATTTTTTTATTGGGTATGTTTTATATACAGTATCTCACAAAAGTGAATACACCCCTCAAATCTTTGTAATTATTTTATTAACTTTTCATGTGACAACCCTGAAGAAATTACACTTTGCTACAATGTAAAGTAGTGAGTATACGGCTTGTATAACAGTGTAAATTTGCTGTCCCCTCAAATTAACTCAACACACAGCCATTCATGTCTAAACTGGTGGCAACAAAAGTGAGTACACCCTTAAGTGACAATGTCCAAATTGGGCCCAATTAGCCATTTTCCCTCCCCAGTTTCATGTGACTCATTAGTGTTAAAAGGTCTCAGGTGTGAATGGGGATGGAACAGGTGTGATATATATTTGGTGTTATTGCCCTCACTCTCTCATACTGGTCACTGGAAGTTCAACATGGCACCTCATGGCAAAGAGCTCTCTGAGGATCTGAAAAAAAGAATGGCTCAGGCTATAAGAAGATTTCCAAGACCCTGAAACTGAGCTGCAGCAAAGTAGCAAAGACTATAACAGCGGTTTAACAGGACAGGTTCCACTCAGAACAGGCCTTGCTATGGTTGACCAAAGAAGTTGCATCAAATTGGTCTGCATGGCTGTCATCCCAGAAGGAAGCCTCTTCTAAAGATGATGCCCAAGAAAGCCTACAAACAGTTTGCTGAAGACAAACAGACTAAGGACATGGATTATTGGAACCATGTCCTGTGGTCTGATTAGACCAAGATAAACTTATTGGGTTCAGATGGTGTCAAGCGTGTTTGGTGCCAACCAGGTGAGGAGTACGAAGACAAGTGTGTCTTGCCTACAGTAAGCATGGGGGTGGGAGTGTCATGGCCTGGGGCTGCATGAGTGCTGCCGTCACTGGAGAGCTACAGTTCATTGAGGGAACCATGAATGACAGTATTTACTGGGACATACTGAAGCAGAGCATGATCCCCTCCCTTTGGAGACTGGGCCGCAGGGCAGTATGCCAACATAACGACACTGAACACATCTCCAAGATGAGCACTGCCTTGCTAAAGAAGCTGAGGGTAAAGGAGATGGACTGGCCAAGCATTTTTCCCAGACCTAAACCCTATTGAGCATCTGTGGGTCATCCTCAAACGGAAGGTGGAGGAGCGCAAGGTCTCTAACATCCACCAGCTCCATGATGTCATGCTGGAGGAGTGGAAGAGGACTCCAGTGGCAACCTGTGAAGCTCTGGTGAACTCCATGCCCAAGAGGGTTAAGGCAGTGCTGGAAAATAATGGTGGCCACACAAAATATTGACACTTTGGGCCCAATTTGGACTTTTTTACTCAGGGGTGTACTCACTTTTGTTGCCAGCGGTGTAGACATTAATGGCTGTGTGTTGAGTTGTTTTTTATATATATATATATATATATATATATATATATATATATATACATATATATATAAACTATACCCACAGTTGATCAAGAGGAAGGCAAAGAAAAACAATAAGGTATGATCAAATTTGCTACAACAGGGGAGAAAAAAAATCCTTTCTGATCCCCCAAGAGGCAATTGGATTTTCCCTGGATCAACTTTACCTATAAATATCAGTACCCAGTTATATTATGTGTATCTGGGAAATAATCCAGGCCTTTCTTAAAACAATCTATAAAGAAAAATTGTTGCCGTAAAGAGTGGGCCACACCCCTATATCGTACAAAACCATAGAAAGAAAAAAAGGATGGGGTTTTAAGGGCCCAAATGAGATGGTCAAAATATATGATGCAACACAGAAATAAAGTTAAAAATACATATTTATTAATAAATTCTGTTCACATAAAAAGCATGCATAAACATGCTATGAAGACATGCATACATATAACATCAACATATGATAAATTTAAAATTGAGAACACAAAGTGGGTAACCGGATGGTGGGGGTCTCAGTCAGAAAAGATGGACATGGTCCCTGTGCAGCCAACGCGTTTCACTTGACTTTGCTTCTTCAGGGCTTAAGAGACCAGAGAACCAGCTAGTGTTCCCCTAGAGACGTGCAGACTCACAGGATACACATGGATTCCACTTGTATGGCAGGCGTAGACTGCGCATCGATCTTGCAGTAATAATAATTTTGTAGAACATATATGTGCATATAAGATAGGGGTACCTATAGGTGGCTATATGGTACACGTGGTGTCTTATTATGTAATATAGACCCCAATGCACTATTGTGTTAGATATTCATATACTGCCATGGAAAAGGATATATAGCATCCTACTACTAGGATATGCGATGGATAGGCAGGCAATTATTTGTATAGTATTCCCAAATAGATATATGTATTTTCCTGATCATATGGAGAAGGAAACACCAAGGATATTATACTCAGTAGTATCAAGCTTCCTTTTATAGGGGGACCATCCTAAATGTCTCCCTCCAAACGCATATCCTGCTAAATGTCTCCCTCCAAATGCATATCCAGGATATGCATTTGGAGGGAGACATTTAGGATGGTCCCCCTATAAAAGGAAGCTTGATACTAGCACTGTAGTGTGAGAGCAGAAAGCAACATTTATACATAGAAAAAAAGACTATTTTAAGGCAGGTAATGCATCATGTGCACATTCCAACTCAGGGGCAGACTGGCAACTTTCAGTCCAGGGGGCAAGTACAAACCAGAGGCCCATGGTGCAGTGAATCGGCCCCATTCCCACTCTCCCTCTTCCTGTCCTCCAACTTCATTCCAGGCTGAAGCTCCGCTCCCGGAACTCTCTACTCACCAGCTGAATCCCGGTTCCCAACCAGGCCAGCATGGGGCAGTTGGGGGTTGCTGGGATAGCTTGGACGGGGCTGGCCGGGGGAGGAGAGTCTCCAGTGGGGCAAAAAAACAGCCTCTGCTCAGACACAATTTACACCATCCATGCTGGGGGGGGGGGGGGCTGCACTCTGTCCTTGTCTTCATCCTGCACTCAGTAGGTCAGTGGCGGGGACTTTTTACTTCTCTTCACCAGGAATTCTTTAGGCATGTCTGTGGCAGAAACGGTGCAGCCTTTTCATGGGACATCAGAGCAGCCCAGGGGGCAATTGCCCCCCTGCCTCCTGGCCAAGTCCTCCCCTGTTCCTACTGTACACTTTGCTGTTTTCCTGGAGCTCCGCTTTAAATGGTTGGAATGTTCGCCACCCACACCAAAAATGTAAAGGAAGCTTGCATTTTCAGATTATATACAGTAAGTGAACATATGCATCCATTTGTAATCTTTCACTTATGTAGTGAAGCAGGATGCATCAATACATATTCCCTGTGATGCATGCTATAGAAGATGTTTAAGCTAGCTGGCTGAGAGCTCCTCTAGGCATATTTTCATACATACGCATTCAAACAGAATGCGGTATCATGAATATTAATAAGTGCTATGTTTTATATATATGTTTTAGCCTCTAATTAGATTATGAGCTTCTTCAGAGGGTAGGCTGTGATATGAATGTATCTATGTGCTCTGTTAAGCTCTGCATAGTATGCCAATGCCATCTAAATAATGGAAATAAATGATGAATAAAAAATTCTGTACATATTACATTATGGGAATTCAATCTATTGTTCTATGATTGCATCAGTGTATTTTATGTGACATGATAATCTTGTCATCATTCTGATAGGTACAGTTAGAAATACATGATATTTAAGGCACCATATATTACCGCAAACATTTTGTAATTATTTAAATAAAATAAAAATGCAAATTAAAGTGGAGATATACGATCCCAAGAACAAAAATGTTCTATACTGCAGCTTACAAGTCCTTACATTTCATGACTGTTTTTTTCCCTTTATGTTCATCTGGTGATTCTGCTAATAACATACTTCCTATCCTAGGGGGACAGTGGTCACTCACTTTGCTGTATCAATGGAGGGGCAGTGTTGTCACCTTAGGATAGGAAATGTGCTAAGACCAGTGGTGGCCCGTCCATTGGGGGTGCAGGGGGGCAGCCCCCCCCTATCCATGCGTCTGGCCCCCTAATCTACATGCAGGGCGCTGGACGCATAGATTCTAATGGGGTTTCTTTTTATTTTTTGAAGCACGTGATTAGAGCCAGAGGCTCTAATAGGCTTCAATAAAGGGTGGGCTCGGGGCGCAGAGCACTGCGCACTGAGCCCACCCAGTTGATTGACAATAGCGAATGAATACTTACTATTGCCACACTGATTCTCCTCCTGGCCAATCAGGAAGCGGGTCTGAGACCCGTTTCCCAATTGGCCGAAAGGAAAAGCCATGCTATTGGCCAAGGAGCGGAGGAGGAGGAGGGAGGAGAGGGAAGTCTCCACCGCTGCCTGCCCAGGGTGAGTGAGCCGATGACTGGGGGGGGGCAGTGTGGGCTGGAGCTGGTGTGGTCCGGGGGGGGGGTATGGTGTGGTCGGTCTGCCGCCCCCCCCCTCGACCTATGGAGCACCAGCCGCCACTGGCTAAGACTACAACCCCCCCCCCTCATTTATCTTCACTACATAGAGGAAGATGCTCTGATGCTCTGTAGTTCACAGAACTGAACTGGGCAGGGCTGATAACATTGTATGAGATAAGACTGCAGAGAATATAGGACATTGGACAGCATTGGATTTCTGCCTGGATCAATAGATATATATATATATATTTTTTTACTAAATCAAACATATATAACACCACACTTTCAATAGTATATTTAGGCTTTGTTTACACCATGCTAGTACAATGGAGCATGAACTTTTTTCCACGCATTCCCTTGCAGCTCATGTAGGGCATCCTATTCATTTAAATGGGTTGCCCTACAGACACAAGAAACATTGAAAAGAAGTCCTTGACCGATTTTCTGGAAAAAAAAAAATAAAAAATTGGCAGAAGTGTGGGGGTGCCGCTGCATGTCTGATAATGGGCAACGCGTTTCTGTGCATGTCGCGGAAGTGCATTCCTGACACACATATGTGTGAATCTAACCTTAACACTTTTGCCGGAAGCTTGAGCTTGTATGTTGCATTGTTCAGCAGGCTCAGGCCTGCCCATGAGTCCCAGGCTCTATCCCGGAGTGGGGGTAGAGGGGATCTTGGCACATATTAACAATATTTTATGGCTATCTGGAGTTTAGTCGCAAAAGTAAAATAACTAGCCTTGTTATGGAAAATAGAATTGAATCACAAGACTGGCTACACAGATTTTCAAATTGTGGATGCTAAGGCAATTACATATACTGTATGTCAACTGCGTCTTTAGCTGTTTGCCTGAAGTTCAATTTTAAAAGCAAAATTTACATGTTTGAGTGGAAATTCTTGGATGTGCATTGAGCAGCTCCTGGTACAAACATTTATTTAACTTAAAGGTACTTTTGAAACCTATAGGCTGGGTTCATACTGATGCAGCCACGAGTAACAGCAGGGAATCCAGTGCATCCCTGTTCACCGATTCAGGTGAGAATCAGGTCTGAATCTTTGCCTGAATTCGCACCTGAAATGGAGCCAAAGACACACAAAACCTTTTTCCAATGTGGACCGTGTCCACCTCAGAGCTGTGTGAACATGGCTTCATTAAGATCAATGTGAACCCAGCCTTAATGGTTTCAAGGAGTCCTTAGCAATCCCTGAAGAAACCCTGGTTGAGAAACACTGGTATATGGTATCAATAAATCCATCTGATGGATATTTTATGCATACTGTATACTAAAAGACTGTACCAAAAGTCCTCCTCCATCTTCAGTTCTCCTCTCTCCTTCTTCCTTCTTCGTCCTTCTTCTTTCTATGGATTCTAACCAAAAGCATTATGCTGTCATTGAGTTCTTGATGGAGAAGTTCCATCAAGAACTCAATGGAGAGTTCTTGATGTTCTGTCCAACATCCACAGAAGGCTATAGGAAGTTTACAGAGATGACACCATTAACAAGAGCAATGTGTGAAGAAGGATGAAGAAGCTTAAATGATATAATCTCCATAAACAATCCGTAAACTTCTATGGATGTCAGACAGCCTGTACCCCCTTTTTTGCCCAGAACTCATTGACAGTATGCTGCTTCTGCTTGGAATCCAGTATTTAACTGCAATGAAGAATAATAAGAAGAGTTACTTTAGAGGAACACCAAATATATTATTCCCCACGCACACGTTCCTGAAATAGGCTATAAAAATACTAGGTGCTGTAATGGCCACCAGCTGGAAACCGTAGACAATAAAAGTGTAGAAATTTCATCAGTACACCAAGGATTCCTCAAAAAGGGTCCATAGCTATATTCACATGGTCACACGGTAGACATACGGCAACGTTTTGGAGCCACGCAGTGCTCCTTCGTTAGCCAAGTGACCAAGGATTCCTCAAACGGGTCCAAAGCTTTATTCACACGGTAAAACGGTACACATATGGCAACGTTTCGGAGCCACGCAGTGCCCCTTTGTTAGCCAAGTGACCAAGGATTCCTCAAACGGGTCCAAAGCTTTATTCACACGGTCACACGGTACACATACAGCAACGTTTCGGAGCCATGCAGTGCCCCTTCGTTAGCCAAGTGACCAAGGATTCCTCAAACGGGTCCAAAGCTTTATTCACACGGTACACATACGGCAACGTTTCGGAGCCACGCAGTGCCCCTTCGTTAGTCAAGTGACCAAGGATTCCTCAAACGGGTCCAAAGCTTTATTCACACGGTCACACGGTACACATACGGCAACGTTTCGGAGCCACGCAGTGCCCCTTCGTTAGCCAAGTGACCAAGGATTCCTCAAACGGGTCCAAAGCTTTATTCACACAGTCACACGGTACACATACGGCAACGTTTTGGAGCCACGCAGTGCTCCTTCGTTAGCCAAGTGACCAAGGATTCCTCAAACGGGTCCAAAGCTTTATTCACACGGTCACAGGGTGCACATACGGCAACGTTTCGGAGCCACGCAGTGCCCCTTTGTTAGCCAAGTGACCAAGGATTCCTCAAACGGTTCCAAAGCTTTATTCACATGGTCACGCAGTGCACATACGGCATGTTTCGGAGTCACGCAGGGCCCCTTCATCAAGCAAGTGACCTTGCCTGATGAAGGAGCCCTGCGTGGCCCCAAAACATTGCCGTATGTGTACCGTGTGACCATGTGAATAAAGCTTTGGACCCTTTTGAGGAATCCTTGGGGTGCTGAGTGCTGACGACATTTATACACTATAGAGGAAAGAGATACGCTACCAACATGTGAAATTTGAACAACCTATGTAAGTTAATAAAAACGTTATGCCCACTTTTGCATTAACTTCAGTACAACCCTCTTACAGTATCTTTTGTTTTTTATTGTTCTATAGCCCTAAAAATGGAGGAGGCTTTTTCTCCCAAATTGTGTTGGCTGTATTTTTAAGGCTTTTATCCCTTAAACATGTCAAAATTACCTTTAAGTGACATCAACTTTGTACAGGGAATTCTCAGGACACAGCCACCAATTTACCATCTGCTCCCTTGATTAAAAAAAGAGAGCAGCCTAGGACCAGAACGAGGTCCATCCACACTATACTTTCCCCATGGTTTTGCTTCTTTAAAGGAAAACGCACTTTACTTTATATCCACCGGAACCAATTTTTATTTCTAACAGTCCAACCATCTCATACACACATCAGACATGTTTGATCTGAGTAAACCTCAAAAATATGCTTTTATCTGGCACAATTTGTTTTTTCTTTTTAATGAATTGGTACATGAAATTAAATTAAATTCTTTGGTAAATAGCTTTCATCTCTTCATTTCACTTAAACACAGAAAAAAAAAGGCAAATATCATCAATTCAAAAAAAAAAAAAAACGAACTCAATCCTTTCTTTAATTTTACTTATCGTTCTGCATGCTGTTTTGTATTCATACTTCTCAGAAATGCATTTACACTTCAAAACTCTTATTGATTAAAGAGTACAGGCTACTAAAATGTGGAGGAACCCCTGTCAGTAATTGTAAGTTCTCTGTTTGTGATTTATCGTCCTCACAAATACACGGCATCTATTTCAGGGGTCGGAGAATGGAAGGCGATGTAGCAGCCTTTTTCCAATCGATAGGATTTGACAATGCACGGGTCAACAACAATGGGCCGTTTATGAGGAACAAGGATATTACAAAGGAATACCGCTGTTTCATTTGAATTTTAAAGAACTCCCGCAAATCAATACTACATTTGAAAATTGATATTGATCATGTTGTGTGAAAAACATGTAATTTTCTTTTCCCGATCAATGAAACCAAGCTGAAATTATGTAACGCAACATTTTTTTTCCCAAACAATTCGGTTGGGTTGCCTATTGATATACATGACGCTTCTCCTATGCAAGTTTTACGCCTGCATTAAAGAAAAAAAAAAAACTGGTTGTGTATGAGATAACGGTAGACATTCCCAGCCACAGGCACCTAGTGAATTTCTTATATGAAAACACTCGAGGACAGATGTGACTGCATGCTCCTGGGAAACCTTTGTCAATAAAGCTTTAACTGTAAGTCGTGAGACGGTGGCTGGGTAGAGCCCTTTCGGCCTAGGGTGCCCACTCACAGGGAAATAACGTATGCTGTAAGTGCCTTGCATTCATCACACCGCTGTCTTTTATTAACCACTTGCTGACCGCCCACCGCAGATATACTGAGGCAGGCTGGCTCGGCTGCGCAAACCGCCATACCTGTACGGCGATTCGCGGCAGCTCTCCTGGGGGCACATGCGCGCTGCAGGAGGCACGCACCTGCCCCCATTAGGCAGCTGGGAAGCCGAACCATGGGGCCTGCAGCTGCGATTGCCGCCGTGAAAAGGGAACAATGGTCTGCTGTTGTAAACACAGCAGACCATTGTTCACTCTAGAATGAACACAAAGTGCCTGTGATCCTTCTATTTAGGATCACAGGTCTCTGTGTTGACTCCACAAGTCCCTCTTCTGTACAGTTAGAAAACACTCCCCTAGGCTCACACTTAACCCTTTGCTCGCTCTAGAAGTCACTCATAGGACTTCGGCCTGGCTCGAGGAGCACTTCCTGCCGCCGTCATTTGTCAATGACGAGGTATGGAAGAGGTTAACCAAAAATAAGTAGCACAATACATATTAGCCTAAAAGTATGAAAAAATTTGATTTTTAATGTATTTTTTTTTTTTGGGGGGGGGGGATGTTATATAGCAGAAAGTTAAAAATATTGCATTTTTTTAGAATTGTTGCTTTTTTTTTTGGTTTATAGCACAATAAATAAAAATCGCACTGGTGATCAAATACCACCAAAAGAAATCTCTATTTGTGGGGAAAAAAGGACATCAATTTTATTTAGGTACAGAGTTGCATGACCGCTCAATAGTTTTTTAAAGTAATGCAGTGCCGAATCTCAAAAAATGGCCTGGTCATTAAGGGGGCAAATCCTTCCAGTCCAGAAGTGGTTAAAGATACACAGAGATTGGGCCTCTCTAATGATCTAAAAATTATTAATTTAAATACCAGCTTTAAAAATAATACTGATGATGATTGATATACTGTATGTAGTGCCATCATCTCCAGTGGAGCTGCACAATACATACAGACCAAGGTGGGTGATAAAGCACAAAAAAAAACCAAAGTGGACTATTCATAAAACATTGATTGCTCAAAAATCAAAACCATTCTAAGAGATTCATTCCTCAGCTCTGTCTATTATTTTTTTGTTTTTTTGTCTTTTCTCTTAATTTTTACTGTTTATACTTCTGTACCTAATGTTTGTTCATGTATTTTATTTATGACCAGAAGTGTTCTTGCAGCCAAAAAGTCTTACCTCTGATGTGAAAACAAGGCTAAGCCACTCAACTATGCACTAAAACATAGGAACTGGGGTGCAAAAAAAATGACAACAGGTGCTCTGGACTGATGGGTCAAAATATGAAATATTTGGCTGTAACAGGGGGCAGTTTGTTGGGGAAAGGGCTGGAGAATTTACAATGCTGTGTCTGCAGGCAACAGTGAAGAATGCTCAAAACGCTGCAAAACGCTATGCAGAGATGTGAACCGGGCCTGACACTCCTCCTGTTTTCAATACTACAGCTCTGCTCTGCTATTATCTCATCTCTCTCCTGCAGACTTTAAAATGCCAAACTATTGATCTATGCAAGATTATAGTTATGGTAGGATAAAAATAAATGCCAGTGTAAAGAGTGATCACTGATAGTGATGGACGAACATCGGATGGGGCAACTTTCTCAAATGTTTGCGAACCGCAAGTTCGCGGCGGACCCTATTCACTTTAATGGCAGACGAACATTAAAAACCTCCAGGTCATATTTGCTGCCACAAAATACTTACTAAACAAAACACAGAGCGCTACGAAGACCTCCAGCATATGAAGGGTGGATGAACAGAACTAATAAGCAGCTGAATCCAGGGAGGGGGGGGGGGGGGGGGAGGGAAGGGAAAAAAAAAAACACAGGCAATAAAAAAGGTTGTAGCTGCAAATAGACATAGGCATAAAATGGTACCATACAATAGGGGACAATGGGATACCATAAATAGGTTGATGATCCTAAAAGGGATAAAGTCCGTGGGCACTGAGCTGCTCTTCCACAGATGAGGAGGAAGAATCTGTATAGACAAAAAGAAGAGGGGAGAAGCGCTCTAAGTGCAGACAATTTATTGCAGATAACAAGGCAGGTAATATACACTCACTAGACATGAAGACTGAAAAGCTGTATGTGTCAAAGCAATCCTGCAGCCATCCTCTGGAGGGTGTCCTCTGGTCACAGGAAGCCGTATGCAGTACTGTCACTGGCGGTGGGAGGGAAGAAAGCCGGCTGTCTCCCACAACATCAGCGGTGAGCGGTCAAGCGGCTCGGATCTGCGGTTCCGTGTTGCGAGTGATGGATGGAGGCACTCTCACCCACAGGGATGGTGGGATCTGTCCGATGTGTTACGGCATGTGCATGGATGTAAAAAATGAGCGAAAATGAGAATTTTTTTTATTCTCATTTTCGCTCATTTTTTACATCCATGACCTTGGAAACAGGTGCAGGATGGGTCAAGCTATTCATGCCTCTAATGTATATTTTTTTTTTTTGTGTTTGTTTGTGGAATTTTCTTCTTTAGGTAAGAAAATAAAGGGACTAATAGACAAATCCCTGATGAAGATTGGAACTAAAAGTTTGTTTATTCTCTCGAAACGCGTTGGATTAATGCTCTCCTTCACCTAGGGTTGCACCCCGGTGTGGGAGAGATACTATTTATCCCTTGCTTTCTTGCACAGTTTCACCATTTTTGTTTATTTCCATTCTTGTATGGCTTAGATATATGTCATATGTTTTTGTGATCCATGGCCTGCCGTGGTTTTCCACAATTGGCCAGGGAACCTGCTATATCCATGTATTCATGACATGATATATTGTTTTTAACCAATAAATTATCATATTTTATTTATTTTGTTTTTTCATATGTTATTGCCTTAAAAATCCCCCCCCCCCTTTTCTCAGAGGAGATCAACACTGCATAGTGTTAGTTTTTAGCATCGAATTTTTGGGATGATGGCAATTTGAGGCACCAATCACCTGGAATCAATTTTCGCTATTGATACATTACCAGTCTGGTTTGTCCCTCCTGTGCAATTTAAGTTCGGCCTGCTTCTCCTCCCTATCTGCTGGTCCATCTCTCCCTATGAACTCCCCTCCTCTTCCTCTCTTGTGGGCACCCACGTGGCATCCATAGACACGTCATCATCGACGTCACCTTCCCCACCACTAACATTTGAGACCTCGGAGTAGGCAGCAACAGCGGAGACCAACCTCCTTGGGCTGATCTGGGTACTGTCGTCAGACTGCTGAGTGGCGGCTGTTGCTACCTCCTCTTCCTGATCCAATGGCAACAATGGCTGTGCATCGCAAATGTCTTATGATGGACCGGAAAATAATTCCTGTGACTCGAGCTTATATGGTGGTGGTGGTGTTGGTGTCCTTGTGGGTGCACACAGCAGAGAGTGAAGAGGGTGCCGATAGAGAGGATGAGGAGGGTGCAGAAGAGGAAGGCTGAGTGAGCCACTCAACCAAGTCTGGTGCATCCTTTGACGTAGACGAAAGCAACTTCTGCAACTTCCCACTTTGGCTCCGGCCAGGTGCTCCTGCCCTATCCCTCCTGCAGAAGGGCCTGCCTCTTCCTCTGCCTGCCATTTTTTAGATGACCCTGTGACAAAAGTCTCTAGAGAAGCGCAGTTTATGTGGAAGGTATATAACACCCTGCTTCAATCTGTCGTTTTGGGGGGCCACTGGTTTATCACACCAGTTATGAAAAATATTTTCTAGTAACTTTTTGTCACTGTATCTAGCAGAGTTAATGCAGCGAAAAAGGCAAAATTTCTGCAGTACCCAAATACACTATTATGAAAGTATAACACCCCACTTCAATCTGTCGTTTTGGGGGGCCACTGGTCTATCACACCAGTTATGAAAAAAATTTCCCTGTAACTTTTGTCACTGTGTGTAGCAGAGTTAACGCAGCAAAAGAGGGAAAATTTCTGCAGTACCCAAATACACTATAATATGCTTTCTATATTAGAAAGTATATTACAGTATAAGTGTATTACACCCCTATATACTGCACACCAAACAATAGTACATCTATACCAAATACCAGTCCCTGAAAGGACTTTTGTGGACCTTTTACCGAGTGATCTGTGTCACTGATAATCTGTCCCTGCTCCCCACAGAAACCTCTCCCTACACTGACAAAAGACAGAATATAGATAGTACACCTATACCAAATACCAGTCCTTAAAAGGACTTTTGTGGACCTATAACCGAGCGATCTGTGTCACTGACAATCTGTCCCTGCTGCACACAGCAGACCTCTCCCTACAATGACAAAAAGCAAAATGTAAAATGGCAGCCAGATCACGTCTATTTATAAGGTAGGGGCTATGTCCATGTGCTGAAATGTCTCAATTGGCTGTCCTGTACCGCCGGGCGAACCGCAAGGCCATCTCTAATCGCTGATTGCATTACAT